>NC_089681.1:135753362-136056393 GCF_031753505.1 Anomalospiza imberbis
TGGATGGGTCTGTGAATGAAAAAAGGGAAAGGTGTGAGAGAGGTGCTGTTTTATTTAGGAAATTCATTTTTTGAGTATAGAGACATAAACACCAATTAGAGAATTTGATAGTGCAGTAGTTAAATACTGTTTCTGTCATGATCCAGGTTTGCTTTGCTTACATGCCAACACAGATGGTCTTGGACACTACTGAAAACACTTTCTTTCTTCCACTGTTTGAGCATTATACAGTGCAGAGAGATACACCTTGATTATTTTTTTACCTGCCTTTCCAGAAAAAGGAGAAGGCTGTGTCCCTAAGTGGAAAGGTTGTATGCATACGCTTGTCTTTTGAATGTAAGAAATAGTTAATTCTCAAGTCTGTAGATATATGTAGAAAGCTGCCCTGCAGCTACATCTTGTCCCATTAATGACCTGACATCCCAAACCAAACATGCATTTCCCAGTGGTGTCCTCACACAGGAAAGAACTTGCCTTTTATCATGACCTTTGACTACTGGACTTGAAATGACCTCTTCTGGACACATGTGGTTTGCCTCCTCTAGGATGAATGCTTCAGATCAAAAATAGAAGACCACACAGTAATGAAACAAGTACAGTGTTTGGTCTGCTCCCAGATTTTTAGCCACTAAGTTCTATGTACTCCAGATTTCAGGAAAGAGACATAAAGGAGGCAATCAGTAATAAATGAAGTGACAGGTGAAAGACAACAGTGTTCATCTGTGTAACACTGGGTTAGGTGACAGAGCCCTGTTTCCCTAATGAAAAAGCTGTGGCACTAGAGATCCTGCATGGATATCCTTACAAACTTTCTCTCTTTACAGTTGATTATTTCAGGACAGGGTGGTCTGGGCTTCTGCTAAATAAGTGCCAGATGCCTGAATGTGAATCAGTTGTAGTCAGAGGAGCTTTGTTTTTGTATTATCAATCCACAGAAGGCTGACTAAATCAGATGGATGCTCTCCCCACTAGTAGTAAAGTTGATGAGCCAAGCCTTGTTGAGACAAAGTATACTTACGTTGATAAATCTTCATCGTGTATTTTAGTGGTTGTACTATGTCTTTATAATGATTTAGAGAAGAAGCCTTACAGCTTGCATGTCTCTGTACTTTCCAAATCCATCCCAAGGTCTGAAGGCCCAACCCAGCCTAACAGTGCCCTCTGAGGCTTCAGGGCTGCAATAGTGCTGCCCGTCAAGGAGAGCTGGTGCACGTGCGCAGCTCACTGGGCTGCAGCTGCTCAGAACTTTTAAGTGGGTTTTGTTTTGAGCTGATTCTGGGTTTTTGCCACTCTGAATATTGTCTTTAGATGCAACTGCAAAGCTGTGGTCTTTAGTGTTTGCTTTACCTACAGCTTTGGACTAAAATTATGTCCAGGCAGTCCAAAGCCAGCTGCATTTCCTAGGGTAACTGCCTACTGTATTGAATGTTAAAGTTTCTCCCACCATGGGCATGGCATCAGCATAGGCCACATTGCAGGTGTCTGTGTTTCTGAGCTCCCCTGACTTAATGTGAACTTCTAAGAAAACAGTTTTTAAAGAACTGGTTTTGAGATCCAGACCTCTTCTGCTTCCTCTCCTGGTGCCCCTCCAAAAATGGTCTGCTCTGAGGTTTGCGTTCTGGCAGACATCTGTTCACAGCACTGCTTGGAAAAGAAGATGTGGTTGTGTGGAAGAGCAGGGTTTCACTTCAGATAAATTGGATTGCTGTAAATGTGGTCTACTGGCAGGGCAGATTTGCTGCTTGTTTGTTTCTTATACTATGGCAACAGCCTGTTCCTTTATTTACACACTTCTCACTTGTATTTTGGTAATGTTTGCATTTATGTTGCAGTTCAGGAGTTGAGGAGTTCTAGGCATGTAAATATGTTGTCACTTTCTCATAGTCTTGAGACATGAAGAAATAGAGATGAAAAGTCAGATAAACTGAAAAGCTGTAAACCACAAGGACTGAGTGTAACCATTCTGGCCTCTATGCCATGGATCCAAATGCTACTTCCATCCTTGATCTCCCTGCTTCCTTCACTGCCTTACAGTCTGCAAACAGCCAGCTCTGCTTGTCTGGCCCTGCTTGTTGTGGAGCAAAGCCACTGCACATGCTCCAGCACACAAGCATCCTAGACAAGTGGGAACACTTGTCAGAATTTGCACATAAGTCCAAGTGCTGTCCTTTTGTCCATCTGTACAATGCAGATGGATGCAGACTGGTTATTGCTGTTTAACAGTAGGTGAATTTGTTTTTGTGGGTGAGCATGTCCTTGAGGCACTGTGGTTTCTTGTTTGTGGGGCAGGCAGGCACTGGGTCCTCCGAGGGCAGCTGCAGCGTCACAGAAACAGAGGAGTGCAGGCTTTATTTTCAGTAGGCTGGAGCACATGTGCCAAGATATCATGGTGATCACTTCTTCAGATTTCTTCTAGATTTTTGAACAGTTTCTTCACTGCATAAAAGTACTATGAAGAGCATGAGCAGGGGTGCTAAAGTAGAAAGTAGTAACTTTGGATAAAGGCTTTGGCATACAAGCACTTTAACTAAAAATTGAGAGCTGAGTTATATCCAGAGTGCAAGATACAAAGCATGCAAACTACCAGATTAGGTTGCAGGGAAAATGCTTTCTAGCCTTTCGATACTGCATTGTATTCATTGTATATCAGCATGCAATCAAATGTTAGGTTCTCTACAACCTGTAATAATATAGGAAGCAGTGAAAATTGGAATGCTAAAACCCAAACCCATTGATCCAGAAAAACAGCTAAAAACATAAGCCACTGGTTTTCATTTTTGGAGGCCATATTTACGTGGGCAAAAACAATCTTGTATTACTTTTGAATTATATTCAGAATAAAAAATTAAAATTCATGAGCAGGCAGATGTGATTAAACTTATCTTTAAGAAGAGTCCATAAGCATCTGTCTCTTGCATCTGCTGATTGGGTACTCAATATTGAAAGACTCAGTAACTCTTGAGTGAGTTTGTAGCAATCTAGTTACTTGTATTGCTGGCTTTATAATGAACATTAACTTCTTTTGTGTCTTCATCAGAATTTCTACCTGGCAAACAAAGGGAAGAAAGAAAGCAAAGAAATGAATGATAAAAATAAAGAGGCTTTGCTGGAGGTAAGCCAAATTATTAGGCTGCTGATGCAAATGTCACCAAAACTCTGCCACCATTTGCATCTGCTCTGCAGTACCAGCATGTAGTTCTTTGTGGGAAATGGTGTAACAACAGGAAGTTCTGTGATCATTGGTGTCTTTGTATCTTGGGTTTAATATGTTGACTTTCCTCTGCATTGGCTGTTCCTCATTAAAAATGCAGCATGTTCACTCTTAGGCCAGCCCTTGGGACTTTTTTTAGTAAGGCTGATCAGTACCGAACAATTATCTTTAGATTAGAAGTGGCTTTACTTCTCAACTTATTAGCAGTGCTACAACAGAAAAAGACATGTTCACTTTTCCAGAAAGTCTGTTTAATCTCTTGCCTTTCCTGCTGAAGTTTTACTTCAGATGTACGCTTGAAAGAGAAAAATGCAGAGTTATTTGAAAGAAAAGATTACCACATTTCTCCAGGCAAGCAGTTTGGTAAACTCATAAAGGAAATGCTTTTCTCAGGTGACTAAGGACTCACATTTCAAAATTATGAAGGCACCAGATGTTAACCAGCAGAAGTCTTGGTGAATTCTAAATGAAAACATTAAGTAAGTGTGTTTGCATTAAAAATTACCTACAAGTAAGTCCTTCAAGCAAACAATTAGTATATCTGATTAAACAGTGTTTTAAATGTTAGCATGTATTTCAAAGTGAAGGCAGAGACTGAGCTGTTTTTAGAGCTCTAAGCAGTCTCTAAAGAATCTCTCTACCAAAGTATTTCTCTACAGAACCTATAAACACTGCAGTAGAGAAAAAAAACCAACAACAGTATCAACCACTCTGTTCTATAGCCTTCACTGTGCACATCTATGTCTAGTTAAAAGCCTTTGTAGGTTTTTGTTTGACCCTAAGTGCTGGAGGTTTTGCAAGCCTTCTGTATCAGTGTGAGCACCCAGCATTAGCTTGGAAAAGTTTCCTTTGCCTGTCTAAGGTGTTCATTTCCCTAGTAACTGCACTCCCCATGTTCATATGTTCACTGTCACAAGAAATGTCTTTATTTTTCGAGGGAGCATTTTTCTGCTATATATTGATAGGATTGTGCTTAAATGGATTTATTTTATGCATTATTATTCTTGTTGCACAGGAAAGCTTCTGTGGGACATCTGTCATTGTGCCAGAGCTTGAAGGGGCCCTTTATTTAAAAGAAGATGGAAAAAAGTCCTGGAAGAGGCGTTATTTTCTTCTACGAGCTTCTGGAATTTATTATGTACCCAGAGGAAAAACCAAGGTCGGGAAGCTAAATAATCCTTTTAGCAATAAAACAGTTTGTGGAGGTGGAAGTGTAGAACTCCCAAGGTGACATTTGAAGAGCACTGTCTGGTGCCTCTGAGAGGGCTGAGATTTCCATGGTTCAACTTTGACTACACCACTTGTGCAAATACTAGAATGCAGTCACTGAATCCTGTCACGTTTCTCTCCTTTTGATTTCAAGGGATAGATAAAAACATTAATAAAATAATGCTCCTCCAGAAGGCAGGAGAGGAATCAAAAACAGCATAGCACCCATCAGCTGGTGGTGAACTGCCAAAATGCCTCACTGTTATATGGGTTCTCTTTGAAAGAAAATCTTAAAAAGTTATGAAGTAAATTAATTTCTTGTCACAAAAAAGGTAGAATTTTACTTTGCTTGATACTGACTTTCTGCACTAGTAACCAGCATGTGAAATTCTGGTTTTTCAATACAGTGATCTGTACCTAGAGAATGTGTTGTCTTTCATGGCTTTTTAAGTCTGCCCTTTGTGTAGAAAGAAGTGAGTCAGAAGCATCTATTCGGCTGAATCAAATTTACTTACATTTAGCATTACAAAATATCTAAAGAGTCTGAATTGCTAGCACTGGATATGTTGCACATAAGGGCAGCTGGCTTTTCATTTCCACAGTGATGAGGTAGAACAGTGGATTCTGGGACTAGTGGTTTGTTGTTGGTTTGTTTGTTTTTTGTGGGTGGGTTTTTTTTTTTGTTTTGTTTTGTTTTGTTTTGTTTTTGTGTTCTGAAAACCACTTCTGTTACCACTTACAGCTCTGCTAATGCTTCATATTTAGAAATGCTGCTGCTGGTAAAGCTTTACTGTTAGGATTTGTGCTTTGAAATTTAACTCTTCTGCTATTTCCTGACTAAAATGCAAAGGAAAAAATAATTTATCTTGTAAAGGGATGTTGTGCTGCTGCTCCAGTGACCTGTTTATAACCGAACCACAGTGAAACACAGATCACCTTGCTGCTTTCACAGCAATTTATTTTGACTTTACCTGACCCTGAGATAATGGCTTTCATGTCTCAAATCAGGTTGTACACACAACATCCTATCAATTAGGATCTAGAATGCTATTTAGAAGGCACTTAAGGTGGAAAAAGTGTGAGTAGTCAAATGTGAATCCATCTTGGGCATTTCCTTGTAGCATGCCTCCAACAATGACCAGTAGTACAGTGCCAAAGCAAGGCAAGCATGTCCTGAGAGTTACTCAGCCTTTTTTCATCATCCAGTGATACCTGTTCCAGTGACTTCTCATCAGAGTGCACATGAGGGGAGTGCTTTCTTTTTTCCAGGTGATAGGCTGTAAACATAGGCTCAGATGGAGCAACACAGTCCCCGTGTGACAGCTGTTCAACACTTTGCTGCCTGTTCATCATTACAGCCTGTGTACCTCCCTGCCTATTACTAAGCAGTTGTAGGAATTGTGTGCTTTAAAGTCACTATATTACCACAACAAATCTAGTTCTTTAGAAGATAGTCACAGCTCCTTAAAATGGTAGCTGCTTGCTCCTGCATCTGTAACAGCTTTCAGCAAAAGACTGATGTTGTGGCATGTCTTAGCCATTCCAGAGAAAGTCAAGTGCTTAATGGTGATCTAAGTGGTTACTGCACTCTGTGTTGGAACAGCTGAGGATGAGGTACACATGTCTGTTGTGGAGATCTAATCTCTGGGACATGAGCAGGATGCTGTGAGGGTGTTAAACATCTTAAAGCACTGTAGTAGAATTCAGTAGAGCTCTTCAGTCAAAGCCCTTAAATGATGAGAGTTCATCCCTTGTCAGGGTAGCATGAAAAGTGCACGTGCCCCTTGCACATCATTCAGTTGTGGGCAGAGCAGTCTTTCTTTGAGGCACAGAAATGAACAGTTGGCAGACAACAGTATCTTCAGCTGCTGCAAGTGCTTTAAAATTCATCATATATATTCCTGTTTTCAGTATTTACAAAAAAAGCAAAGTCATCTGGCATACCTTTGGCACTTTGTGCTGACTGCAAAATACATGGTGAAAGTGAAAATACAGGGGCACGTTCAGATAATTTTATACACATGCTTGTGGTGGATTTTGTTTCAGGGTTATTTGTTAACAAACCAGCACCAGTCAGCACTGCTGTCTTAATTTCTTTCTTCAGTATTGTTCTACTTACATCCCAATCAAAAACGCGCTGTTAATGGACAGGGTCACAAAACAAAAGCATCAGAATTACAGATAATTAAAAAATCCATTTCTGTTAATTGTGTTGCTTTGTCATGTTAACGTTGCTGTGTCATGTTAACATTGCACAAATACTCACATTAAGCTCGAGTCCCTTGCATAAAATCTGTTCCTTAGAAGATAATAACAACTGCATTCATATTGGTCCTAATCACTGTTGCCTGGTTCCTAAAGGAAAGGAACAACACATTATACGGAGGGATTTGAGCACATTTAGGAACTTTTAGATGTTTGAAAAACCGAGGTCCACACACTGACAAAATCTCTGGCATCATCAGCTGCAGCAGATACAGGAGAAAGAGGGAAGTCCTGTCTACATCTAGTAGGAAGTGTTTAGCCACATATCTTACTTGCAAACTCAATTTGTAAATAAAGTCAACTCAAGGGCATATTATAATGAAAATATCATTAAAAATGAGAACAGCAGACAAGAACCATCATATGCACATTATAACATATCCCCATATCATAACCCATTTTTAGGGGTAGAGGGAGCTTGTGGTTTGTTGTTTCATTTTTCTTTTTTTCCCCCACAATTTCCTGATTTCTCAGTTTAGCCAAAAGCGACCAAGTGAAATGGCTATTTTTGCATTTCCACACAAAGGATTGCAAAAGTTACTGTATGCAGAATTCATCACTGAGAAACATGCCAGCAACAGAAACCTTGTTACTTTAGCAATATTTTGTGAACAAGCAAATGTTATGATAAACAGAAATGGAATGATGCCCAGAAATCTGAGAAAATGTTAAGCAAAACAGATTAAATGTGTGCTTATTTCCCGATAAGGGTTTGTTTGTTACATGTACAAAAGAAAAACAAGCTCCCAAAGCAATTTAGAACCCAAAATCTTATTTCTCCATTCAGAATTTTAAGGGTGTGGTTTATTACTGTGGTGTTCTCTTTTGTGATATTAGACATAAGCTAAAATCTCCACACAAAGCAATGAAGCGCAGCATAACCAGAACAAGAGCAAAATGTTGAACTGTGTTATAGATTTTTCATAATATGTACTGACCCTCTTCCAATTTTTATTTTAAGAAAACAGACACTTAAAATTAAGCCTTGTTTTTTCAGTCAGCTTCAATGGCATTCATGCATTTGATAAAGGTCCTATTAATGAGTTTCACATCAAAATTCAATTTGCTCTAACAATGATGGGTTGGTTTTCATTTGTAGACATCACGGGATCTGGCATGCTTCCTTCAGTTTGAGAACGTGAACGTGTATTATGGTTATCAACATAAAGTGAAATATAAGGCACCTACAGATCACTGCTTTGTCTTAAAGGTAATGTACCAAAAAATGTTCTTCAAATGTCACAGTTTCTTTTATATGCAAACATGTTTAAGTTTGAATCTCCAAGGATCCTAATAAGATAGAATAACTCCTGAAAAATCATGTGTAATTTCCTCTTTGCTTCATTTTTATCAGCAACATACATTTAGAACCTTAATTTTATTACTGATAGTCCTGTGATATATGTCTACACTGCATCCTAAAGTTTTCTTCAAAACAGGGTTGAATATGCTGACTGTTCAGGTGACTGGACATGTTTGGGCAGCTGACACCCAGGGCAGATGTATGACGAGAAGTCTGGCAGTCTCTAATTTTGATCTTATGAGAACTATGGATTATACACTAAAAAGCATGTCTACTTTTTTTGTGGTGTAGTCATACCTTTTGAGGGGTTTGTTGAACTGAGATGCAAAATTTTGCAGGAGTAGGCATCTCATTTGTCATATTTTATTGCACTGCTGTTTCTGGCAAGAAGGCAAAATACATTGCTCATCCACTCATGAAAATCAACGCTTGTTCTTGAATAAGTATCTCATTGCTGCCTCTCCAGGTAATAGCACTGCAAATAGGTTGGGGATTCTGCATTCCTCTCAGGAAAGGAAAAGAAGCCCATTTTCTCCTAGTTTAGGCAGCAGAAATGAAGCTTTGAGGTTGTAGTAATTTGGCCTTGCTATCTGCCATATCACTGTGTACAAGACAGAAGAAAATCTTGTTGCTGCTTTTCTTTCTGTAGGCGTGCAGTGTGAACGAAGTATCAGAAAACACAGTATCTTGCCATCTCAGAAAAAAAAAAGTATAGAAAACATTCACATCAAAGGTTACCTACAGTACTACATTTCTGGCTGTAGTTGCACACTTAAATCACTTTTTTATTGAGTTCCAAAATGTCTGCTAGCCTAATTTGCATATGGCCAAGCAGAAGTGGTTTATAGACACAGATTTATTTTCTGAAACACATGTATCTAATTAACACAGATGAGCAGTTTTGATACTATAGACCTCCACAAAACACTCTACAAGAAACACAGGTGAGCTTTCAGAAGTTAATAGGTAGGCACTGCTTCTGAAAAGTACAACCTTTAATGGAAAAAAAAGGAAAAAGGGAGCTGATGTAAAAAACAAGGGGAAATTGATTTTCTAAACAGATGACTGGTCTGAGAACTATCTGACTAATTTAACAAAAGTTATTCACATTCTGTTCAGATGAAAATAAAAGCATGATTTTTGAATGTATGTATTTTGAAATGTTCACAATAGTTAGGTAAACTTTTTGGACTTACTGCCATCTTTTCGGTAAAGAGGTATGCTATTTACACTAGCAAAAAGTCATACCTCAACTGAAATTCTTGCTTTATTTCATGTGTGATGTTAGTGCTGTACCTTCAATGTGAAATTGGAAGAAAAAGATCAAAAGCTTACACAGGAAAGCTTCATGTATAATAGGTTTATAAATCTATGAAACCTACTTAGCAAATCGTGTCTGCCCTGATGCTTCTAAAATGTGTTTGCAGTTCACTGGAAAAAACATGGTATCAATAATTATTTCTGAACAATGTAACATAGTGATGAATTGATTATGTTACAGTGCTTGTTCTTCCTTTTAATTACTGCAAATCATCATTTGGTAGATTCTTTACCCGCTCAGTTTCAGACTTGGCTTTTTTTAATGGCTAACTTGCAGGGGCTGGAGTTAGTCAAGAAGTACAGGCAAATACTGATACCTTCATATTTCTGTTCTGTTGTTCTGTTCTGTTGTTTCAGAAGTGAAAGTCTCCCACTTAGGGTGGCTTTCTGAGGGTGGTAGAGAGTTTAATATTTATTTTAATTTCTGTACATTAATTTGAATTCTATATATAAATAGAGTATTAACTCTACTTTTTAAAGCCATGCTGCTGAAATTAGTTCTCTCATATCCTTGGCTTACTTTTGGAGGTTTGCGCTGAGGATGTGATACATCTTGAGATCTGTGGGCTGAGGGAAAGAGTTAAATGTCAGTCTCTCTGATTGGATCCTTGGCGACACAAAAGTGTGTGGACAGTAACACTGAGCCATTTATCACACTTAGTCACATTTTTGTTCTGTCTGGTTTGATCTGTAAGTCTCCCAGAAGAAAATATCTCTCTTGCTGGGAGACACTTGTCCTGACATGTCAAAGGAAAACAAACCATCATTCTTGAGATATTTCTCATCCTGCCATATTTTGCAAATGAAGTCCTCCAAAAGAAATAACAGTACTCTCACAGACAGGTGCAGTGCAGACAGGTGCATCTCTAAAGGGGATGTGGGCTTTTTCTCCAGTTCCTTCTCCTTGGCTACAGTCAGGCATGGGGCTTGCAGAGACGGTGAGCCTTTGGTCATAGTGCCTGTCCCAGCTAACACGCATCCAGTCACCAGGAGCTGCTCCCTCTGTCCTGTTTCTTATATAATCTGGGTGTTTAATTTCAACTTCAGTGATCATACCTGGGTTATGTAGCTACCGCTGGCTTGGGTGCTGGTATTAGTGTACCAACAAGATCATGCACATCATGGGCAGGTTGCTTTGATCCTTAGCCTGAAGCTGTGGTGGTCTTTGCAGGCTGGGATATTCTAGATGCACCTAAAGCTCAAATGTAAGTATTCTTATCTGCAGATCCATGCTGTAGGATATTCCTCTTACAGCTAGAGAAGCACGATGTGTTACGAGTGCTCCTTGTGTATCATTTGTTCCCATTATGTCAGCACCCCACTGCATATACTATACCTCAGCACAAAAACGGGATGTGCTTTGCTTATTTCTTAATAATAAGACACTGAGGAGATAATGGGCAAAGGGGTGGGGTGCCAGAAGCAATTAAACATCACAGTGCTAACTAGCAAAAGAGGGAGCATTTTGCTGAGCTTATTCAGAAGTTTCCTTTCAGGATGATTCAGGAGACAACTGCAGTAACAGAACAAAGCAGCTACTTCCTCATATCAGGCAGCACAAAGCCCAGCTGTGGCCAGCCAGAAAGAGCACAGCTGGCTGGTAGGTGGTGAGAGCAGGTCACCTTTAGCTGTGCGTGTGCAGCAGACCAGGACTGATGTGGCTGGGTCCTGAGGACAAGACTGCAGCCTGGCACAGAGCCTCCAATGGAGCTAGCTTTCAGGGATCCCTAGGCTTTGGGGCAACTAAAAACTTGAACTGTGCTTTATTTGCTAGTGGCTATTTGGTCTGTGCTGGGCTTTAAACTTCTTCAGTGCACTTGTTCTATATCACTGCTAAACAAACCTTCCTCTCTCAAAGGAAGTCCCACATTTCAAAACCAAGGAACAACACAAAGAACTCTCAGAATATTAAAAACAGAGCCTCTGAGTATAAGAAATACTTTTTGGACATCTGCTCTTGTAAATATGCAGATTCTTCCTATTTTGTACTCAGCCTAAGTCTTATGCTTTCATAAAATCAAAGAGCCCACCGTTCTCTTTGACATCAGATAAAGTGAGTCTTTTCCTAACAGGGATCTCCATATGCAGAGAAGAGGAGAGGAAAGGTCAGCCAAGTTTAAAAAAATACCCTCACTCAAACCTGCATCTCTCAAGATTGGATTTGTCACCCTGTTCCCAGCAGAGGAGGCAGGAGAGAGTCACAGCACAGCTCTCTGTGCCACCCTGCACAGAGTGCTGGCCACTCCTGGGAGAGCAGTGGTGAGGGAAGAAAATTCTCTCTTTCCAGCAAAAGTGTATTCACGCACTGCATACAGCAAGTAGAGCCACCTTTGCATTTACAAATGTGTGGTTTTATATCTAGATTCCCTGCAAATTTTCTCATTCACCATCTCATGTTGTATGGGAAATGCTGTGGAAGTAAATGAGACCTTTAATGGTTTATTTTATATTCTGAAACTGAAAGCCCACAAAAATAAGGTATTTCACCAGAAAGGGAGGGATCTGTCCATCATGCTAGCAACAGCATCTATTGCACTGAGCAGAAATAGTGAACGTAATGTTCATTTTGTGGATTGTCTCTGTCTGTGCATGCGCACGCATGCTCGTCCAGGAGCTGATTTTGTCACACCATGTTGAAAAATCTTTCAAAGCAGACAAATAGCAAGGTAATCTATATGCAAATGTGCTGGTTTAGTCAGTCTGATGTGCCTGTGACAAAGAGTGGATTTAATTATAGTTTATTGGTGCTGGTTATGCTTGAGTAATCTGGAGGTAATGGTGCATAATGCTGAATTAATCTAGGATGAAAAGAATGGGTTTCCTGGGGATAAACTGAGACAAAGGCGAATCATCCTCTATTACTACAGCTGCGTACATTTTCCTGTGCAGTCAAAACAGATAAGTTTTCCTGGCATCATTTGGCACCATTATTAAAAAAAAAAATTCTAATTATCCAAAGAATTTTGGAAGTAAATTTTCAAAAAGAATAGCTTGTTTGCAATAGCAGCATCATTCTAGCAGGTGATTTGGTATTCAGCTGCTTCTCTCCTGATTCCCTCCTCCCTCAGACCCTGTGTGCTCCATGCTGGCTGAGTCATGTATGTAATGCATTCAACACAAAGACAGTTAAAAAGGAGAAGGTGAGAATTAGCGGTGTTTGAGATAGAAAACACTATTAATAACAACTATGTAGGACAAGTGGCTAGTGCAGGAAACAAAGATAGAAAACAGGAGATTTTTTTAATGTGAAAGATTTGGAAATTGTTTTAGTGCGAGTGCTTCAGATAAGTGTTTCAGAATAAATTCATTGCTAGATTAACTGAGAAAGCAGAAGTAGAAATACTTTTTTTTGCAGAACACTTTCAGCTATGTGGGATTACAGTCATGTACATGCACAGTTTTGCTAGATTAATGTATAAACAGCAGGGAGAATAAGGACAGAGAATGGACAGGGAGAATTTGAATATGATAGCTTTGGAAAATATTACTTCCTGCATAAAGCAGACCTCTTTGGTTACAATGGTTATTATATATATATTTTTTAATGACCTAAAAATTTTGCCGCAGGTCAGTAGAGAAATGTAGGTCAAAAGAATAATTTCCCTAATAATAGGGCAATTACTCTTTTATACATAGAGTTCACACATCTTGAAGAGATCAGTTAAGTATGATCATCTTCATGCAAAGGGTGCATAGCATCTGAATTTGACCATGATGGATAATAGATTACAAATCTGAACCATTTCAGTGTGACTTTTGAAAGGTAATGACCATTTATTCTACTTCCAGACATAGGAGCCAGAAGAGTCTCAGCTTTTCAGAGAAGCTAGTTCAACACAGCACAAGTTCATTGGTAGTAGTTAAGGTATCCAAAAGAATTGAGCATTTTGTGAAAATTCAGCCAAAAGCCAAAGCTTGTGATCCAAAGTTAGTCACTCTTTATGCTTCTGGCTATTGTTTCTGCCTCAGAGACCGAGCAATGATCCGTATATTTTGGGGCAAAGAATGCAATGAGATGCCTGAATAACTTCAGTTTACTTTTCATCTTCGGTGTTGGAAGAAGGCAACACAAAAGAACATTTTATTGGGATAATATCCAATTTCATGCACACATGGCCTTCAGTCATTTGTTTTGGCAGACACCATAGAAACCACATCATTCAGTTCCCATTTCTTCGGGTTTTCAATGTGTTTTATCTTTTTTTCCTTAGGCAAAGGGTTTACTTTATATCTGAAAATGCTATCTGTGGATAAATATTTTTTAAACGTCTCCGGAAAACAAACTCTTTATATTCAAGTGCTTCTGCTTTTTTTATCTCTAGACAATTGATACTTACAGAGGAGACAGTGGGACAGAGGAGAATACTAGGTTCTGTTCCAAGCCTCTTCAGTGCTTTTCTGGGTGAAACATGGCTCATCCTTTTGCAGCCTCATGTTTGAGATGCTCAGATCTTAGTACTTACAAAATCAGGCTCAATGATGCGACTAATTCATCATTATTAAGAGTTTTGACATAGATAGATGAAAGTTCACTGTAGTCCATATTATTTCAAAGCACTATTCAATTTTTTTTAATTTGGGAAAAATTCTGCCCAGTTTTTCTGCTTGCATATTTCCACTTTTCTTTTAAACTATGACTTCTAGAGTTGTTACTGTTTAAGCAGTTGTCTTTCATAATTCATTTTGGTGCTGCATATTTCAGAGGCAAAGGTGCTAAACCTTTCCAGAGAAGATGTTTTCACTTTGCTGTCAGATGATTTTAATGATCTTTTCAAGACATGGTATGCACCCTATAGCAAAATAATGTATCTGTCTATGTATGAGGTGTGGTATACTGAGGTTAGTATTATTTTGCCTTAAAGTACAGTATTTCTCACATGGCTGTTGTGATTGATGTTGTTGACCTCTGTTAGTCTCACAGAAAAGTTATTACAGAGACTCTGAATCTAGTTTAGTAAAACCAGACTTGCATAGTGACTACAGCTGCTTATGTCTGTGTGCTGGACTAAACACTCTCCTGAGACATGGGAGCAGTGAAAGGAGGAAATTGGTCCACACAGAACCATAGAATCGTTTAGGGATCTTCATACCAAGTCAGCATTTCCAGGCACTTTCAGCTCCTTAGGGTCTTCTTCAAATTGCTTATTCTGACTCACCATTATAATGCACTATGTAGTAGATTTTGTGTGAAGTTTTAAGTGGAAAATTGACCTTATAAAGGTCAGCATAGAGAGCCGAGACTTCTGCCATTTGTACTGCTGAAGCAATTCCACTATGATACAGTTCCTCCAAGTGAGCAAATGGTGGGGTGAGTGAGCTGTGTCAATTCTTGGCTGAAATATTTTACCTTCCTACCTAAAGCAGCATGCTTCATGTATCTAAAAACCACAGGAAGCCAAATGTCTTCATCTGAGCCAGTTACTAATAATCTTGTATGGGTAGAAACCTTGATGGCTAAGCTTGGTGCTGCTGGTGTTTGTTCCTGTGGTCTGGCCTTGCAGACAGCTGCTGTAGGCACCCTCTGTACTGGCAGCCTGGAACAGTCCTCCTTAGGCCTGATCCAAAGCTCTTGTGAGGTGAGGGAGATATTTCCAGCCGACCTCAGTGGGCTGTGGATCCAGTAATGAGTTAAGCTTTATGTGTCATTCATAAAGTTACATGTAAAAGGAGCCAGTGCTGCTGCTACTTCTTGGAAAATGAGAGACAATACCATTCTTCTGACCTTCCTTCTCAGAGCTGGGGGTTCAGCAGCCTGCTAGTCTGGTCCCTAATTGACAGCACATATTTGTGACTGTGCACTTAATCACAGTTGCTGATTGGAGTAATTTAATCAAGGAACTGATTGGGGCAATTTGGAATAGGTCCCACTGGTGAATATCAGTCGTTAAGATGGATTGCCTGGTGGAGACAATAGCCAGCAAATGACAGGGAAAAGGGTAGCCAGTAAGTAACTAACATGCTATCCAGCAAGGGACACTGTCACCTTGTTCACTGACAATTCCCCCTCAACTTCTCAGGATTGTGAGACCCTCCCCCCCCATAGTCTGAAAATATTCATATTCAGGGTAAGGAGTGAGGTGAGGAAATTTGCTGATGATATTATATTATTCAGATCATTGAAGAAAGGGCAGAATGAGGAATTCTGGAAGGCCATTGTGAGGCTGAGGTTCAGTGCTCAGTAGTTGTCAGATATATAAATCAAGCATTAGGAATTATTAGGAAAGACATAGATGATAAAACAGCAAATGTTGCCTTACCATGGCAAAAGTTCATGATTTCTGTTCACCTGTGCAGTTCTGGTCCTCTCATGTCAATGAGAATATAATAAACTTGTAAAAGTATCAAGCAGGAGCAACAAGGATAAGCAAAGGTAAGGAATTACTTTGACTTGAAGAATGACTGAAGAGACTAGAAGCCCATAGGCTAAAAAGGAAAGACAGCTTGCCAATGAGTATGATGAGGATCTCTAGGCTCAGGAGTGGCATGGAAAGGTCTGGCTAGGGGTCAGGCATTCTGGTGAGTCTTCCAAAACAAGGATGTTACACAAAGCTTGTGGCAGTCAGGTTCAGAGAAGGAGGTGGTTCTTCATAGAGTGCGTGACAGACTTGAGAAAGTTGTTGCTAAAAGGTGTTGTGGATGCCAGAACTGTCTTTGTGCTCAGTAAAAACTGAAGAAGTACCTGGAAGAGAACCTATTTATGGAGTCCCCACGAGTCTCAGAAAATTGCCAAAAATCATTGTAGACAGAGAGCGTACAGAGAAGTATCATATATGCTTATCTTGTACTTCCTCTTCCCACATTTCAGGCCACTCTGAGAGTCCAGGTACTGGATTCAGGGGCCTTTGATCTGACACAGTACAGGTGTTCTTGTGAAACTGACATTTCCATAGGGTGCCCCAGAGGAGAGGTCTGCAGCAGCCTCTCTTGAGCACCCCAGAAGCAGATCCCCGTGGCACAGCTGTGTGTATATGCAGCACCATTACCTAACTTGCTCTATGCCTTGACCTCCTCTGCCTTGTTATGCAGTGTGGACATTCTTGCAGATGTTTGCATGAACCATTTGTTAAATTACAGAAGTCTTCTATTTTTGCTTGTAATAAAAACACACACTGGTAGATGTGGGGTTTAAAAATGGAGAGGAATATGTAGATGCAATGGACTTTTTGCCATGAAAAAGAAGGGGAAGGAAAAGGTCCCTTTTTTCCTTTTTTAAAGGTTTGGGTGCCATCTACTGGGTTCAGTAGGACCTTACACACTGGAGCAAAAATGCTAGTTGCTGGTTGAAAAGTGCCTGAAGAACTGAATTTACCAGGGGTTGCAGTGTCTTTGCTTGAACCTCCTGGTTCTTTTGTCTCCGTTGGTGATAACGTAACCCAGGTATATGGGATGTACTCTGTCACACAAAAAAGTGCCTGCTTACAGTTCCCTTTTAAAGGTACCATTCTGGCTGAATTCTTTGATTTTCACTGTTTGGTCACCTAATGGAGAAATAGTGGAAGGAAACAAGGATTTTTGAGCATTGTGTCGTAACCACATCTTGTGCTAGCAGAGGCTACTCTGAGCTGCATTCAGGCTCTCTGAGGCTGTGGGAGACAAGGACAGATGCTGGAGGCTGGTGGAGCAGGCTGTTTATCCAGGGGCCTGGTTACTGCCTCGGTTTGATACGTGGCAGAGGTTTATAAAAACAAGATACAGCCCTGTACGTTGAGCTGTGTGAAGGGGTGATGTGTGGGTGTCCCAGATGGGTGAGGTCCGTGAGGTGGGCATGGCCCCTGCTCTGCAGTCAAGGCACGTGTGAGCTGGCACCTCTGGGCTTGCAGTGTGAGTTCTCCTTTGCTCTCAGCCTGGGAGTGCCCCAAAGCAAGATGATGGAATGAGGCAGCCACGGGCACTTCCAGAGGTGAAAGCAGACTCAGCATATTCATTGTCCAGGGGAGATGGCCACCTGTGTGTTTGCAGAAAGACTGTGACCTGTGTGAGCAGGTGAGTGCAAACATGCAGGGACTTGTAACACGGGTACCCACAGCCTTGGGATGCATCTCTCCCTGTGAGACCTCTGAAGGGTAATATGCCTTTGGTTTTTTCTTCCTCACAGTTATCTCCATGGTATGTTCCCTCTCACTCCATAATTTGATGGTACAGGGCTTTAGCAGCAATAGTGGCTTGTGCAGTCCTATCCTCTCATCCATCCCTCGCTACTCATTCTCTCCCCAAGCCACAATGTTCCTTATTCCCTCGCCCTGTGTGAGGTCATGGTGTGGACTGCTGGGTTTAAAAACATATAAACCAAAACTACAGCATGATGAAATGGGTTATATTTAACCCAGACCAGTTCCGTTTTTGTTTATTTAAATCAGAATGTGTCCTCCTGAGCAGCTGGGTCAGCACAAGCAAGGGAAGCCTGGTGTCTGCAGTGCTGAGCTGGGAGCAAGGGACACGTGGCTGAGGAGCAAGTCCACTGTGTTTGGCTCTGCTTTTGGGTCACCCAGCTGTGGGCAGGTTTGGCCTCTGCAGCAGGACATCCCAGCCAGCAGCAGATATTTGTGAGGAGGTGGCACCTCCATGAGCCAGAGGCTGGCAGTGCTCTGTGCTGGGAGGGACCTTGCTGAGTTCCCCATGTGCAGCATTGCTCTGTTTTGGGGGCTTAATGACACCTATAAACCCAGTGTCCTTGCTAGATGGAGGTATGCTTTGAATTTTTAACTGCCCAGGCTGGAAAGAGAGTCAATCCTTGGAGCATATTTAGCTACTCTTTGTGCATTCACAGTATTTCACTAACTCTGTATAGTAAAAAAAGACAGCCCCGACTGGGAAGAAATGATGATGTCTGGCTCCAGATCAGAAGGTTGAATGACAGTTTTATTAAAACTATACTATATTACATTAAAATACTATTTAAAGAGAGACTATCCTATTCCACATACATATTTCTTACCTATGTATCAACTACCTAACAATTTGTGACTTCTGCTGAGAGTCTGAGACACAGCTGGATCCAATTGGTCATTGAACCCAAACAACCTTCACCAGAATCCAACCCAGCAATCACTTCAGGTAAACAATCTCCATACCAAATTCCACAAGGAAAAAACAAAGGAGCAGAGATAAAGATTGTTTTCTCTTCTTCTCTGTGCTTTACCTGAAAGACAGAATTATGTCTCTCTGTCCAGAGAATGTGAATGCCACAACCGTGCACTTATAATTTTTAAGAAAATAGATAGAAATGAGCACATAAATAAGGGATAATGAAGTGTTTTTCCTTTGGGTCCATTCTTTCCTTTGCATATCAAGAGATGGCAGTATGTTATTCTATCCAAGTTACTAAAGACATCTTTCTCTGCTTTAGCAGGGAAACCAAATTCCTTCAGAGTCTTAGAGAGAATGTTCCGTCCTAGGCAAGTAGGAAGTCTGGCATTTTGATGGTCTGTAAGTTGCATAGATATGTCAATACATATCAATACTACCTTGATCAGTAAAGGAAAGAGATCCTAAATTTTGTCCCAAATGAAAAAAACAGGTTTTAAAATTGTAAAATTTTAAAATTCCGGTACAAACAAATGAACAAGAATACTTCTGATGGTGCTGGATTTTGAATAATCCTCTATCCAGAACATATAACAGTTTTATCTATAATTTTTGCAAAAACAGCAAGTGTAAAGAAGAATAAAAATATATAAGAAGAATTCTAGAATTGAGCCCAAAGAAAAGCAGTCAGTTTAGGAGGAAAAATCTGTTTGAGCTGAAAGTTTATACTTAAACAAATTTAACATAGTCTTTGAAAACTAATTATGTTTAATGTTCAGTCTAAGTGCCTCACTTATGACAAACCACAAAATGAGAAACAGACTTCCTTCTAGTGTTTGTACATTGAGTGTTAGACCTTGAACCGGAGCAATTATAGATTTTATTGAACTCTAGATCACTGTTACATTTCTGAAACCCTTGAATTCACATTACAATGCATTTAAATGATTTCAAGCAAAAGCTGCCAGTGGCAACTTGTGTACTGTTCATAATCACCATATTTTTTATATTTTCTTATACTCTTGTTTTGCTATCTTTTTTTTCAAATCATCTTCATGATGTGTTTTCACAGGGTCATTGTGTGGTTCCTTCAGACTTTCATATAGTGATTTGGTTTCTGTGTTTGTCTTATTTTATAAATTAATATCTTTCAGCACCCCCAGATTCAAAAGGAGTCACAGTATATCAAGTACTTGTGCTGTGATGATAAAGCAACCCTGCATCAGTGGGTAACAGGAATAAGAATTGCCAAGGTGAGATTAAAAGCAAATTTACTTTAATATATTTTCTGTAAAAGCTGGTCTTCCTGACGTTGCTGACTGTCATCACCTCAACTGGAAATGCTGTGATAAGAATGGACATTCATGCTAGTTTTACCACAGAAACAAAGATCAGAAGTGCATGATGAGGATGGATGTACTGAATGTCCCTGTACCTTAGCTATCAGTATGTGTTTCTTATTAACACAAGAGTGAGTTCAGTAGCTATAAAACTCATGTACTCATAAAACTTACTGCACAATTATCTGGCTCAATAATAATATGCTGTATCTAAAGTATGCAAGCTCTGGTCAGTCCATTTGTGACATTTTTCAGACAGTCCTACCCAAATTGTCTGCCTCACTCTGTTAAAAAGAATCCTAATTGACAGCCCATTTTTTTTGTACAAAACATTAAGCTAGATGGATTTATACATAGCCTTGGTATTGGCTGTATTTTCCCATATAGACCTACTCCTCTTATATTTTAGTTTGGGCTTTTGCCAGACAGCTCTGCTGCAGGGTGGCACATAACAAAGGTGTGAGGTGAGCATAAAATTATGTCGTGTCTTACACTGACATAGCTGTTTGCTCTAGAGCCTGGGATTCAGTGTCTCAAGTCTCCAGTTTGAAAATGTAATACTTGGGAAAAGATACTGAGAACAGTTGACTTTAAAGCCAGGTTTCAAGAAGTTTACAGATACTGAAACGAACATGAAATGTAAGAATGCTATCAGTAGGACTGTGTTTGGTATGGGGATTCATGTTTTATTAAGCTTTCCACCTGGCTCTACACAGAAAAGGCACACTACTTCTAGAAAGGCACCTTTTAACAAAACTAGGTAGGAAGAAACAAGGTCAGAAAAGTTGTCCAAGAGCAAAATGAATGCTTGGTCTATGTCAAGCTCACGTTATTGTTTTGATTCTTTTGCAGTATGGCAAGACGCTCTATGACAATTACAAATGCGCAGTGAAGAAAGCTGGCTTGTCCTCTCGGTGGGCAAATCAAAAAGTGGTGGAGCCAGCTGCCCCTGCAGGATCCTCATCAGCAGGTACTGACACTGCCACGGCAGTTGAAGTCACATTTATTGCCCCCTTCTATTATCATCTGTGTTGCATAGAGTCTTTGTTCAAAAAACTATCCCATGGATTCAGCAAGATGTCTTTTTATAGACAGGCCAGTGTAGCAGCAAAACTCACTTTACAGTTAGAACTTGGATAATCCAAAGACAGTTCACTGAAGATCAGTTTAAATCTGCATAACTTAATAAGGCATTTTTCTGTTGGCATCTGAATCCTTTATCCTCCATCTGCATTTTGCAGACTGATGGTCCATATCTCAAAACTTTCTGTTTGCCCATCTCTACACTGGCTTTATTGGAGATTTTCTTCCAATTAGTAAAAGGGCTGAGTGGCATATTCTGAGATAGATCATTATAGAAAGATTAGGAAATATTAGAAATCATTATAGAAAGGGTGAGTCACTCTCTGTCCTCGCCTTTCACTCATTTGCATGGTAACAATGTGGGTGTTAGGACATGAGTAAGAAAGGATTGCCTTATTTTCTTACCTTACTTTTCCAGTACCTCCATCATACTGCTGTTACTGATCTGATCATGGGACCAGTACAACAGTGCATGATAGTAGCTGTAACTTGCATGACTAATTTTAGTTTACATGCTTAAGATATGCTTTATTAGGTAGGGCATGCTGGCCAAGTACTTACTGTCATAAGGCAGGAGAAGTTGAAATTACTGTTGGAAGCTAATACTCTGACTTCTCATGTAGACAACTCAAATACCTTTCTAGGGCTTCACTTCAGTTCACCTTTTTTGAGTACACTGGAGATAGAAGGTGGTCTTCCTACTATTCCTTGGAGTAAAATCATGTTAATAAATACACATCTAGTGTGGGGAGACCCAGTAACAGACTGTTTTGAGATCAAGGAGGTTTCTGATGGGGGACTGTGTTTTTAAGGGCTTGTTTTACTATTCATTATCCTGCTCTGATTTTGTTAGCAATAAATTCACTTTATATCTCTAAGTTGTGCCTGTTTTGCCCTTGATGGTATTTGGTGAGTGATCTCTCCCAGTTTTTATCTGAACCCATGAATTGTTTGTTAAATTTCTCTCCTCTGTCTAACTGCAGAGAGGAGTGAGCGAGCAGCTTCTTTTGTAGGTGCCTAGCATCTGAGCAGTGTCAACCCTTGACAGGAGGAAGTTTACTTGAGTGAGGGTGGGTTTGACAGTTGTGGAACATTTGTGTTCAGGTGCTGACAGCAGTAGAGACGTGGCTGGCCAGGGGGACTCCATGCTGGTGCTGCATCTGTCCTGGTTATGGGCAGGACTGAGGCCCTATAAAGGCTGTATATACATCTCTGTGACTTCAGCTCCTGACTAGAATCCAGGAACACTGCATGTGTTCAGTAGAATATACTGCTAATTTTAACTAATGGATTGCATTAAACGGTTAAGTAGGCTGGAAAGGTTTTAGTCATGTATACTGAGTCTATGGAATTACCTCTGAAGGAACATTAGTGTTGAAATTGAGGCAAGTCACTGTGATTCTGGGAATCTTACACTTGTCATAGCTGCCCTATATAAAACCTGGGGCCTGACTATGCTACTAGAACTGCCTAACTGTGAGCAGTTGTTGGTTTGTGTTTTGGAAAAGGAACAAAGGACGTTCACTTCTGTTTTCAGATGGCTCCATAGCCATTTGTATGGGCTGACTTCAGTACAGGCTAAAATCTGCTATAGAAGACTACAGTCCTGTGTGAACTGGGCAGGGGCTGTACTCTGTTAACTTTGGTGGCAGCCAAGGAAGGCAGGTGAAACTTTGGTTCTCACTTACTATATAGCCATTATTCCCTGGACACAGTGCTGTAACCAGCGTTGGTATGTTCACATATACCCCAACCTGTGTAGTCTGTGGCTCTGAAGCATCCCAGGTGCACCTCAGTCAAAATATGTTGTTTCCCTCTCTGCCTTATTGTGTGCCTTTGAACACAAAAAAAATCAATCTATGTAGTGGTCCTGCACAATATCATGATGTTTGAAAGATGGAAGATGTCACTTTACGTAGATGTTCCTTATCACTGCAAAGATAAATATTTTGCATTTGGGTATGTATATTTTGCATTATATTCGACTAACTTTTTTTTTCCTTAAAACAAATACTAATTCACTATAAAATTTTGAAGAAATTAACTTGTAAAGAATACGATAACATTTATATTAAAAATAAATTTTGAGAATAGAATGCATGGGATCCATACTATATTTCTGGGAGTCCATTAGCTGGCTGACAGGAGATGATGTAGCAAGTGTTGCTTTCAAGTCTTGCATAGTTTTTGAAATCTATTAACAGCAGAAACAGATTGGTGTGTCCCACCCTTCTGTAACATCATTTTTGCCAAGTAGAACACCATACCTGCACTAGATACAGTGGATCTTTCTCTGCTCTCCTTCATTTAGTTAAATCTCAGTATGACTGAGGGCAGCAACATCTTTGAGCAGTGTGAAAACCAAACTCCTGCTCTGCTATGAACAGCTAAAGTAACTTGCTCCACTTAAGGGAGCATAATCTTTCTTGGCCACAGAACCCAGGGATTTACATCTCCTTCCACTGAGGAAGGAGAGCCACAAGATTGGTTTTTTCTCTGTGTTGACTTCCATGTGAGTCCTTCAACAAACCACAAGACTGTAGTTTGAATGCTCCAAATGGTACTTTGGATTAAATATACTGAACAACATGCAGGCACAGGTATAACTAAGGATGTCAGACCACCTTCAGTCATCTCTTGAAGCTTAAATAGCCTTAGTAAACGAGGCACACTGCAGAGTTTGTCTTACTTCTTTGCCAGTCATGGGATTTGCAGGTATAGCAATAAAAATACTTTATTCTGTTTCTTATCATATTCTTGGAACCTCTTTGATCAGTAAAGTACATGTCAAGATTAAAGCTGCTGTTGTGCTTAGTCTCCACTGTAGACAGCTAAGGGTTCACTAATGTCTGAGAAGTACATGAGTGGAACTTTACTGGATCTCAGAACTGTAAATGATAATAGAGCTAAGGCAGTCATTAAGGTTTGCAAACCTAAGTCTCTAGGCACCAAACACTGCCTACTACTTTGACACTTACAGCTTTCAAAAATGCTACACTAAACTGGAGAGTATTTAATCCTCATCAGACTACATAGGGGCAGGAGATTTTTTGTAACTAAACTTGTAAATTTGTTCTTTGGTCTCACAGTCACTTACTCCATTTGACAGTACTGGGTTATTTATGCATATCCCTTGCACAAGCAGAAATGGTGGGCAGATGTTTTGCAGAGCTTTAACTCAGCCAGCTTTTGGATCTGCACTAATCTGAGAACACAGTGAAATTCACAAATCTTTGTGATTCCAAATGGGGCAGATATTTCAGAGCTGGGGACATGTTTTAGCTTGTTTACCAAAGAAAGTGGATCAGCCCCTCTGTAGGATTTCAGACTTCCACTCCAATGACTGATTAATATGAAACTATGGTGCTTTTAGTCTTTAGCCTAAATTAAACTGAGAAAAAAAAAGCATAAAAACTGGGAATATAGTAAAAATGTATCACATTGCAAACTTCAAAATGCTGTTGGGAAATACAAGTATTTTAATGTAAGGTACTTTGTTTATTTTCCTTAAGTAATGAACTGAATATGAAAAGTCACAAAATGAGCTTGAAGTAGAAAACAGATTTTACTGAGTTATGTATAAAAACCCTTTAAAAAGTGTTTCCTTATGGAAGTTGTAAAGAAATTTTTATAGCCTTTTTCTTAGTTGGGTATTCCCTGATCTGGTTAATGTCACAAAAACATAACAATCTCTTCCCTCTGGCTCCTCTCCTTGTCACAGGTACTGTTCAGTCAAATGGACAGATTCCCCAAAGTGTTCATCATTCCAGTACAGAACTTCCAGACACTCAGAAGAAAGTGGATACATCTGAGGCACAAGTGAGCAGTTACTACAGTTAAATGTCATCTGTGAACAAGTTTTCCAAGTTTGTTTTCTTTCACCTACTGTCTTCCCTCTCAAAGTGCCAATGAGAAGGATTTGGCTCCTGGGAAAGGTGGCTGCCCCTCCTCATGCTTTGCACACACTGCTTTGCACACAGTGTGTGTGCTGTGCAGAACCAGGAGCCTCCGATGGGAGGTGAAGGCACAGCCACCCACTGCTTCTGTTCTTCAGAACAAGCAGCCATGAGTTCATGTAGCAGGAATAGGAATGTGCCTGCTGGGATAGTCTCAAAGTGTGCTGCCAGAACCTTGGTGCCATGTTCTGTCTCTGCCAAAAAAAAAAAGGTCTCGCCTTAGAAACATAAGACATATAGTAGTGTTTTCAGTAAGGAACACTGCATAGCTGACGATGAGTGTGCAAAAAAGGAGAAACTGTGAAGAACTAAGGGAAAACCTTACTTACATGCTTTCCCTGGCTCTAAATGCATTTCTTGTTGAGCTCCAAATTTCATGTATTTGCACCAAATCTGGCTGTAAAAATATCAAAGCGTACAGTAAGAGAACCTCAAGAACATCATACAGAAAAAAGTGTGCATCTGTTTGCAGTTCATCATTCAATCTCTTCAGCATGTATGCACAGGAGTGCACAGGACAAATGAAATTAAATTCCTAGGATTTTCCTGTCACCAGCATTACATGTTCTACACTTCTTGTTTCTGTCTTTGAGTTCCTCCTGTTTCTCTTTTCTGAACCTTACTTCCTCTGGACCAGATCACATTCTGAGAACTCAGCCACTGGTTCCCTCTTCCTGTGCCTTATTTACTTCCATGTTTGTAGGCAAGGAGTGAGGAAGAGGAGGCATACATGTTATAATTAGCTCATGCTAGAATTAATGCTGCTGAAGGGATGCAGAGCACTTTTCTCTAGAAGCAGCAAACAGGAGGAACTAGAGATCTCCATGCAGCCACTGGGCTTCAATCTCACTGCAATTATGGACATGGTGGGATAGTTCTCGTGACTGGAATGTTGTCATGAAGGGCCACAGGCTGTTCAGGAGAGACAGACCAGGAAGGTGCAGTGGTGGAGTTGCCCTCAGTGTGAAGCAACACTTGGAGAGTGCCGAGCTCTGCCCTGGTGAGGATAAAAGGACGGACTAGTAAGGGTGACACCACTGTGGGTGTTTGCTACAGGCCACCTGATCAGAAGGAGGGAGTGGATGAGGCCTTCTGTACAGGCAGCTGGAAGCAGCCCCACAGTCACAGGCCCTGGTTCTTGGGGGGCTTTAACTACCCTGACATCTTCTGGAGAAGCAAAACAGCAAAGCACAAGCAGTGCAGGACGTTCCTGGAAAGCATTGATGACAAATTCCTGTCACAGGCAGTGAGGGATCCCACAAGGAATGCTGGGCTGCCCGACCTTACACTAACAAACAGGGAAGGCCTTGTTGGACATGTGACGGTTGAGGCAGCCTTGGCTGCGGTGACCATGAGACTGTAGAGTTCAGTATTGAAGGAAGAGGTAGCAGGACAGAGAGCAAGATTTCAAACAGGGACTCCAGGAGAGCTAACTTTAGCATCTTTATAAATCTTCTTGGAAGAATCCCATGGGAGAAGGCCCTGAAGGGAAGAGGGGTCCAAGAGAGGTGGTCAGTATTCAAGGATCATTTCTTCTGGGATCAAGGACAATGAATCCCAAAGATACTTTCTTGATGATAGTCTCTCTAACTGCAATTACTTAAAATTTTAAAAGCACTCATCTTCTGTGGACAGAGAAGAAGCACTATGAATACTGTCAACAGGGAGGTTTCCTCTGTGAAACCCCTATGGGCAGCTCCAGAAAGAAAACAAAATACTCTTTTCATGTTTTAGGTGAAATGTACTCTACCTAATTTCCCTGTCTACTACACTCATGTGTTTTCACATCTTTTTATGTTCTTAGGCAGTGGCATTAGTTTACACATTTACTGACTGTGTCTGTCCTTTTATTTTTCTGCTTATTAAAGGCTGAAACAAATAATGTCAGTGCACCTGGCCTGGCACAACCATTGCTGAGGCCACAGAAAGTCCAGAGTAAGAGGACCTCACTGCAGCCTCCTCCTCCACCTGAAAGGCGTTCATCTGCTATTTCTGCTTCACCAGTTTTACCCTCCAAAGTGAAACGAGACAGTGGCATTTTCCTAACAGATCCAGAGAGCTTTCCAGCACCACCACCTTCACTGAAGATTGATTTTCCTCCACCACCCCCACCCGATTTCTGTGAACCACCTCCTGATTTTGTGCCTCCACCACCACCGGTCTCCAGCAGCAGTAATGGAGATGTGCCATTACCCCCTCCACCTCCACCTGTCTCCAATAAGCCGCCACCACCTCCAGTGAAGAAACCTGTGCCACTTCCTCCAAAAAGGCTGGAAAACACAGGACAAGGTGGAGAGCCACAGTCAGCAGGGCTACCTCTGATTGCAGGGGGAGGCAAGCAAGCAGATTTCATGTCTGACCTAATGAAAGCTCTTGAGAAGAAAAGGGGTAACACCTCCTGAACTCTGGGAGTGGGTAGATTTTAAGACATAGCTGGTTTTGTGAGGCATCACAGAAGATCATGCTGGATCAGGCTTCTCCAGGAGGAATTCTCCTTCAGAGTTCCTCTTGGTGGGTCTCAAGAAGGTGGGGCACCCTTTGACCCCCAATTTGTCCCTGCAACTTGCTCCTTTCCCCCTGCACCTCACCATCCCCTGCTCTTAATTCCCATTCCAGTACCAGACAAAGGTAAGAATTAGCTGTAGGATCTTGCTTCCCTCCACAAGAACAGCCAGGGATGGTGGAGCAGCATTCTGGAGCCAGCCATTTCAGAAAGTGAAATGCATCTACTCTGGCTGCCTTTTTAGTAGAATTAGAGTTAAAGGAAAAATACAATGTCCTCATGCAAATTTTGAGAAGTGGAAAGGAAGATCCTTTTTCACAGAATCGCCCTTAAAAGTTCTTTATCAGAAAACTTTCAACTATGGGGGGTTTTCTTCCAATACAAAGATGCTTTTAAATTTTTTTTAAATAGTCTGCCTCAAAAATTAAAATCTCAGCTAGATTATTGTGAGATGCAAGGACCATTTCCAGACAGTGTCACCCCAAATATTATACACTCCTGTTTCTATATTCAACTCAGTTGTACCTGTCAGCATTCACAGCTGAAGCTTTGAAATCTCATTTATTTGGTTACCTTAGACAAAGAAAAAAAAATTATTTTGAAATCATGTATGTTTCCATGGTAAGCAGGAATTTTTTTCTCTTGGTTAACATTTGTCTTCAAACTGTATCTAGAAATGATCTGTCTTGTTAAAGACTTTGTAATTATCTTGTACCTGATAGGAATGTCTCCTCCTACATTTTTTTTCATTTGTTCTCCCCATTTAATTCTCCACTATTCGTTTAGGAAGCATTCATTGTTAGCTCTTAAATAAAAATAGCTTCTATTTTATATCTGTACAAAGTGTCACAGTTAATGAGCAGCCATTTTACTGGCAATTGGAACTTCAAATATTTTAAAGAATTTTTGCCTATACCTTCTAGACTTTGTTTTTATTTATTCTGATCTTTGCCTCTTCTCATGCACACTTGACCTTCTAAGATACCATCAGCAGTATATCTCTGTATTTTGAATTATAAAAAAAGCATAAAAAGTTAAGTGTGTGGTCTAAATAAATAAATGCATAAAAGCAGCTGACAGAGCAGGGGGGGTGAGCCTGCTGTGTTTGTCAGAATTCCTAGATCTAGAAGTGGTGGTGGAGGCAAGAGAATGATAAGCTGGTGGCAGTGCCATGGTCTGTGTTTTGGGTCATCTCTAGTCTTACTTGTGGCTTAAGGTTAGTTTGTCAATACTTACACACCTGCATTACAAGTTTAGCAGAAATAAGAAAGCTGTAACCATGTCTTCATAAATGTCTTTCCCTTTGAAATTACTACTTTAAAAAAAATTCTTTTCTTTTATTTAAAGCTAAAAACAGTGTTTGGAACCCCATGCATTTCTTCCTGAAATGATTTTGCTTTAAACACCATGTTAAGCTGACACAGAGAGTCCATCCAGCTCTTACTGGTTTTTGAGCTCCCTTGCTTTCAGCTGAACTGAGCAAAAAGCTCTCACCAAGAGAACTATGCCCACCATTAACAAAAGTGTCACCTGG
Organism: Anomalospiza imberbis; assembly: GCF_031753505.1. Lineage (NCBI taxonomy): Eukaryota > Metazoa > Chordata > Aves > Passeriformes > Viduidae > Anomalospiza > Anomalospiza imberbis. Next base: position 135,782,111 of record NC_089681.1, read on the forward strand.
AAGTCTTGAATTGACATGTTGGGACATTCAAAAGGTATCTAAGCACCTTCAAACTGCCAAACTGAGAAATGCCCTCAAGACCAGTGCAAGGCTCATACAAGCCTCAGTTCAAAGTGGAGGGGAAAAATAAAAGTAAGAGGGTTAAAAATAGGAGTTAAAAAAATTAAAATGAGGAAAGGATTACTGTTTCCCAATCGCTTTCCATATATAACTGAAGGAAGCATTATGCAGAATCATTGAAGAGCTAGGTGTCATTTTCTGACTAGGTATTAGGAGTGCACATATTTGACATACTTAGGTGACAACAGCTGTCTGCGAGTCAACTATTTTTAAATCAAATGAATTTTATGAAATATACACCCAGCATCAAAATAAAGCAGAACATGTCCTCGGAAAAATGTTGCACAGTAAGGTCACAAAGCACTGAGACTTTTACAATGGCTTTTCTAGCATTCACTCTTCTCACCAGAACGCTCAGCCTCCCACCCTATTTCCTCCCTTCTCTTTTGTTACAACACAAAAAAATCAATTTTAATACATTTTACATCTGCAGTCGATCATAATTCATGCACTTAATCTTAAACAAAAGAAGTTGAACTTTCTTCAAAACAAAAAAAAAATCAAAGCCTACAGAAAACTCCAGAAATCAAGTAAAATGCTGTGATGATTAGACCTCTGTCAGCTCTTTTGTATAGGTACATGGTCACATGGAATTTTTTTAATGTAAGATTTAAACTCCATTCAAAGAACAAAGCTGCCTCTTATTTATACACAATTATCTGGCTTGATCTGGTACCAAAATATGCTGTAAAATACAAAAAAAATGTTCCAATGCTGTAATTCAAAGTGTTTGTAAAAAGAAATCAATCCTTCTACCTCTACCAAACTGTTGCCTTCTAAATGGTCATCACTAGACCTTACAGTATTTTAGCCTGAAAATAACTGAAATTGCAGTGTGTCCTTTTTAAGTTTCCTCCATACCTGAAATGGAAGCAGTCTCAGCTGACATGCTTCCAACACAGTCCTTTTCCAGGGCCAAACTGTTAATTTTCCCTGAGACTTCATATCTATGCACCAATAATCTTTCCACTCCTACTAAAAGATACTTTAAAAGAGAGTGGTCCTCTGGATAGGTACCTGACACCAGCAAAGACACCAAAACTTACTCTGGAGTAAGACAGACATCTTTTGTCTCCCTCAAGACAGACATCTTTGCTAACTATTTAACTGAATTTCCTTTAAATCTTTTGTCAGTTTAATGGGACAAAACATAATCAGAATGAGAAAAGCTGTCAAGGTCTGAGATGATGCTCTGTGCCAGGTCTCCAAGATTTAAGAACATTTATGTATGCAGAACACGGCTATATTTGACAGTGTGTAACAGCAAGAGGAAAATTCATCCAAATACTGAATTATTAAAACTAGCTTACATGGATTTTAAATTGATCAGTCACTAAAAGCTATTAAAACCCACCTGATCAGCCATGAATTTTGAGAGGTTTAAGTGTTACAGTTTGGCAGAACTTAAATATTGGGACTATATAAGTAATGCACAGTTGAATGTGAGAGGCAGAGTTGTCAATGCCAGTATAATCTGCTGATGCACCCCTGCATAGTGATGCACTTTTTAATTTTGAGACTTCATAAGTTGGTCAAGAACAGTAGCAGATTCCAGTCCACAAAGTCTAAGGGAGAGAAGTTCCTGTGGCTTGATCCATTAGCCCTGTTTGAAGGCTTGAGCTTTGACCTTGATCCTTCTTGCTTGTTTGAATTTCCCTCAGGATGAACAGCTGACTTTGAGATGCCTGGCCCAGGCTGGGGGGCGCAGAGAGTACCCTGCTCTCTCTGCAGCCTCCTGCCTCTGAAAGGGGTGCTGTAAAACCTGCTCTAGGAGCTGAACCTGGAAGCAATTAAAAGTGGGTAAGCTTTTATACCAAATGTTTTCTGGTAAACAAGGAAAGTTTTTTCCACTTTATGCACCCTCTTGGCTCCAGAAACTATCACATGAATTGCTTACTATTATTAGTACTACTATTAATACAGTCACTACTATTTATGCTATAATTAATACTATTAATAATTTTGTTAATATTTTAAATAGCAGTTGGTGTTATATGGTACAATTTTAGTCAAAATGTAGTACAGTTCAAAGTGTAAATGTAAAAATTGTTTCATTAGCTGTCATGGCAGTTATTATTAAATCTGTCAAGAAAAAAAAAGCTCATTTTACCTCTGAGAAATCATTCAAATTAGCTTTTTGCACTGCTGATTCTGCCATCCAATTCCTGAGTATGTATCTAGGGTTAACAGCTGAAAGCAAGAGCAAATAATGTTAAATGTAGTTAGACATATTCAACAAAAGGAAAACGGTCATTAAAACATGTCACTGAAATCTTCAAGAAGATTTAAATTTGCAGATCAAGAAAAAATGCATAAAAAGGAAAAGGAATTAATTAATCTACTTAATTCTGTGAGTTGCTAAAGGATTTTTTAAACTTGCACTATCAGTAGTGCCAAAGTGCCAAAGAGAAATTAGAGTAGCACAGAACGTGACATTGATAGAGGAAGGATTTCCTGTCAGGAACACCAACAGGCTTTTCAAGTACAATGAGTTTACCACGGCCTAGGTTCCTGCTCTGTTGATGGAAAACTTTTCAATGTTGTCAATACCTTCCTAGAGATCACAAAAATGAATATTGTATTATTTAATATAAAAAGTAATTACTAAGATATCCTTTAAAGTATATGTATATAGATACTCCTTCTATGTCATGTAACAGAAGTTTAGCTTTAATGTTACATTTCAGCTGTATTTTTTAGAAACTGCTTTTTCAAATTTCCTTTTTATCTCCCGGCTGGGGGTAGGCAGAGGTTCCTCCGTTTTTCCCACAGCTGTCTGCTGTATCATTTTGGAAACCCTCATGACAGCTGCACTGCTTCCCTGCCTTGTTTCAGGCTGCTTTTATCTAATGAGCAGGAGAGAGAATGTAGCAACACTGGAAAATGAAAACTGCTGAATTAGTAAATCAGGATATATCCTACAGCAGAGCCACTGAAAACTTAGAAAAGGAGTTTTGTCAAACTGTATGCCAGGGACAATTCATATCAGCACACATGGCTCTAATTATCATTTTTTAGCAGATTATGTAAATGAAATTATTATTGTTGTTCTGCAATTAAAGGCTAGAATTCTACTTCAGTAAGTTTTCCCTAATGATCAAAACAATGTTACAGATTAATTGTAACAGTTCAAGCCTGCTTTGAAGTTTTAATTTGCCATTGGTCTGTATATTTTCCCCAATTCAGTAAGCACTTATTATATTAAGTTATTAGTGATACCAAAGGTGTTTCACTCATACACTTGAAACCAAAAGTCTGTGATTTATGGACATACACAAACTTCATCTCCTTCCCTTTCCACTGATGTCTCAGTAGGTTTTATATGAATAAATGTTAGTTTTATATATTTCTTTTTAAAAATCCATTGATCTTCATAAAATATTCTTATAAATTTCCTTATGGCATATTTGAAAGAGGATACTGGAAAAAGCAGAGGAATCATCAAAATTACCATCTCAAAATTCCTTCCACTCAATTCCTTCAATAAATTATTAAATTATTTTATTTACAAATAATATATCAGAAGGAGCCACAGACATTCTTCTTTTTCACATCCCCACTGTCGAGTATGTAATTACACATATTAAAAAAGCCAATAAATAAAATTGTCTACTGGGAATCCTGATAACCTCTACACAGGCATAACAACACTCTGCCCTAACTGCTAAAAAACAGTGTTTTACCACTTGGCAAAACAGTTTGTTCTGGCCAAGTATTTGATTTAATCCAGTAAATGAGTTATCGATAGTAAAGTGTGATAACTATTTAAAAAAATATTTAAAAGGTGAAAAAGTTAACATATGACTCATTCAAAAAATGGTAATTCACATTAGAGCTGTGAGTCATTTTAGCAGGAGAATATTTGTCCCAGAAATAAATTCTTAACAATTGCAAATTGACAAGTTTCACAGTGGTTTTAAAAATATCTGTATTTAACACGAGTGACAAGATAATTATGAAAGAGTAATACAAGCCAGGTAAGAAAAGGACAAAGCAAAAGAACTTTTGTGCCCTTATAAGCATGATCTGGTTGAGTTTTTTTACAAGCTGCTTTTGTAAAGAAATACAATTTTAGACTTGGATTGTCAAAACTTTTTGATCAACTCCAGAAGAACTAAGTTTAGATAGTGCAAGATAAAACACTACTAAGAACTGAAAATTCAATAAAGGGAGAAAAAAATTAAAATGATGAATAAGTGATGACTTCAAGTGATTCAAGTTAACATACTTTGAGAAGTGAGATTTTTTTATGACACTTACTAACAGTTAGGGAAGGGTGATGAATAATGAGGTATTAATGCCAATATATTCAGGGTCAGTCAAAGACAGCAGTACACAATTTAGTGGAACTTCCAAACCCAGTTGAGAATCTGAGGAGCCAGGACAGATTTGTCTTCAACATGAAATGCTGGGTAAAAATGCAGAGTTGACTGAATTGAACCAGATTTCTTCTGGAAGTTGTGCTGACAAGGACAACTGTTACAAGCAAATGCTCAAACAAACAAACAACAAACAAAACAAAAACTGAAATAATTTTTAAAGAGACCACGGGGGCATCTAAGCAATCTCTTTAAATCCATGGACGTAAAAATGCAAAAAAGAACAAAAAAAAACCCCAAAACCCCTGTAAGAAAATTCAGTCATCCTGTAATATGGAGCAGCTAGCAAAAGTCCAACAAAGGCTGTTGATTTTAAATAAAACAATAACAAACTAACATCAGTAGCCTATTATAAATTTTTGCAGCTCTGCAGTATGTATAGAGAGTGATGGTTGATTATATGGAAGAAAACAAACTGAACCACAAATCTTTGCAGATCAAGTTTTGACTGCTACCAAAACTAAGACCATTAGCACAAGTGTGATTTTGGAGGCAAAACCCTTTCCATGTTTATCTGTCTCCTGTACTATGAGATCCTCTGAGGTGCATGAAGAAAAAAATAATGATGGTTTGCAGAAGATCATTGACAAATTAGGATACTTTCTGATTTGGAATAAAACCTCAGAATGTCATGATTTTCTCTAAAAGCAGATTTAAAAGATACAGAAACATAAGAAGTGTGTTTAGACAGTTTTCAGCATTCAATTTTAGCTGAGGAAAACAGGAGCTTGAAAATTCAAAACGATAATTGAGGGAAGGACCTCAGAAACTCACAGATGAAGCTTCTTAACCCTATCAAAAAACAATAAATATTTCTTCTTGGTAGCTCTTTTCATATTAACTTTCTAAAATGCATATAGAATTTTAAGAAGTGTTCTTTAAAAAGGATAGAGCCTTTGTTAGAAAATGGGGATGCAAACCTGAAACCATAAATTGTGCCCTCTGTAGTTTTACTACCTCATTACTGAAAGTCAGTGCCAGCTCCTGCCATTTTCCTAGCAAATCGATTGGAGCTTTAGAAGAAAGTGGCCAATCAATATCTAACAAATGAGTGAAGCCACTTCCATCCTGCTTTGCAGGAAGCACCCTGCAAAGCAATGTAACAGTGAAGCCTTGTGTGCAGAATTTGATCAAATCTTGTAGTTCCTTTATTCCCTTTTGCTTATTGATTTTCAGTTGCTCATTTTCTCTTTTAAGCAAATTTCACAAATTTACCACAGCTTACTGCAGATCAAAAATATCTCCTGCTGAACAATTCTTAGAGTTTCATATCCACTGTTTCTGCTGTGATACCTAACTGCAGTACCTTTGCCATTTTGTGTTTAGAGTAACTTGGAGAATCAAAGCACCTTCCTTTGCCGTCTATGACCAGATAGTCCTTTCACAAGGAGTTTTTCCTCTGGGTGCCAGAAAGAAAAAGTGTGTCCCTATCAGAAATAGGAGTTCTTCGTAGCATGTAGAAAGGGCAGAGACAGAATGAATGTATAGTGTGACAAGATTTGGAGTAGCATTATGAGAGCTTCTCCTCTTCAGAAAGATACTGTATTTTAGTTCTACCCAAAAAGAAAAATATCTGACACTAAAGAAATATATGTAAATAGATATTGGCCATCTGTAAGCATATGATTCCTTTGGATTGTTTTACTCACTTGCCATTCTTACTCTTCTTTTGGCGTCTGAGTCACCATTGTTACTACACATCAAAAACCAACAAAAAGAAGAAAAACAGAAAGCACTTTAGGTAGTGAGGATTAAGCTGATTTACTTTTAGAAATATCTTATTTGGCTTCCATTAAAATCATTAAGTGCTCTGCTTTTGTGTTTGGCAGAAGCCAGTGTGAATCTCTACAAATTATTAGACTTGGAAAAATCTGCACACTTTCTTGTAGGTTTTGTGCTTTGTATTGATTTTTTCCCCTAAGAATTTTATTTACCAAATAAAATTTCCAAGTACCTGATATGTATTTATTTTTACTACTATTAGCCATGCATACCATATATAACTAAGAAAAAATGTTAGATTCTTTATTGATTTAACACAAAAGAATCCTGTGCATTCCTATCTATGCAACACCATGGTTTACAAACACAATCTGTGTATTTGCAACTGTTCAACTTCCATCCCCTGCCACTATAAAGTAATGATATTACATGGTAAATATATATATAAAAACAGTAATTAAACACTATTCATTCCTATATACTCGCAAAGCCTGTTTGTGATTCTTGGACTGAATGTGTAGGATTGGTATTTTAAAAAAACTGTTAACCAAAGAAAACGGATCAGATGCTCAATGAAGGACAAGAATAGAAATTACTCCTACCCTGTCTTTTTTATGTACCTGACTGTCAAAACAGAACTACACAGTAATTGTTGAATCCAGCACAATGCAGAACCAAGAAAACAAAAAAGGCATATGAAACCATGTTTAGGCCAGTTTATTAGACCCATTAAAAACTATGCAAAATCACTGCAGACTAAAGTTGCCTGCTTCTGGCAAATACACACTTTAAACTGCAATCAGAATTACCTGTGTAATCTCAGGAGGTACATAGTAACCCATTCTGTAAATAATTTGTGTTTACTCAGATCCTGGAGAGCCCAGAACTCCTAAATAGAAAGAAACATTTATTGACAGATAATCAGAATTATTTTCCTGTTAAGCAAAAACCAAAGTAAGTAACAAATACTGTGCTTTAACCCCAGCTGGCAACTAAGCCTCACATAACTACTTGCTCATGCTCCTCCTCAATTGGGGTTTAAAGTAAGGTTAAAAGTAAGAAAACTTGTGGGTTGAGATAAGAGCCATTTAATAATTGAAATAATTTAATAATGACAAAAATAATAGCAATGAAAAGGAAAATATCAAAAGGAGAGAGAAGTAAAACCCAATAGAAAGAAGTGATGCAAATGAAAAATCAATTGCTCACCAACCTATGCCCAGCCAGTTCCCAAGCAGGGTATCCCCCCTGAGCTCTCCCCTAGTTTATTTGCTGAGCATGGCACCAAGTGCTGTGGGATATCCCTTTGGCCAGTTTGGGTCAGCTGTCCTGGCTCTGTCCCCTCCCAGCTTCTTGTCTTCCCCCAGCCTCCTTGCTGGCAGGGCACCACAAGAAGCTGAAAAGTCCTTGACTTAGTGTAAGCCCTGCTCAGCAACAACTAAACCTTCAGTGTCTTATCAGCATTATTCACCATCTGAATCCAAAACACAGCACTGCAGCAGCTACTAGGAAGAAGATTAACTCTATCCCAGATGAAACCAGGACAATGAACAATAAAGGAATTTAAAAGGCAAACTTAGGATAACCCTCCAAAGAATCTTCTCCCTAAACATTCTACTGGTATCTTTTCCTCTGTATTCAAATTATTTATTTTTGCTAGTGTGATACATCCACATGAATCCATCTCTGTTACGACAAATTTTACCTAAACACCTCTAGCACTTCACCCCTGTTTTTCCTTGGCTTATTGTCTGACTTATTTGTTTTTTTAAGCTACATAATTACAGGTTTCACTCTCTTCTGAGACTTGTACATGGATCAGATATATTCATAGAGGTTTTTTTAATCAAAAATGGTGCAATAAGCAAAATATATAAATAAAGAAAAGGTGAAGAGAAAGGGAAACTAAAGTCTACAGGTATAGGAGAAAACTGAGAAGAATAGATACAGCAGGAGAGTAGACAGAACTTGGAAAATGCTGACAGCAAGAAATCAGAGCTTGGGGTTACTGCCTCCAGTGATGGACAGCAAACACAAACCAGGCTTCCCTGGCTGATTACACTGAGCTAACAGCTGCTTCATATTCCTCAGCTGAAAGCAGCCAAAGATCACAGACAAAAAATGAACTTCAGAGAAAGAACAGATTAGGAAGAAATGGCATAGATAAAAGGAGGTAAACAGCACATATTCGAGGAAAAAAAAGGTAAGGGAAAATAAAGCAAGAAGAAAAAGTTTTGATCCCATCTGGGTTTTTTGTTTTTGGTTTACTTTGAGGAATTAAAGAGATATGAAAACTATATTTGATCATAAAAATGAGCACAGAAATTACTAAGACATGGGAATCAGGCAGGTGGGTAACAGGTGAGTATGAGAATCAAGCATTTGTTCAAAGATGTGCAGAGTTAGGCTGCTTTAGGAGGAATTTCAGAATGTTTTCAGTTAATACTAAATATAAGGACTTCTGCAGTGTTACCAAAGAATTCTGGCATTTTTAGGTCAATTTTGGTATGAATCTGAAAAAGTCTTAAATTATGTACAAATCAATATGAAAACTTACTCATTAAAGTATTGGTGTGTAAATAAACAGAGGTGAAATTACTTTAAAATTGAAATTCTTTAAAACATTGAAAACTTTTTGAAATTGTACTTGTTTTTCCTCATCAGTTTTGGAACTCAGGATTTGTGGGCTAAATAATTTCATTATGTGGGGGAAAAAAAGAGATCAGGTTGCTACCAAGTGAAGGCTGGAAATGACCCTTGGTGTAGCAGCAGGATCACAACTACACCACAATCGCTGGTTCCTCAGCCAACACTTTCAAAGATGGGAAGATGGAGTTGCCATAAATGGAAAAATCCTTTGGGTTCTATGACAAAAATACCTTCTCTTACAAATACACCTGTCCTCTTATCACCCTCCTGTGCAAATAATAAATTCCAAAGCCACAGCTCCTGGGGATTTTTTGTTTCTTACCTGTAGAGTATCTAAACTTTTACACTCTTAATGGCTTCAAGTTCATAGAAAAGGTCATAGAAAAAGACCTCTTGCTTAACAGAAGAAAACAAGGAAAACCAGAAAATTTGCTCAAAACCACTTAATTATACTTGGAAAAAGAACTATCAACTCCTCATTTTCATTCTGTGTTTTACAATGTCATCCTGCTGCCTCAACACAACCTCCTCATTCCACCTGCTCTCATTTTAAATTGGCTTCAAAAACAGACATAAATCAGGCGTTTGGGGAAGGCAATGAAGTTTCCCAGGCAAAATGAACAATATTCATCACATGGAAAAGGCACTGTATTCAAGAATAAAAGAAAAAAAATCATTTTGGCTCTCACAAAAAGGCTCTTTTTTTCCAGATTAGGTTCCTTTTCAGAACCAGATTACAAGCTTCCTTTTCACAATTTCCCTTTTGCTTTTTTATTCAATTATGACGTGCCTAACATCTCAGCCCAGTTCAAAGATTTCAGCTATATTTCCACTTTCAAAGATTGCACTACATCCAGGTAAAAAAATTAAATACTCTCATGTCTTTTATATATGGTTATACTTGGTCCTGAAGAATAAATTTAGGCTAAGTTAGCAGGAATACAGGATGAGACAGCAGGCTGAGCAGGACACAATAGCAAAATGTATTCTTATGCTTTAAGTTACATTTAAAACCAATCTCTTGCTCAAGGAATAGCAGAGGCCACTCTGGGCAAAGAGTTCGAGCAGGAGTTTTATGTTGACATGGAATCTCACTTATCATTAGATACCAAAATAAGCAAATATGCCTGAGAGCAGAGGTTTAGGCCACCTGGTCAGCCCATGTCAGGAACAGTCTGGTTGACCTGAGGCTGAAATTTTCCTCATGAGCCCTGTGCAGCTTCACTTGTTGGACAAAAGGTATTCTTAAACAAAACAACAAAAAAACAGGGAGATGAAGGGGAAGAAAATTCTTTGTAGCAGACCCACATTAAATGTGACAAAAATCACATTCCTAGTTCTGTATGAGTATTTATGACAACTCATACTGGATCTGTACCAAAGGCTGAAAATCCGACTTCAGCATTTTTCATGAATGCACCTTTCATTAGCACTTTTCATTAACATATCCATCATTACCAGATAGAGACTTAACAAGGGGTGGTAGCCTGACACAGGTGTATTAGTCCCTCTGTCCCTTAATAATGACACAAAAACATATTTCCCAGATGAATCATGGCTTCAGATAGCCTCTACTATATCAGAGTTATGTCCAACTTGATTTACTCTTTTTATTCCTAGGATTGGGTGCTTGTATTTATACCTCAGGAATATGGAGCTCCTTTAACTGGTCTGCAGTAATTTCACTCAGCTCTCGGAATGTCATTGTAAAATCAGCCTTTGTATCTTCCATAATCTAGTGAATAAAGATGCTTCTTTGAGTGCTTTTCAAGTGTGGGGTACCAGTTCAGATGTCTGCCAACAAAATTAGCAAAGTAAACTCACTTTTAAGAGGAAAGCAATCAAATAGTTATCATTTTCATCCTCCCCAAGAAGACCCAGTTTTGTTTTGAATAGTTCTGTGAAACTGAAAATAGTAAGAAAGTATGGAAGTTGTGAACATTACATATTTTATAGAATTGTGACTAGAAGGTTTCAGTTCTGAAAGTGCATACCGACTGTGATAGTGCTCACCATACCCCTCCAAAATTTGGGAAGCTCTGCAAAACAGAAGAAATGTCAAGTTCTAAGGAACTAACATGCTGCTCCAGGTATAATCCTGCTGTACACTAAACAATGAAAACTTCTGCCTGCTCTCTTAGAAACATTGATATTCTGAATCATCTGGGCTCTGTTCTTCATATAAGAATCTTACAAGAGGCTATTAAAATATTGCTTCATTACTTCAGGAGGATGTATGGTCTTCCTGAGTAAGTTTCTTACAAAACAAGCTAGGCAAACTTAGAACAGAAAACTACGGGCTAAGGTCCTACCTTAGTGAAAGTAGAAAGGATCACACAACATCTAATACCTCCCTGTGGTCTTATTTTACTACTATTTCTGACCAAAAACCTTTCTTCCCACCCTCAAATCTTATTCTGGCCAATAATTAATCCAGAATCAATTTCCAGTTTAAAAAAATGCAATATTTTAAAAGCGAATCTTAAGCATTTGGTGATTACAGTGTCTCCCATCTCACTAGTTCCTTTTAGCATTATGATATTTTAAGGCTTACTTACAGCTGCTTTTGCCTGGGATCCAATAAAGGTTTTAGAGCTTGTAACAGCTTGCTCAGATTAAACAGCCCAACACTTGCCTGATTTCCTATTTTATACCTCCTTTCATCATCGGATGTGTTTGGAACAAAATCTGTTTCAAACAAAATATTACTTTTCCATAAAAGAGTAATTAAAATAAACAATCAATGTTAAAATACTGAAATACATTCATTTTTATACTTACACAGCAAACTTACAGAAGACCTAAAACTACTAAATATTTTAAATCACATCATAAGAATACTTATTTAAAGTGAGTTAACTCAAGATCTACTATTTGCAAAATCTAAGGAATACAGCCTTCACACACAAGTTCCCATGTGTTACAAGTGACATTTTCCTACCTGAAGATACAAGGTAAATTCAGATGGTTACAGAGGAAAAAACATTAAAAACAGTCTTTTACACTTAAACCCAGTATTTTAACTATATGTAGTGCTACTATTTAGCACATAGATTAAGCAAACAAATGTGCAACTAGATTCAGGATTTAAATACTTATGGAAAAGTCACACATATAGTAAACATGTATTTAATAATAATAGGCCAATTAAGCAAGATTTGTTTCAATTGGGCAAGCAAGCTTCACATAAAAATTGGGCCTAATGTGCTCCAGTATTCAAATCCATTATCTGGGAGATAACAAATACCTGTCATGCAAGTTACAAGTATCCAGAAATAAAATATATGCCTATCTACAGCAGCAGTCTCTGAGGGGATCAGCGGGAACCCCTCACTCGGATCAAACCCAGATAAGCTGATCAATGCACACAGCATCACCCCAGCCCTCAGAGGACACCGACAGCAAATGGAGCTTTAAGGAGGAGACTCCTAACTCATCTGTCAGATCTGGTGAGTGGTTCCAATCTGAATTTCTACTCTAACACCTCTCATCTGGCTCTGGGGTGCACTGTCTGGCTGGGACAGACTCAGTTCTCTTCACAGCAGCCTGTCTGGCATCATGTGTTGGACTTGTGACCAAAACAGTGCTGACAGCACAGCAATATTCTACACGTTGCTCAGCAGGGCTGGCCCAGCATCAAGGGCTCAATTCTCATTCTGTAACCCCAGAAAATGAGGCTGGGGTGGGTAAGAGGCTTTGCATCACTTGCTGGTCACCCCTGCCATTTTTTTCCCCTTGACTTATACAAATGTCTTTATCTTGACCCATAAGCTTTTTCTTAACCTTGCTTTTCCAATTGCGTCCCTCAGCCCACAGCAGGGAGGAGTGAACAAGTGGCTTCTGGATCCTTAATTGCCAGATGGGGTCAACCCACCCTATAAAGAAAGATCTAAGAGCAAAAAAGCCCCATTTTGTTCAATACAATAGAAACAATATGATATTTATTCTCATGAGTTTTCCTTAATTTGATGCTGCAGGCATGAAAACACATAGCAAGATAACCACTGCTGATTCTGAAGTTTATTTAGTTGCAAACTATAAACAATATTCTAAGAATACACATTTATGTACATACTGAACCTCTATCTATCAATCCCAGACAGACTGAGTTAAGATTTTCAAAGAAAAGTTACCATGACTGTGTAGGTTTGATTTCTTCTCTTCCAACATATAACTAGCTGCTATGACTATAAAACCAGAGCTTTCACGCATGCAAAGTTACTGTATTCCACTTCTGCTTTTGGCTGCTTCTAGCAATACACAATTTTTAGTTTTCTAGGCTTCTGTTGTAGTATCTATTGAATTGATGGTGTTCAAGTGGAAGCACTCTCACAGAAATGTGTTTAATAGCAATATTTCATTAGAAGACTTTTAGTCCTTGAATGCAACCTATATAGTGTATCATAAAACTCATCACTAATGCAATTTTTTTTTCTAAACCTCTTCAAACAGTACACATGCTTAGGGTTTTTCTGCTAATAATGAAAGGAGTTTTCATGCAATGGAAGCTATGTAATTTAATAGAAAAAGATTATTTTAAGTAAAAAAACCAAAACATGCTACACTCACTTGGGTCATAGGAGTCCATAAATCCAAATGGACCATAATCTATTGTTATGGACAATAAACTGAAGTTATCTGTATTGCACACACCTACAGTTAAACAGAAAGGAGAAACAAAAGTTAAAATTCCACCTGAACCCCAGGCTCTAGGCAATTTGCTGTGAAACATGTCCACTGAATTTAGAGAGCTCTCAGGAATCAGGCTTTGGAAAACGTACCCATCCCTCTGCCCCCAGCCCATGCCCCGCAGCACACCCAGGCTCCCGACGCTGTTTCGGGGTTAATCCCACAAATCTGCGGCAGAGCCGGACAGCTCCGTGTCCTGTGCACTGTAATAGGCCAGGGCTTTATGTGGATGGATCAAATTCAGAGCAGTTAAACTTACACATGGCATCAGTACCCTGTCTTTGTACACTGCACTGCTGCAACAGCTCTGAGAATTCTCGCTCCCCTATTGTCATGCTGTCGCGGTTGTGCTCTGAGAGATCAGACAGCGTAACTCTGTTACAAAAGCCCCTTGTGTAACAGATAAAGCTGTAGGTGAAGACATCAGCAGAACGAAATATCAAGGTGACAAATAAAAGCCATTTTAAGTACATTACTGTAAAGTGTCCCTCCCCTAAAGCCAGTGCCATCTGGCACCTTACCATGTGCAAAGCCCACAGACATCCACAAGGAAATGAGATTTGCAGTCTCTGACACGACAGTAGAGAAAAATTCCTAAAATCAAATACATCTTTTACTTCAAGTTCTCTCTATAAAAAAATATTGAAATACATAAGCATTTTATTCACTTTAGAAATATGTAATACATTCTATTTTTCAAATTTAGGTATGTGTCTGTCAGGACTCGTCATTCCCATTCTAAATTATGTGAATGCATAATAACCTTATCCAGCAAAGACTATTGTTAAATAAGTATACACAGTTGCCTTTAAAGAAATTAAGAAGCAAAATTGAAAAAAAAAAGACACTATATATACTAGGCAGTTACTAGACTATACTATATATATTACATTTACATTAGCAAAAGCACACTTCATCACAACATGACCACTGTTCACTGACAACCTGAGCAGTAAAAGAACAAAATACAACAGAAAATGGAAGCTTCACAATAAACACTTCCAAAATGGAAACTGGTAAAAAATGTTCATATTTGACTTTGAGAAGACAAAAAAAATCAAGAAGCAGATTTTTACTGCAGAGAATCAACAAACTTTTGCTAATAAAACCTGGAAGTTTACTTCAAATTTTAAAATCTTGTAAAACTTGAATTGTGAAGACCTTCCTGTAATTTTTGTTCATATGCTTGTTGAAAATAAAAATTACTCTTAAGAAAGACTTACCAGGTATTTATTTGAATCATTCATAGATATTGATGGAAAATGTTCCTGGATGATAAAGTCTAGCAATCTTCTGTAACAGCAGAAACAGAATTCTTTAAACAAAACTGGTACTTTGGAACTAATCATTAAAAATTCTTGTTTTCAAACAGCAAAATGCTGATCTACAGCTTGCCACAAATAGTTATTAAAAAACTCAGTCTATTTATTCCAATGAATATTAGATTAAGCTCTTCCAAAATGCTTAGAGATAAAACCTAGGGTTGTAGTCATAAATATGACTGGAGACTGCCACAAGGAGTTAAAATTGTCCCCACATTAAATCTCCAGAGCACACTAGGACATGGGTCTGCATGCAGCAATATCCATTTTTTGGGGAAAAAAGAGTTTGCATTTCCAAAAAAACAGTATAAGATTACAAGGATTAACCATTCTACATCAGAATTGTCACAAAGAAAATGTTATGGCTGAATTCTTATGGAGCAGGGTTATTTCTACAGTAACTGGCCATTCCCAAAACAGTTCTCCACATTCCTAAAAAACAGGCTTAGGGAAATGGGATACATGCATTAAAATTTGCAGGACCGGTCACAGAAAACTGAGAAATGTAGGAACTTAGACTTTCAACTTACAAATCTTTCCAAAACAAACAACTCCTCCCTAGTGCTTAGTTACCAGAACTACTTAGGTATAAAACTTTCCTCATTTTGTAAGATCTAGGTCTTTAGAAACATCTCAAGGGTTTTACCCTTTTGAGGTAAGATCTTTGGTATGCTTGTATAAAAAGAGCAGGTTCCTTTCTAAATTATGTAATCTCATTTGCTAAATAATTTATGTCTAAATTCCAACTGTATACATGAATTCTAATGTAATTTGATGGTTGAGAAAACTGTTTCAGTTACTGTGAAGATCCAATTCAAACCTTAGTAAGTCCAGTTCCCCAGAGTGAGCTAAGATTTCCAAGGATCCTATACGAAACCACAATTTGGCAAGTCGTAGCACTATTGCACCTTAAATATAAATACAAGTGTGTTTAAATGTAAACAGAGCACCAGCAAAATAAAACAGTTCCATAGCAAAAGCCACCATGTGTTGTTTCTATAGACACAGAGTTGTATAGGCACAGTTAAAATGGTATTTTTGTAAATATGCCTAACACATAAGAGATGAATTTGTATAACATTATTTTACTACACATGCATTTTAATGATAAAGCTTGATTTGCTATACCAGCAACCACAGGCAAAATTCTGTTAGTGCATTAATACTAGAATCACTCCAGAAATGCCAGCTTCAAAGAAAGAACACAAACAGATTTTTCCCCATTCTGTGCCATCTCTCTTTTTCAGAGCAGGTGTAGATGATGTAGCAATGACATGGCCACAGTTGCATTCCACTCATCCTGGTATTGATGTCAAAACAATGGAAAACTTCCCTAGTTTTCAACAGCATTTTTGTAATGGGAAATGAAAATCAAAATTATATTCTTTCAATACGTATGCTACAATCATAGAAGACCTGTTCAGAGGGCTTCATTTTTTCAACCAAGACATGTTTCAGATTGATTTTCTCAGGAGAGGTTTTATATCTTAATAAATTAAATTAAGCCAATTTATCACTTTTTATTACACATTTTTTCATGGTGAATTAAGTTACATTGTTGTAACATTTTAAAATATGTTATTTACCTCTTTCTTTCTTAATATTTCCATTGTAAAACTGGTCTCTCCACACATCATCATCACTTACAACTAAGCTGTAGCAAACAAGAAATGAATGTTAAAAGTTACCCAGCAAAAGTAATTCATAATGAATATCAAAGTGATATTTTATATAAATTCATTTTCTTCATAAGAAGAAATATTGTTTTGGTGGCATAGCTTTGTATTTCCAAATGACACAGGCAAAGAAGATGCTGAGGCTTAACAAGGTTCATGGCGAAGATGTATTTATTTTGTATTTAATACAGTGTTGTCCAATTTCATTACTCTCACTGTTCTTGGGGAGATGTCTACTCTCAAAAAGAGCAGTGCATTCACTTGGAACCTCAGTGACAGATTAGTGTAATTGTAACATTAACTAAGTCCCAATTTCCCTGGGGACAACATGGAAATTTCGAGAACAGAGAAATTAGAAACCAAATTGTTGCATCAGATGGAGGTTGCCCTTTACATGAGCCAAAATTATGTCAGAAACTTCAGGGACAGGTCTGTGATCCTTAGCAACCACTGCTACTGGTACTTGGATTTTTAAAACCAATCTCTTCCTTTTATTTGCCTTAAAATTCTGCACATCCTATAAATTTTCATGTTTATCCAAATACTGAGGTTTGTGAGAGTTCAGTACAACTTGCTTTAAAATATTTCACAACTTCCATTAATTTGTTTAAATAAAATATGTAGTTTCCTTGTATTTTCTGTTCTATCAGGAAAAATCAATCCTCACAAACTCACAATCCTCACAAACAAGGGCATCATGATTCTCTAAGGTTAACCAGTAGGAAGTTTTCTCTCCAAAGCAACTGGGATTACACTGACAATCCAGCTTGGTGCCATCTTTTGAAAGAGAGCTTATCCCCTTAATAGGCACAGAAGATTCCTTGTTCAAGACTCCAGCAGGAGGCTAATGTAGCTCATTTTGTGTAATTCTTTGTCTTTGCTTGTTGATAACTGGAAAATATTCTTCTACTCAGGAGAGACATGGACCTATTAGAGTGGGTCCAGAAATGACCAGAGAGCTGGAGCACCTCTCCTATGACTGAGAGCTGGGGCTGTTCATGGGGAATAAGGGGAGATCTTACAGCACCTTCCAGTTCCCAAAGGAGTCTACAAGACAGCTGGACAGGTACCCTTTACCAGGGCCTCTAGCAATAGGACAAGGAGGAATGGCTGTACACTGAAAGAGGGCAGCTTTAGATCAGGTATTAGGAAGAAGCTTTTTACTCAGAGGGTGGTGAGACACTGAACAGGTTGCCCCAGAAAGGCAGTAGATGCCCCATCCATGGAAATATCCAGGGTCAGGCTGGAGGGGGCTTTGAACAACCTGATATAGAGAAGATAAAGATGTCCCTGCTCATTGAGGGGTAAATTGGACTAGACCAGTAAAAGTCTCTTCCAACCCAAATTACGATTCCATGATTCAAAATATAGTTGGGTGGCACGCTATTTGATATTTAATGCAGTTATTTATATTCTGCTACTAGGTAGTTGAAAACAGCAGAGAAGACAGAACCAAACTTTTCTTCGAGGTACACAGCAAAGAACAAGAGACAGACCTATTGTTTCATTCATAAATATGACTGAAAACAGTCACAGTGTTAATTCTCAAGAGTTTCATTTTGGAAGTACACTAGATTATGGTTTTACATACTTGAGCATTGAAATTTTAGAAAGAATGCAGTTGAACCAAAAATGTGGGAAATCCATATAAATATAAATATGTACAAAAAGGTCATGAAAAGAAATAGCATGAAGTCGTACCTAGTGCACTTGCTTGCAACAGTAACTGTAGGTTTGAAACTAAATAATTCTTATTGTAGTCAATATTTTTGAAGATACCTAGTAGCTATTCAAACTGAATGTTCCGTTAACTGCAAAGAACAGGCAGTGAATTATTTCAAGAGAGGAAAAATATACAGAAATCAGCTTCTTTTATTGGAGCTGTACTGATACAAGTAGAATTAGAGTGGGTTTTTTTTTTAATACTTATTTGAAATCAATTGGTATGTCTGTAGGGTTTAGTACAAAAACCTCTGATGTAAATAAATGAAATGGAAAAAGAAAATCTTAATCCTTCAAGAGAAAACAAAAAAAATAGAAACAGAGAAGGAACCTCCGACACCTACAAAATACTGTGTGCAGCAGAGCACTAGGGACAGAAGGCACAAAAGTTGTGCTACTGAACTTTACTGTTTTGAACAGACCTCCGCCAAAAAGGTTGTTTCCTTTTCACTGTGTAACTCTTAGCAGGCTCTCTGCAAAATTCCTACAGAATACCAGCACTTCTATTGCAGATAAAACATCCATGGAGGCACTGACATTTCCTTAGTACGGACGTACAACATTTGAGAGCTGGCCAGGTAGCTGAGCAGCCACATAAACACACATTCCCACTAGAAAAGTAGCTCTCCAATGGTCCCTGCAGTTGGTAAGTACCATTGCTGGAGAGAAGGCAGCAGCAGACCAGCTGTACACTCACCAGTAGGAAATAGAGCACTGAAATTGTTCTCACACCAAAGAAGCTGGAACAGCACTCACAGAAGGGATGGATGGATGGATGGATGGATGGATGGATGGATGGATGGATGGATGGATGGATGGATGGCTGATATCCCTCCCTACCTGGCTCTCACTTAAGGGCTTGACTTTACACTCCTAGTGCTCTGCCTGCTGTTCTGCATGAACATCAAACCCTATGCAAGTAAAGCCACTCAGAAAACTATGTATATTGGTTCACTCTTTTGACTTCATGTGTAACACTGCTCACCGGTAGTATCAGAATGTGACTAAAATGGTACTGTATGAAGTGTTCTGTATCTGGCAGTACAGTCATAAACTGTAGCACCCCATTGGGAACACAGTACTTAAAATTAATAGAGCAAACCAACCTGCTGGGTGTTCTGGGATAAGCCGTAAGGTTTTTCCTCCCACTTCTGCCAAGACTTGACAAGACCTCTGTTAAGTACATCCCACCAGCCTCAGTGCAACAGCTCCCCATCGGGAAGAATATGGCTGTCAGCTGGGGTTTTTCCAAATTAAGTCTTGCAAACAGTCTGCAGAGCTTGTACAACAGTTAAGAGAGCCAGGCATTTAACCAATCTGCCAGCAGAGAGCTAAAGCACACTGTGTGCTCAGTAGAATTCGTGCACAGTAAAGGGGTAATTTCATACTGTTTTGCACTGAACAATTTGTTGAGATGACAGCAAAGAGAGGCTCTAACCTGCCAAATGATTTCCTGCTGATATTCAGACAGATTTAAAGTTATGCATTAACAGCCAACAGCAAAGAGTCCCAAGATGAAGTCAGTGAATAAACCATCAAAAATGTCATTTACAAACACTGCACTTCAACAGAGCAAATGAGTTAGAACTAATGCTAAAGAGATTTGCAGACACTTTGCAAATACAGACACCTAGCCTTGTGGCAGCTGAGTACAGGCCTTTTCTGCAGAACATTTGCTTTCTTTAAAGCCTGAAACACTGCAGTACAGACTTCAGACTACTTGGAACACAAAATGAACTTGGCATTTTAAACACGATCCTCTGATAATATTCAATTACTTGATTCTGAGAAAATCATCCAAATGAATGAATGTGTTAGTCTCCTTTGGTTCACACAGAATTCGTTTCAAAATTTTTTTTTACAAACTCTCTCTCTCTGCTGAAGGGGTGCTTGCATAGATAAAGAATTGAGAGTAACTGCCTACATTCAGTTCTACCTCCAATATTCATGTTTATTCATATGAATGATAATTTTTCCCAGCAATCTTAAAAATTACAGTAAAAAAATAGGCACTTTCGACATTTTCCTATTTGGCTAGAATCTAGAATTTGAATTAACTTTATAGAAAAGAGTCTTTACTACACTAAAGTTAAGTTGTATTTCTAGAATCCAGCAAACTATGTGATGCAATTAATTGCTGGAGTTTACTATCATTGGAAAGTTTTATCCAAAAATCTGTGGAGAATACATTTTGTTCTGATTGCATACATATGAAGAGATCTTTCATCTTGGAAACTAACTGCCCTGCTTTATTGATGTTCTGTGAAACTCAGTCACAAAATTACCTGTAAATAAGTATACTGTCAACAAAGGAAAGAAAAATACCTAGCAGCTCTGCTTGTAGGAATTCCAAGATAGTGCATGGCCTCACTACATAAAAACTCTCGAACAGAAGAGCGAAGCACAGCTCTCCCATCACCATTCCTATGGAGAACAGAGAAATAAGGAATTGGTCATAAAATCAAAGCAAATTTCAAAAAGCAAACATTCTGGTTTAGAGTACACAGAGTAACTGCAACTTACCTGGAGTATGGGGTCTTTCCTGACCCTTTTAACTGCAGTTCCCACCTCTCACCATGCCTGCAAAAATACCATTGGCATTTCTAAGCATAGACCTCAGGTTAACCATGACTCAGCTAAACTGAACACAGAGTTCAATCAGACACTTAAAAAAAAGTCACACCTGTTTGTATATACTCCAATCAAATGGGCTCTTCCATCCCCCAGCTGACCTGCCCAGCTACCAAACTGACAAAAATTAAAATCAAGTTATTGTCCTCTATCGTTTATAGAAGTTGTACTTGAAACAATACAGATTAAATCTAGGTCCTCACAAAAGACACATTTGCTCACATTAAAATGCTGAACCCTAAAGCTGCATTTCCACACTCACTCCAAAAATGAATCAGAAAACCACAAGAAAAGAGTAACACCAGTAATCCTCTTTTTTATTCTTTTATTTTTTTCTTTTTTTTTTTTTTACCTTCCAGCTATGACATACAGCTACAGACCTGTCTGTTTTGCATAATGAGCCTTTAAACCCACATGGCTTGTTTTGTTTTTTTTAATTGGAAATTACAAATCAAATTCTAGCATTCTTCTCCATGAATAATCATACCCATTTCAATGAAACTTGAACCTTAGTAACCGTGGTGTTGCAGTGAGGCTCTGTCCTTCTCCACTCCTCTGAGCTATTAGTATTAGATACTAATAGCTGCCCAGGCTGCTGGGGTGCTAAGCAGACTCAGCAGCTAATGAAAGTTAAAAAGATAATTTGCTTCAGGCATAAACAAAAGCAGAGCAAGTAAACAGGGTACTGTGGAAGGACATTATAGTTCTTTTCCACCTGCAGCCCGTTATGAAGAACAAGTCTGCAATCAAACTGTTAGTAAGCATTCATGTACTCACAGACATATACTGATGTACTTACAGGTATTATCCAGGTGTAATTCACAAGGAAAGACCTACACAATTCCACCTGGAAGAACGAGTGCCATACTTACCTGGTGACCCCCATACCTATGGGCCAGTGGAACAGACCCAAATATCACTTTCCCACCACTGACAAACTCCAGAAAATCAGATGATCCTTTGACAGATATATCAAGATCCAAAATATTTTCAAGAACTTCCTGGAGAAAAAAATAATATTTGAACATGATCAAATTTTCAGTGGTAATGAACATGTTTTCTCTACAGATTCCATCGTTAAAAGACATCTCACAATATGTTTAAAATGCTCTGTTTGTTTAAAGTATTTCTTGAGATGTTTCACGATAAATAGCATATGAATATTAAAATATACTTTAGTACATGTATTAATAATTTCTACTAATTAGAGAGGAATAAAAAAACAATAGCCAACCTTTGAAACAGCTACAAGACGAACTCTAGACTTAAAAGGTGTAGGATAGACAACTGAAAAAATGCAGTTTCTCACGTTACGGACATAATTTTCTTGGATCTCATCAACTGGAAAAGGATCTGTAAACATGAAACAGACAAGATATACCATATGAAAAACAATTAATCATATTAGTCTTAATAGGTTTCCTCCTAAATCCAGCAAAAATGCTTTAAAAACAATTAAAACTTGTAGTATTACAACTTCACCAATGTATATTAGCCCTTCATGAAAAGCAATCCCAAATAAATTTAGTACTTTACTGTTTGGAATTTCTGAAAAGGACTGAATTCTGCAGTTAAAGAATGTACCACGGCATTCTAGTTTTAAAATCTAAACCATATCGAAAATAGATTGAATAGACTGTGACTGGAACAGTCTCAGGGCAGTTTGATGTTGCACTCAGCTACATACACCCTAAAAGATATCTGCAGGAGACAAAGTTCAGCTTTTCCCACAGCTGAACAATGTCGTGCAGCAAATTTAAGTCACTGTGCACCAGTAACTGCTGTGTACAGTCCATATGCAGCAATGGTCACCACACAACCCAAGAAAACAGATGAAGTCTTTTCTGAGTAATGTAAACAGTGAATGAGTGGGTTAGAAGATGTAGCTCTTGCTGTAGCATACATGTGCACTCAGAAGTTGTGCTTCATTCTTCCTTCAGACCTACTCTGTGCCCTATTCCATGGTAACAGAAGACAAATAGTGTTTTAAAACGGTTTGCTTTACTATCTTTATGGACTTCTGCTTACAACAATCTTACAATGCCACATTAATTATAAAATCCCAGTACCTCATAGTCACTGTTTTGTAAATATTTTAAATTAGTTAGCATCTCTGGAGCCTTGCTGCTAGCCATGTTTCTCGCTACCTCTAATGGCAGATCCTGTTATAGCCAGCTGCCACAAGATTTATCGCTGACTATTATTTCTTAATACTCACAAGTAATTGTATCACCTGATGGAATTAGTTCTGTAATGTTATCATATCAATTAGCACTATGATTACAAGCACTTTGGTATGCCCGAGAGATAGGAGAGCTAGAATGCTTTGTGTACTTCCAGAGATGTGTCAGGTTATCAACTCTGCACTAACACATAACGGACTCAGGGAAAAAAAAACACCAAAAAAAACGCTCCTTATGACCAATCTAGTTTTAATTTTAAAACTATATTTGACTGTGTGTATCAGGTCTTTACTTAATTACTGCTTTAGGAGCTGCCAAAACCCAACAAGCAAAAGCACCGGGCAGGGCAGGAGTGCAGAGCCCCGGGACAGGGCAGGGCAGGAGTGCAGAGCCCCGGGATAGGGCAGGGCAGGAGGACAGAGCCCCGGGATAGGACAGGACAGGAGGACAGAGCCCCGGGACAGGGCAGGACAGGAGGACAGAGCCCCGGGACAGGGCAGGACAGGACAGAGCCCCGGGACAGGGCAGGCCAGGAGTGCAGAGCCCCGGGACAGGGCAGGGCAGGACAGAGCCCCGGGACAGGGCAGGCCAGGAGTGCAGAGCCCCGGGACAGGGCAGGGCAGGAGGACAGAGCCCCGGGACAGGGCAGGACAGGAGGACAGAGCCCCGGGGCAGGACAGGACAGGACAGAGACCCGGGACAGGGCAGGACAGTGCAGATCCCCGGGACAGGGCAGGCCGTACCTAGGAGGCTGTCGGAGGACAGGGCCCAGGCGCAGAGCTCCGCCGCCCGGCGCCGCGGGCACTGACCCGGCTCGGGGCTGGAGGCGTTCGGGGCCGGGCAGAGCCCGCGGGAACCGCACAGCGCGGCCACACAGCCCCAGGCCAGGCAGGCGGGCAGCCAGGGGCGCCACCACATGTCCCCAGACCTCGGCTTCCAGAGCCACCCACGGACCCGGACTGAGGTCTCCCGCCCTCAAAGAGGGCGTAGGGTTGCGCGCCCGGCACCGGGCCGGAGGGCGGTGGCGGCGCGGGGCTTCCGCGTCCGGGTCGCGGCGGCGCCGGGAGGCGGTGCCGGCGCGGCGGGGCTGGGGGACACCATGGCCTTGCGGTGGTGGTGGCGGAGCGGCGCCTGGTGCCGCCGGGCGCCGCCGCTGGGCTCCGTGCCGAGCCCCGGCCCCCGCGCCCCGCCGGCCCCCAGCGCGGCGGTGAGTGCGGCGGCGCCGGGCGGGCGCGGAATGAATGGGGCGGGGGGCGCCGGGCCGGGCGGGCGCCCGCGGCCGCCGCTCCTTCGGCGTTCCGCAGCCTGCGCCCGGGAAGCGCCACGGCCCGGGGGCGGCTCCCTGCCGGGGGGTCCTTGCTGGGGGCAGGAGCGCGCTCGGTGCAAGGTTAAATTCCGGATTAGGGGTTTTCAGCACTGGTCAGTGTGTGAGCCCCTCGGAGCCGGCCCTGGGTGGGAGCAGGGGAAGTGGCTCTCAGTGTGAGATTTTGAAGGCGTTTGTGTGTATTAGCGTTGTGAGTGGTAGTGGGGGCAGTTCACTCACTGCCTTAGTCTGCAGCTTCTTCACAAGGCCGGGCTGCGGTTCTGAGCCTCGCTGAGGTGCTCTGGCTGTCCTACCCGGGACAGGGAAAGTGCTCTGGCGAACGTGTCCAGCATCCCGCAGCAGCCGCCGTTACAGGGTCAAGCAGCAGTGTGAAGGAGGGAGTCTGTGTGTGCCCGCGCTGAAGGAAGAGATCAGCTATTTTTAGCAACAGAACGCGGTGAGAGGTCCGAGAGAGCGACTTGGGAATGTCTCAGCCATGGGGCTGGACACTGAAGTCAGACAGCAGTGGGTTGCAGATCTGTGATAAGTTAGGGCTCCTCGCCTTCCTTTGTCTCCTTGCATGGCCTTGTGTAAGCACGGAGGATGGAAGAGTGCCCTTGAGCCATTGCAGTGCTTTTGTTTGTCTCCCACTGTCCAAGGAGAGAGAGACTTTAATCCACGTATGAGGAGACGCTGAGGCACGAGCAGCAGGTCTCCTTGAACGTTTCTATGTGAGTTTTTCCGGAGGCAGTTTGGTGAACACGTGGATTGCAGTGATTTTAGGTTGGCTCAGCCCAGCATTGGGCAGGGCTCGGTACTCCCTGGCAGCCCTCCCAGGAGCAGAGCAAAAGCTGTACTTCCTTCCTCAGCCTGTGCCTGCTGGAATCATGCACCTGGGACTGTGCCTTCCTGCCCCCATGCTCCTGGGCTCTGTCTGCAGGG
Organism: Anomalospiza imberbis; assembly: GCF_031753505.1. Lineage (NCBI taxonomy): Eukaryota > Metazoa > Chordata > Aves > Passeriformes > Viduidae > Anomalospiza > Anomalospiza imberbis. Next base: position 135,807,449 of record NC_089681.1, read on the forward strand.
AGGGATCATTGGAGAGATTGCTAGATTTGGAAGTTAGGTTCTGGACATCTAGCAGAGAAGATGGGCAGGTGTAAATTATTAACAGCAGGCTGAATTGAAATTGCTTCAGGGGAAAACAAGGACATGATTTCCTGTTAGTGTACTGAAACAGCTCATCCTTTTCTCTGTGTCTTGACTGGTGCAGTCCAGATTTATCTGCCAGGCAGGGAAGGTTTGAAATTTGCACCTTGCTCAAGTGCAAAAGCAAGGTTTTATTGGAGCAGCTTTGGTAATTTAAGTGATAAGCCTCCTGGGCTGGGCCTGCAAGGGGAGAAAGTCCAAAGCTCCAGAGCAGAAGAGTCAGTTCAGTGTGCCTGATGAAGTGTGCACTCATGTCTCACGTGGTGTGGAAGGGGTTAGGAGACTCCCTTTGCTGCTGGGTTGTTAAAATGGAGAAATAGGGCAATGGTGATGGATACTTTTTTTTGTAGTGAAATGTTTTCTGTCAGTTTAAAGTTCTAATAAACTATCCCTGGTTTTATTTTGTGCAGATGTGTCACATTACCCAAAGAAGTTCAACTTTCTCATTTCCAAAAATATGTAGTACATTTTGGCGGTAAGTTGGAGGTTCACATTGTTGTGTTGTGGGTAAGGACGTAGTTATTGGGTGAACTGGGTAGTTACACCTCTGAGCTGTAAACTTTGAAAATAAGGTTATTTACTCCAGTGTAGGCTGCTGCTGTAGGGCTGAGTCTGAATCTCAGTCGTCTATCCTGGGGAGAAATGGGCAAAGCAAGAATGTTGCAATAAAATACATACGGTTCACTTTGGAAAAGGAAACACTAGAAGGAGAAGAAACTTCAAATCCAGGAAATAAACAAACAAATCTCCTTAATGCATCTTAATGCATCCAAGTGGAGCTTTCACCCTTTTCTGATGAACTTTCCTAGCATCGTCACGCTACCTGGAAGTATTGAATTAATTTATTATGTAGCTGGGTATGCAAAGGAAACAAATCTAAGTCAGGAATATTTTTTTCAGGAGTTTACATGAGAGGGAAGAAAGTAACAGAATAGTTGGGTTGCCAGACATGAAGGCTCTATCTCCAAATGTAGGCTACACTATCCATAGTGTATTCAAAAGGAATAGATCGGGAGCAAGGTCGTGTTCTGTGTCTCAGAAGATCTGGGATCTGTTAAGGGCAGAGTGTGTGTGTGTTTTCCAAATGCACTTTGCCAGGTCCCAAAGGTTTATGATCATCAATACACAGCTTTTCTGTCCTTACACCTTACTGTCTGTCTGAAAAAGAGTGTTATGGTGTCTTCATGTATTTTAGCCATTTGGTTAAATATGGTGTAAGGGGAGAAGAAGAGAAAGAAATCCTTTCAGATGTTTCTGTATGGGGAATCAGGGGAACTTGACATCTAACAAGACTACTCTCTTGAAAAACACTGTCACCAGGTTTCATCATACAAGTACATCCCACTGGTGCAGCTGCAGTAAGACAATTAGTGATGAAAAATACCAAGACCCTTTTCAACTTGGTAGAAAAGACTTGAAGAATCTCTATGAAGATATTAAAAAGGTAAGGGATTTTGGTGGCTATGCTGGGATGTCATGATGATTGTTTTTAATAGCAGCCATCAGTATGGAGAATATTTATTGAAATAATGTTATGTATGTTTATGAACAGCTGTCTGAAAATTAAACTGAAGGTAAATGGAGCATTTCTCATACTTTATGGAACCAGAATGCAATTTTTTTTCTCCTGATTTGCAGTGCTAGAATGCATCATTTATATTTCAGATTACTCATAGTAATTTTAAAAACAACTTGAGCTTGCACTAAGTGGAATGAATGCAAGCAATAGCGTTATACATGCATACTGTTTTACCTACACTAAACAGACTGACTTTGTGACTTCTGTGCTGAAATGCTCTTGTCCTTTCTATAGGAATTGCTGGTCTCTGCAGCAGAACTTAAGGAAATGTGTGATTATTACTTTGATGGGAAGGGAAAGGCCTTTCGACCAATGATTGTGGTGCTAATGGCTCGGGCTTGCAACATTCACCATAATAATTCCAAGTGAGTTGGTCACTTTCAGATACACACATCATGCTTGAAAATTATCATTGTGTTTCTGAAAAATACTTTATGAAAATAAATTGCTCCTCAGTAAAACTTGAATGTAAGCTCCATCTTGAAGCTGTATTTTTGTAGTTGTCAGTGCAAAAGGAACTGCTGGGTTTATTACATATTTCCATGTGTTAAATCATGGACTATACTGCACTTGTAAGCAGGGTGGATAAACAATGTTGCTGAATTATGCATAATTGCGTGCATAATTGCATAAATGCACTATTAGAACCTTTAATACTCTTTGAAACTATATAAACTTCGTTAAATATTTTTCATTTGTAACCACTCCTGTTCCTATTAAACTCTAGGTAAGAAGTTTGCTGTGAGAAGAGACTTTCATAGATTTTTTTTTTTTAGTAACTATGCAGAAAAGCTATTAAAGAAGTGGTATGATTATATTCAAAGCTGTAAGATTTTGAAAACAGTAAGAGTTTTTTTCCCCACCCTCTAGTAGCAAGTTTCTACACTTTATGTAAGATTCTAAGCTAATTAGTCTGGTGTAATCCTTATGATCTCCAAGTTACTTGGAAGCAGTTTTAACTGAGCAGAAGATCATTCTTGGCCAGTATTCTCTATCACTCCCGAGTCTGGCTCGTTGCAAATGCTTCACTCCACACGTTCCTGTCAACTGCTATGTTTGCATTTTGAGGAAAGATGTTGGCTGGAGTGTTCTCTGCCTTCCAGCTATGCTTCCAGTCTTGCCTTGTATAGAATTTCAAGTAGATAATCTTTGGTCTCTTTCCAGAAGTGTTTCTAGACTAATTTGTGAGTCTTAAAGGATTTGTCTGAGCTCTTGCACCGTTTTCTCTCTGTGGGACTAGTTTAATGCTTTGTTGGACTTGATTACTACCTCAGAGCATGGCATGTATTTTGTTGTGTGGATAGCACCCTCCACCCTGTACCCCCTTCTGTGTGAATACAATTTTGAAGGAGAAAAAACGGAGCTGGCATTATCCTTTCCTGTGTGTGCCAGTTCCCCTTGTTTTAGGGAAAATCATCCAGGATTAATGACCTTTGCTTCAGCCAGATTCTGTTGTAGTGCAGGACTGCTTCTTGTCATTGACTCTGAGATAGCAAAAGGAACATTATTGGTTGTGAAAATCCTCAGGGATGCCTTTTGCCACTGACTGGCTTAATATTTTCATGAGTGATCTTGACATGAAAAACAGGAGTGTGAGGATGGCACTTTTTGATGGCAGAATCATTCTTGATGATCATCCATCTATGGTGAAATGTAAGGAAGCACAGTAAACCAAAACTTTCTGCTTGAGCTTGTAGGGTCTTAGGTGTCCCATTAGGGCATAGCCCCAGTGTGGTTTGCAACCACCTTTGTTATGAAAAACCTCAAAGATATCCTAGCATGCATCAGCCATCCAGTTCAGCTATGGGAGTGTATATCACACTTCCTGAAATCATCAGCGTGTCTGATCCCTGTGCTCAAAATAAGGTAAGTCCAGCTGGCTTCAGGGATGGATTGCAAAGATAATCATGAAGATTGAAGACTTGTGGTCTACAAATTTATCAGGAACAGGGTGAAGGAGCTACTTAAGACAAAGCATTATGTTTGTAAGAGAATGGAAATTTAGGAGGAGACTTTTAACAACAGGGACAGTGAGGTTTTGGAGCATCTTTGGAAGCAAAATAATGGTAAAAATAGTTTTATCTCATTCTAGTGTGTAGCATGAAAAGCTTATGAACAAAATCATGTGTGCAGTACTGAGAAGGCTGGAACTGCTGTCATACAGTGTGGGAGTTGAACAGTGAATCAAAGAAAGGTAGCAGTAGAAAGACTGAATTTGCCTGTATGCTCAAAGCATATTTGCTGTCTTTTGACATATGTATATGCTCGTGGACATATTCCTGTCCACATGTTATGCATGTGCCAGTAAGAAAGTGCCACATATGCCTGGGGCAATTGTTTGCTTTGCAGTAGCCAGCCCACAGCATAAGTCCTCTGATTTCTCGATGCTTGTGTCATTTGGCAGTGTTTGTACATCTGTTGTGGTTCTAATCAGCACCTCCAAAATATGTTCAGTGTTTAAAAAGCCTCCTCAATAATCTGAATGTTCTAGTACAAACCAGGTTGAGTCACCATCTTTGTCATGGTGCTTTTAGAATGAAATTCTGAGTAGCAAGAACAGAAATGTTTCAGCAAATGAATGGAATGAAATCTCAGGGTATTTACCTTCCTGTTCTGTGCTCTGTGCCAATTTTTTCCAAGCCTGTGATTGTAATTAAATATCCCATATGTTGATACAAGACTTCGCTGTTCTGCTTGTTGGTTCATGCATGGTGACCAATGCTTTTGAGGGTTGGCATGGCCATGCAAAAGGAATTTACCTTTGTACTGTGGCTACCCAGTTCCTACTTCAGTTCACATTGATACTATGATTGATTCATTATTATGATTCAATCATAATTTGAATAATCATTAATATGATTATTATTGTTCTTTCTTAAAGCAACATTGTCTCCAGGTGGCAAATTGTTCTTCCAACTTCTTAATGTGTGTGAAGAAAATTGTGTATGTAGGGAAGTAATACTGCATGTTTTTAACTCTGCTACTCTTCTACAAACCTGAGGGGAATAATACTTGCCTTACATTCTGCTTCTCCCAGTTTTGTTAAGATGTTTTTCCACTTTCAATTTGTCATTTCCCTTGAAGCATTTTATCATTATTTTCCTCAGTTAATACTGATCCTTCTCCCAGGCTTGTTTTTCTTTGTTGAGGCTTTGTTTCCCACATGTGTAATTGAAGAGACTGACCACAGTGTCTGTAAGTTTGTAGGGTGAGCCAATATCCTGTACTCTTCATCCCTAGCTTTTTTTTTTTTTACTTTTGCCTCTGGGTTTTGTACTGCTGATGTTCATCTTCTGCATCATCTTGCTACCATTCTCAACTGTAATATAACTTGCTGGACCCACCATGTTTTTTTTTAAGTGTCCTAAGTCCTACCCTGAGTCTTTTAAGTCCCTTGGGCAGTGGCTTTTTGCTTATTGTTAGCAACTTTGCTTTGTGTGAGAGTAAGAATTGTTGTAAATATTTTAAGCTGGAGTCATGCAAACCCTCAATTTCACACATCCAGTGGCATTTCTTCACATACCTGTGTGAAGAACTTCACAGAATTATCACTGACAGGACCTAGTGTTTCTGTATTCTCCAAAGGTGTTTGCAAATGAGAGTTTTTATTTCTTTTCCTACAACCAAAAACAGAGAGGCAAATAAGAGAGGGCCAAAGAAGAACAAAAATAATAGGTAAAACAGTGAGCAAAAAAGTTGAGGGGGGGGGGGGATGAGGGAAGGAAAATAAATGTATCAGAATAGGATGAGAAACAAATAAAATGACTTGGCTAAACTCGATGGACTATTTCCTAAAGATAGAACCTGCTAAGAACCTTAGTTCCCTTTTGTTTCACTCTTCCAAGCCGTCTTTGTCAAAAGGCCGTGGTGTCAGCTGCTCTGCAGTTCTCTCTGGTGTTAGCACATGCATTCTCTGTGCTTCCCCTAGTTTGCAGTGCCCTTCTGTGTCAGTGTCTCTGTTTCTGAGATGGTTGCTTCTTTCAGCCACAGGGCCTTAGCAGGAGAAAGATGCTTGAAGAACTTTGGCCATAGCACAAAAATTTTGCAAGGCCTTATGCTCATTTCCTCTCCTTAAACTGGTAGTATTTACTTACTGGCAAACACGTTGCCTCCAGGCTTTTTGTTGGAGAGTGTAAATACTGGTTTGTGTGGTTTTGAGTTCGGCCCTCACCACTGTTGGGTGGTTTTATTTGTTGTTTGTTTTGGTTTTGGACAGGGATATTTGGAGGGAGATATAAAATATCTGTAAATATACATAATCTCAGGGCATCTTTACTTTGGGAGTGACCTAAAAATGGCATCTTTCCACTTACTGGATTCGCAGGGACCTGTTATCTGTTGAGTTACTGCCACTTTTTGCTTTTGTTTTGCAGGAGAAGCTGAATGAAAAATGGCAGGGGATAAGAAAGATCCTGGGCTTTTTGTCTTTTCCCCTAAAAGTAGGCATGCTCTGATCTAGAATTAGTCTCACAAGATGCATGTACAAAACTATTGCAGAACTTTTTTTGCCTGCAGTGGGAAGAACCTTGCTGGAGACTTTGTGGAAATAGTAGTTTTAAAGCTCCTTCAGATTAAATTGTTACATTTGATGCAACATTCTGGAAACCATGAACATTCCTATGCCATTTTTAGTCATTGTCAGAGATAAGATAGAGTATAATGCAGAACTCTTCTGAACCTGCTTTTGAAATAACTGGTTTTGTTCTATCTTCATTCTACGGAAATATTTCAGTGTGTTAGTGAGTGTTGCCATTTACTGCTGCTTTCCAGCAGGAAGTCCAGTCTGCTGGCATAATTAATGAAAAAGGGAATCCCCAAAAGGAGAGCAGTGCATGAAAGAGGCTGGAGACCTTTACAGTTTTTTGAAGGTAAGTTTTCTCCTACTTAGTAAGAGTAGTTTATTTTGGAAAACTATTTACACTGAACTAGCATTTGATTAAATCACTAGTCCACATTAAGACTTGCCTCCAAACAACCATGAAGGTTTCCAGCTCTTATTTTCTGTTGTGTAAAAGCCATATTTTCACAGCCTATGAGCTACCCATTCATCCTGCTATTGTTCAGGATGTAGAACTCCCACTGACAGAAGTGCAGAATTCTGTAATGAGGTAGGTGTCAGAATGCAGTGTTATGTCAGCAGACTGCAATATGTTCTTTCATTTTGTGATTAATCACTACATTTTAAAGGACATAGGCAGTGCAAATTTGTTTTAAATTCCCTTAGCTGAGCTGAAATTATCTTCTGTTTCTTTTTCTGTTCTTCTGTAAAATAGTATGATTTTCTCTGTTGTCTGTATACCAGAAATACAGTACTTACATATCAGAAGTAGTTTCTTGTGTTGTGGGTTTTGGGTTTTTTGTGTTATTGTTTTATGTGTGGGGTATTTTAAATGTTCATGTGGACCTGTTATACCTATGAGGCAAGGCTGACTGGGATAGCCATTTTTGGGATCCTGCATGTAACCCATGATGAAAACAAAAATACCAGGAGATGACAGTGGAAGCTGGATACTAAGGGTCCTTTGTGTGAGCTAGGTTGGCTCTTTTATGTGTTTTTTGCCAGTTTTGTTCTCTAGATAATTGCTTCTGTGTTCTTCCTTTACCTTCTTTTCACCTAGTTTTTTTTAAAAAAAAAGTAGTGTGAACTACTGAGAGTTGAATCATCAGTGTTAGCTCTTCCGAAAGGCTGAGTTCCAATAAGTGTTAGGTAGATGGTGTTTACAGTCCTAAAGTGGTTGCAGTGGAATTCTAGTTAATTGTTCATGTTTCTGAAGAACCTCTGGGGTTTTAAGGTAATCAGGTAAGCTGAAGGATAAGATCTATGAGTTATATCTTTCAGATGTAGAATGCAGGTTTCTGTTCCTTCTGATCTCTCCAGCTCACTGGAGTAGAGTTATCCAGCTGTAGAGAGTTTGTGATGCCACAAACAAGTTTATTATAGGTAGAGCAACAGAGATAAGGAAAACTTAAAACTCATCTACAAAGCTACCTGGCATTCTTTTCTCTGCTGTTTTCCAGACTTCAGTCTTGGAGCCAAGCATCCTTGACACTGTGCTATTTATTGCAGTCTGGATTTAGAAGGATTAAAGTCAATAACACAGGAGTTTTGCAGTACTGTTTATTCAGCAATGTAGAAATAGGCCTAATGAGGATGGACTCATCCCTCTGCACTTACTGTACTAATATGATCTTACTTTCTCTTGTCTTCCTAATTCTAGGTTTGAAAGAAGGGGTCAGACCAGGAAAAAGCTGTGACAGCTGTTTTTAGAGGATCATTTTTTGTTTGGTTTTTGATAGAGATTTTGTAGTGTATTGCAGCTTATATAATTAATTATTTGACAGTTCTTGTTTTTTTATTTTAGGGAGGTGCAGGCAAGCCAGCGCTCTGTGGCCATAATTGCTGAGATGATCCATACAGCCAGCCTAGTTCATGATGATGTTATTGATGATGCAAATTCTCGCAGAGGAAAAAGGACACTTAATCAAATCTGGGGAGAGAGGAAAGTGAGTATGCTAATACGTGCAAGACTTGCCTTTGAATTTCAGCAGAGCACAAATACCTAGAGGTTTGTAACACTACTGTAGCTAGGTCTTGGAATGTGTCAGAAAACATATGAAGAGGTGTGCATAGTTTGTGGGTGAGACAAATGTGTTTTCCTTTTCTGAGCTGTTGGAAGCATTAGATAATGAATGGTTGAAGTGTGTCAGTGTTGGACCTGTTCAGCCTCCAGAAGAGATGACTGAGAGGGGCCCTCATCATTAAGTGTCTGAAAGCAGTGTCAAGAAGATGGATCCAGGCTCTTCTCAAGTCACAGGACAAGAGGCAGAGGACAAAAACTGATGTACAGGAAGTTCCACCTGAATGTGAACAGATTGCCCAGAGAGGCTTTGGAGTCTCCCTCACTGGAGAGATGCAAGAATCATCTGGATACAATCCTGTGCCTTGTGCTCTGGGATGACCCTGCTTGAGCAGAGAGGTTGGACCAGATGACTGTGGCCCTTTCCAACCTGGCCCATTCTGTGATTATTACTGATTTTGCATTTGTTGTGCCATTCTCTGCACAACAGCAGAGAACTCTTCAGTGCTATTGAAATACTTTAAAATTGTGCCTCATCCTGAATGCTGATTCAATGGTGAACACACAATGGTGAAAAATGTTTTCAGTCAGTGGGAAATTTTTTTTGAAATTGGTGTTTTCTTCACAGAGCATTACAAGAAAGGTCTTCACCAGAAAATGCAAGAAAGGGACTTTGGGCAATTCAGAGTTCACATGGCGTAACAGCCACAAGAGAGAAATAGAGAACTAATGTTGAAAAAACTTCATAAGCAAACACATACTGCATATAGAGGGGACAGTGCTTATACAGAAAAATATAACCAGTACTATATGATAGGGATTTAAAAATTACTCAGATTTCAATATTTATGTGGTTTTTTGCTCTTAAAATGAGATATTTGTGCTTTATGTAGGAAAGTTACATAATGTGAGTAGATCTGACAAACAAAGGGAACTGTATGGTCTGTAGTAACACAGGAAAAGACTTAGGGGATCACCTTTTTTTTTGTTGTTGTTAGGCTGTTCTAGCTGGTGACTTCATCCTCTCAGCTGCTTCTGTAGCTTTAGCACGAATTGGAAATACCACTATCATCTCTGTTCTAACTCAGGTGATTGAAGATCTGGTGCGTGGTAAGGTTTTTTCCTATTTTTATCTTCCCATTTGCTTGCCTAAGCAGTAAACACACAAATAAAACCTCCCATCTGTGCAACTTTTTAGGCGAATTCCTCCAGCTGGGTTCCAAGGAAAACGAGAATGAGAGATTTGCTCACTACCTCGAGAAGACTTTTAAGAAGACGGCGAGTCTGATAGCAAACAGTTGTAAAGCAGTATGTACGTCTGTCTCTTCTGAAGTTAACATACCATACTGTAAGCTTCACAGCTAAACTAGTATTGCTGTTTGCTCTGGAGACCCTCCAAAGCAAAACCTTGAAATGGTATTCTGCCAGAATGAGAATGGGTTTAAGATTGTGAATTTTATCACAGTTCAGCTGTGTAGCCTTCAATATTGGTTTTCACTTATTCTTTCAGTTTTTTATTTATACACAGATTTATTGTTATTCTCAATTGAATCAAAATAAGGTTCAAATAACGATAATGGTGGCAATCGTCAATTTATGAAATTCTGGAACTTTGAGACAGTGGTTTTAAACTCAGTTGGTCACTTTTGAGCCTATAATTTGATTTTAAATCTTCTTTGACATCTGGCCCTACTCATTGGTGCTGAGTGAGACCTTAAGTGGTACCAGTGGGAGGAAACAAGTATTAGTGCTAGTGTTAATTATCTTCCTTTGTTTTCAGGGAACTGGTACATTTGTGCAACAGACATCAGTTGAAAATTGCTTATATCAAAATGATCACATAGAATGAGACACATGAATTTCAGGGGAGGGAAAATACCTTTTATTCTAGTTGGAGGAAAGAAATTTAGTCTGCTGGATTGCTCATATTAATGGCAATATGACCCTGACAATTTTCTTTTGCAAGTCTTGTTTTACATCAGTAGGCACCTGGACTAGTAAGGAGCATCACATTATTCTGCTGCCTCAGAAAAAACATACCCAAGTTTTAATATTCATTTTGACAGTCTGCCTAAAAGAATCTTTGCAGATGAAAGAAATCACATTCCCACTGGGTGGATTCTCCCTACAAATGTGCTAATTTAAGCTTTTTCCTTTTCATGACTTGCAAGAATTAAGGATTTAAGCACTTCCCTCAAGACTCAGGCTATGATCCTTGTCAGGGGGGTGTTTGGCTGCTTTTCTTCTAGTGGCTGGTCTGAGTTGTTCCATTGCTGAATTGCTGGAATTTTATATGCTGTAAAATGTGTGTTAGAAAGGAAAACCGAGAGGTCTCTCTTCATGGCAAATCCTTATTGCTGCACAAAGTACCAATGAGTTGAATATGTAATGTATGTTTCCCTCAGTTTCTTTCTGCATAGATTAGGAGAGTTCTATTGATAGCAGTTAAAAGGGATTTTTTTTCTTTTTTTTTTTTTTTTTGGGGATTTGGGTTTTTTATTTTTTTGTTGCATGTGGATGTTGAGATATTTTCATTTAGATTGCTTTGGCTACTGAAGAAATGAAATCAGAAGGGAGTTTTGTTTTCTGTAGCAAAAATGATAAGCAGGATCATCAGTTTCATCTTGAAAGGAAATTCAGTTAGGGAATCAAGAGTATTCATATCCAGTTTTCAGGGACAAAACTAAGAGGAGAGACTATGGGTTTTAGAAGCAGTTCTGTTCCTGTTAATGATAGGAAAACTTCATTTGTTACTGTGATTGAATAAAATACAAGTATTAACTGTATGAAAGAAGATAGCAAACAAGTTCAGGTGGCACCTTAGAATTCCACAGGGCCATGCTTTAGAAATGGAAGAGTAGAGTATTCCTGCAAAAAGGAATACGATAGTCCTCTAAACAAGACATACACTGTAACTGATACATTCTGTACCACCAAAGCATTACTGCATTTAAATCAAAATTCTTTAAGTTAGGACTTAGGGAGAGAACAGTCTGTTCAAGATGTTAAGAGCCATCCCAGTCTCCAGTTTATTTCTACAATAGTTCTGCATGGGGGAATGTTACCAAAGTTTCAATCAAAGTGTATTGTAAAAGGAAGCAGTGGCAGATGGCCCAGAGTCATTGAAGCCTTAGTTACTGCAAGGTATTTTTCAGAGAAACATGAGGTGACTTCAGTTCAAGAATTCAGAAACAAAAAAGCTCAAGTGGAATTTCTGTTTAGTCATCAGGCCAGCTGGAGATGGCAAAATAACCTGAGCAGGTTTTCTGTCTTTTTTAAACCCTGCTGTAATGTGAATTCCTGAGCCTCATAAAGCTGTTTATATTTTGCATGGTATACTTTCAGATGAAGGATTAAATTGTGCTTCCTTTGAGTGTAAGGGTGCACTAGAGGTTCTTGATTTCCATATTAGGAGGAAGCTTGTGCCTCTTTGTGTAAGGCAGGGCTGTGGAACAGGCTGAAGAAACCAGTAGTCTAAAGCTCTGGATCTTCATGTGAGCTCCTGCTCTAACCAATTCCTAGTTTGGTGTGTGCACAGGGCTCCATCAGAAAACCCTACCACCATGTGGAACTGGTGCCTAGGAAAATAAGACCTCTGACCCCCACCAGCAAAACTGAATCCCCCAGCCCAACTAGACCTGCAGGCTGCAATAATGTCCAATGGCAGATGTAGGGTAATAACACAGCACTATCAGATATTATGGTCAGCTAATAAATCTCCTTACTTATTATTTAAAATACAGTAAGTCCTTTGGGGGCATTTCTTTTGCTGTGAAAAAGATTTATCACATATATTCAGGCAGATAATCTTTGCTACTGAAAAGTACAACTCTGCATAAACAAGTACTTGATTAACCTGTTAAAATATTAATCACGTGAGAAAGGTCAAATGCATGAAAATGCAGACTCAGGACAAGATAGTTGTCTGCCTTGTCTTGAGTCAAGACATCTCTCTCTCTTGCAGGGAGGCCTCCATCACCCCTTCCTCAAGAGTAGTTCTCAGGAGGGTTTGAGGAGCCTGGAGAAGTTGGTGGCACTCCTGGCAGCAGTGGGGGACGAGCATGGGGAGGGGGCGTCACTGCCAGTGCAGCAGCACATCCAGGGCAGTGGCTGTGAGACCACATACAGGACACACATGGGCACTCTGCAGGGAGTTCAGTGAAGGGCCACCGTGAGGGCGGAGGCTGGAGCAAATGATGTGCCAAGAGCTGGTTGGAGTCTGGAGTAGGGAAGACAAAGGGGGAATCTTCCTGCTGTCTCCAGCTTGTAATTGGAGGGCATAGAGAGGATGGAGAAATGTGCAGTGAAAGGACCAGTTGTACTGTGGAAAAATTCATTTAGGTTTGAGGAAAAATTTCTCTGTGAGGTTGGTCAAACATTGCAACAAGTAGCTGAGATGGAGTGTGAGATTTTACATCCTTGGAGATACTCAGAAATCAACTGGATGCAGCTCTGAGAAACCTGATTGAACTGTGAAGTAAACTCTCCTTTGAGCAGATGACTTTCAGAGTTTCCTTCCAACCTAAACTATTCCGTGATTCTCCTGGAAAGAGGAACAATTCTCCTGTCTAGAAAAACAGTGGTGGGTGAGCCAGGAATGAGAAGGCAGGAACCTTACTGCTTCTGGAGATGGGCATGGAGGGGAATGGCTGGAAAAGGGGAAGATTTTAGAGACTTTTCCTTTCCATAAGGTCCACAAATCTAGGACTACAAGAACAAATATCTCTTGTAGTGTTTATTCAGGCATATTCTGGTGCAGCTGCAGGTTTTCCTCTCTGATCTACAGAGCACTGGTAGAGATGTGCAAATGCTTTCAACTCCAGCTGCCATATGTGACAACATATTAAATATCAGAGCAGGATGTATCTACCCAGAGCTGATGATGTATTTTATGGATGTGAAATTCAGTAAAGCGGCAAAATTGGTTTATAGTCTCTCATATAACATAAACAATTTTTTTTTATTGCAAAAAATGTGTTTGAAATAACACCAAGGAGATTGTCCTGCTTTGCTGAATTCAAATAACTTTTCAAAATAATTTGTTCCACTTGGTATTAAGAAGGATTTTTCATCTTGATTTAGTGGAGGACAGGCCTGAATTCTTGCAAGATTAAATTTGTCATAAACCAGTCATACCTATTTGGGGAGCTTTAGGCTGTTTTCAGAAGGGGTGCTTTATAATTTAAACACACTTCACTGTGTGTTTAAATACAAATCATCCTGATTTGTATTTGCAAATGTGGGTATTATCCCAGAGCATTATCCCAGTACAGCTCCAGTTAAACTCCATATGGGAGTGACAGGCTGCCTGGCTGCAGCCTGGCCAGTGTCCAGCTGGGGGCAACAGTCTACAAGAGCAGTTGGAGAAATTGCATCCTGAAGGAACTCCCTGGTAGACACAACACAATCGCAGGTTTATTATGTGGTCGTGGTCAGAGGGTTGCTCACTTGAGGATGACTGGCAAAACAAATCTCCTGAATTTTTAAATTTTTTTGTCTTTTTTTTTGTCTATGAACAAGAATTGACCTTTCAGGTTACATGAGGAAGCTCTTTCCTGTATGTAGCACTTCCTCCCACCCTCTGCCAGCTACTGCCCACTCCGACCCTTTGCCATTAACCAGGATTTTGTCACTGAATTCTGTGGTTCAATCCTCCACATGGAATCAAATGTGGAGGTAGGTAAGGACTTCATTGGAACAGGGTGGATGCAGTCCCCCTGCCGTGCTGGTGTTACGTGATTTATATTACAGAAGCAACCAAAAGTTTGTATAGACAGCAGTAGATGTTAGGTCTTCGGGCAAATACTGCTATTTAAGAGACAAACATCAAAAGGAGGATAAAAAGGCAAAATGTTCTACTTTTATAGTCCCTAGCAACATCCATTTAAATATCTCATATTGAACAGTTCACTCTGTTCAGTAGCCTTCAGGACTTTGTATGACTGTTAGATAAAAGTAGCATTATTTTCCTGCTATACTGTCCTCCTCTTTTAAATAAATGTGGAGAATGTATGATGCTGCTAATTTCTCAGTTATCCAGATTCCTCTGGGGTTTAGTTATTATCTACAGATGCAGGTTATGACTGGGAAGTGTTCTGATGCTCAGATATGAAGTGCACTGCTGCATGAAATCATCTCTCATTTTATGCAAGTTGTGTCGCATTTCTTAGGATATAATGTTGTTTCTTATTTCCATCTTCATGTTCACCTTCAAAGCTACTGCTGGACTTGCTTTTAGTTTGGGGTTGGAGGGTTTTTTTTATGATCCTACCTTACACAGTCTTAAAGAGGAATATATATGCATACACACACACACACGTACTTATTTTTATTGTGTTTTCCTAGCATATATTTTTAGTCTTAAATAAAATGTATCTTCACTTCTTGCATTGGTCATAGCAGATTTGGAATGCCTGCAATAAACCAGGGTGGATTTTTGTCCTCTGTTCTAATTGGTTTATTGAAGATTGAAATAAATCTGAGTATTTAACCAACTTCATTTTGCAAAATGTATAATCAGTACATAAATGCAAAAAGCGTAAACGCCCTTACTTTGAGGCAAGATACTAATTTTCAAACCTCAATGTATATCCTGTATTTTAGTTTTGTGGAGTTTATTCAGCAAAATTTCTGTCTCCCAAGTAGTAAAATGTTTATCTCAGTTTAGTGATACCTTTGTGAGCTTGTGTGTGCTTTCTTTATTTGCTGTCTTTTTTTTGCCACTAATTATCCCTCAGTACCTTTGCCTGCAGGCTAATCAAGTCATCTTCCTGAGCAAGTCAGATACAGTTAACATCACCTTAAAAATAATCATCCTTATGTCAACTGCCCCTACTGTACTGGGTTCAACATATCCAGCTTTGTGATCTTTCATGAGACATGTAACGTCCATTTATCTGTTATCTGACCTCCAATTATCCCCTGGCTGCTTTATGTATGTAATTAATTTAATTTCCCCATCACTGGACTGCATACTACCCTGCATGTAAAGTGCATCCACATTTCTTCTCTCTTTATCCTTGCATGGTTATTTCTAAGCCTGATAAATATTTAATGAAGCTAATCTCTTTGCAGATGTGAATGTAGTTTTAATACTGCACTGCTGTCCAGCCTTGTTTTCTAGTAAGCTTGGCTAGTTGTGTGTCTCCATGAACTGAGATAAGCCAGAATGTGCCTGAGTCAGCTTTTTTTTTGCCTTTCCCAGATCACTCCAGCCTGTGCTGGCTGTGTCACACCTATGGTCAGGGGCTAAAAGGGGATGCTAACTAAAGCTTTCTATTTACTTGGGGTTTTTGTCTTTTCAGGTTTCAATTCTAGGCTGCCCTGATCCGAAAGTTCATGAGATTGCATACCAGTATGGAAAAAACGTTGGCATAGCTTTTCAGGTAGTGTTTTTTGTTGAACTAAATGGAATTTAAAATCTAAACTTCTCCAACATTATTTAGAAATCAAAGTGGGCTGTCTTAATCCTTCCTACAAATCATGTCTTTAGCAAGGATTATTCTGTATTTAGCTCTAATACTTAAAAAAGAAATTTTAAATTTTCTGTATGTTTATTTTTTTAGTTGATAGATGATGTGCTGGATTTTACATCGTGTGCTGACCATCTTGGGAAACCAACAGCAGCAGATCTCAAGCTCGGATTAGCCACAGGCCCCGTTTTATTTGCTTGCCGACAGGTAAGTCAGCAGGAAGCTGTTTGCTCAAAATAAACAGTGTAAACTACTCCTCACAGGACCAGCTGAAACACATCAAATCTCCAGTGTCAGTGATGAGAGTGGCCTGGGCACATGTGACAAATCAGTGTGTTCAATATCAGATGGATTCTGTGCACACACAAGTTATGAGAAACACCTTCCTGCACAACTCTACTTACTGTTAGGCTCTTGTAGGTATTCAGAGAGCTTTAGCACATTTTGTGTAGGTTATTCCTAAGTAGCTCCTTGCTTGTGTTTTCTCCTGAGACATCTTCTTCCCAGGCTTGACTGTGTATGTAGGCTTTTTTGCCTTGTTCTGGGCTTTGTATCCATCTGGGGCCAAGAATTGAAATCCCTGCCTTGCCTTTAGGTGGGTACCTTTATTTATTGGATTTGATCTTTTCATCTCTTTGTCCTCAAGTATTATCCATTTACAAACATGAGCAGGTTTCCTGTCTGAAGGTTGGATAAAAGGGAGTGTCATAAATAAAACAAGCTTAAAATTGGTCAAGATTTTCAGTACCTTAAAAATTATTTAGAGGAGCAAAACAAAAACAGAAGTGTGAGCAGCATGAAAAAAAAAAATAAAATTGGTGCTAATCCATAAACAGGAAAGAAACTATTTTAATTCTTTGCTCCAGTGTCTTGTTCAACAGAGGCAAGCAGATTTGGGACTTAAAAAGCAGTCCTTCCTAGCAGGCTTCACAGTGTGATACAAAAACTGGCACAATTAGTTCCAGCAGAGCTCTTGTCTATGATCTCCCAATGGAATTGCTTAGAGCTTGACATGGGAAAAGTTCTAAATCATTTTAAAAAAACCCAACAACTTTGACATTTACTTCCCTCTCTAAAAGAGCCTGTTGTGGGGGGAGGTGGAGGATACACATCCGTTTGCTTCCTTATCTTTTGGGCATTTACAAGGATCTGTACCCCAGAAAAGGTACAGAGTATCAGCCAACTGACAAAGTAGATGAATGCATATTGAGAAAAACCTTCTCCGTGTCTTCAGTGTCTCCCCATACTCATCTGGGGGATTCACAAGCATCTTCTTGAATCGTTATTTCAGAATTGTGTCATCAGCAATTGGAGCTGTCCAAAGAACAGTGAGGCACTCAGGTAGAGAGGGAGGATGGAATTGTAAAACTGTTTTTGTGTGTGATAAAGCCATGTGCAGGACGAAACAAGGCAGACTGCAAATACCCAGTTTTGGCAGAGAATGGGTGACATTGATTGTCTTGTGGGTGTTGAATATTCCAATTTTTAAATTAAAACTATTCATTACTAATTTGTTTGGGTTGTCTGTCTCTGACTTTGAACTTCATCTTTTAATTAGCCTTACAAGATAAATTAGTTCATAATACAGAAATAAAAGAAAATCTGTCAGTCCTATTTTAAAATCTTGTTCTTTGTAGGCCACTTTTAAATGCTTTTCCTCATTTATATCTTTGATAGATGGGAAGTGTATATTTTTGCATTGAAAGATAACGACCATCTTGCCGTTTTCTGTGTTAACCAGAAGGCTTCTTTGCTGTAAATGTCCTGCTGTTTTCAAGAAACTGGAAGAACAGCACTACAGACTTAACTGATATATAAACAAAGCATGAGTGCTAAAAATGTGGAGCTTCAACAGACATTTTGTGATGCTACTAAAAGATATTTCATATATTTGTGTCTGAGAAAAAAACTCATGAGCCAGGACTTGAAGACAGTCCAAAGTGTAATTATTAATTATAGACCATCTTTTCAGATTAGTATTGCTGCTATCCTTTCATGTACCTGGTACTCCTGGAATTGTCTTCCTGACAAACTTTTGTTAGTTTTTAATGTGCTCTGATCTTCAGTGACGGATGCCTTTCTTCCTATCCTCTCCCCTCCCTCTGAAATACACCTTTGTGCATTAGAATATTAAGGAGAAAAAAATGTTTATCTTGATATAGTACCTATTTATTCAGTATTTAAAGTTAGCTCACTCAGTAAAAAAAGCAACATCCTATTTATTTTTTAAGGAAATACACTAGTGTATGCTAATTCTAAAGCTCCTCTTAAACAAGTACAGCTGAAGAATCAAGGTTTATTTTTATTCTAAGCATTCCTATTAAATGGTGATGTGCTGCCCACTAAATATGCAGAATTGCTAATAACAGCTCTGCCTTACAAGTTTGGGGATTTTCATGTCCTTTAGTGCTTAAATATAAAAACTGATCCCATATGCATCCTATCTAACTGTAAATATGAATAATGTGAAAGCTGATTGCATGAACACTACAATTAAATTGTCATTACCTGGGAAGGAAGCTAGGATCTAGAAAACGCCATGGTTTTCTTCTTTTAGATAAAGTATGAGTCATCACTGAGCTTCTGAATGCATCTCTAAGACTGTGTATAAGTAATAGGACAATGTCACAGCACTGATGGGTGCTACATGTTTCTACTTGAACGTGGTTATAAAGCTGCAGTTGCAGGACCAAAGGTGTGCAAGGAAAGCAGATCATTGTTTACAAATGTATGGCAATAAAATCATCTTTGTTTGACTAATCCTTTCAGGCAAGATGAACAAACAGCTCTCTCCTTTAAAAAGAATTCTTCTGTGGAGTAGCTGCCTTGAGTTGTAGCCTTATTTTGTTAAGCACTAGGTTTTTCTGTTTCTAGGCTGTCTGAAGAAAGAGGCTGCATATTTACCTAAGTGATGTGATTTTTCTCAAAACAACTCACTTGAGTTACCTGCTTGATTTGTAGGGAATTGAGCATACAGTGCTAACTACAAATGCTACGTGACTGAAAACAAAATACCTTATAGTTGTCATTCTTCTCTTACTAAAAAAAAAAAAAAATCTGCGTATATAAAATACCAGCACAATGGAAAATGCAAAAGAATGCAACAGCCAGTGTTACCATGAGGGGATTTCGCAAGTTGAACTGTACAATACTGCAACAACAAATATCCCGAGTTCTTTTGTACACATGGGGGCAGAGGTGCTTCTTTCAGGAGTGCCAACATTAGCCATCATCTGTGATATAATATCTGATGCAGATTATACACCAGGCAGTAGCCACATCAGAAGTTACCACACTGGAACATCTGCTTAACATGATAAAATGTCGGGTGCTGACTTCTGCTACCAACTGGTTACAGCCAGCAGAGCCAGGTTTAAGTTTTAAATGCTAGGGCTTTGCTATGCACTGTAGTCCTGTGCAGACTGCAAGTACAAACCTAAAGCTATGCCTGTAACAAGAACAGTGACAGGGGAAGAGGGTTACACTTCGGTGGTGTTCTGACCTTAGCATGGCAGGCATCTACATGGAAAACAACTCAGAAGCAAGTACAAACCCTTCTCCCCTTTGTGCTTAGTTTCCAGAAATGAATGCTATGATAATGAGGAGATTCAGTAAGCCAGGAGATGTTGAACGTGCATGGAAATACGTGTTGCAGGTAAGACTGATACCAAATATTTCTGCTGTCCCTGCTGCTCAGTCTGGAATTCATTGCCTCTCAAGTAAAATAGCAAGGCTGCATTGGCAAATACCTGCTGAGTAGCATGCAATGTACAATGCCAAGTCAGAACGCCTCAGCTCTCCTACTGGCACAGTGTTTTAGCAGAAATACTAGGTATTGAAGAACTTATTTTCTTTTTTTCCCTCCAACAGCATAAAATCCACATAATAAGTAAAAAGCTCCTGCATGAACTCAGTTCCTCCAGCTGAGGCACAGCTGTATTCAGGAGCTGGTATAAGTGGCACGTAATTTCCAGTCAGTCTTGTTACTGCAGTGCAGACCCTGTACCAGTTTTAAATGACACTGGTCTAAAAAGACTGAGTAATGGTCTGTGCAAAATTATTACCTGTTTTCCAGAATAGCATGGGGGTTTTTTACATCTCTATTTAGGGCAGGAGGGGAAGGGATAAACCATTAGTTTCTACTTTGTTATTAATACCAGTGCTGTTTTGTAATGGATGAGTTGCTGTTTTAGCCTGGATGAGTTTTAGTACTTCGACAGTTTGGGGCAGGTAGGTGGCCTTCCCTGATTACAGAAAGAATCCTCTTCCTTTCCCCATTGGAATATAATGTATTAGGGTACTTACTGTCCTTAAAACTTCCTTCTGTGACTGGAAGAGGTAGAAGGCAGGAGGAGGCTGATCAGTTCCCCATTTCCTCTCTGTGTCTCCTTCCCTCAGAGTGATGGTGTGCAGCAAACGACCTACCTCGCCCAGCGCTACTGCCACGCCGCCACGCGCGAGATCCGCAAGCTGCGGCCGTCCCCCGAGAGAGAGGCCCTGGTGCACCTGACAGAAATGGTTCTCATGCGAGACAAGTGAGAGAACTCCTTCCACTCGTTCTGGCAGCTACCTTACCAGACTGTGCCTAAATTTATTTCAAAAGTTATTTGCTTCCAACACAAGCTACCAAAAATTATTTTTTTAAAAAAACCCATCTTTTTTTTTAAGTTTTACTTAATTTTTTTTTAAACAAAAGTTTGAAGTGTTTTACTGCAGGAAGCCATGCAATTCAGAGCAAATCAAACTGTGCTGTACAATTGTTTTAGTGGGGGCTATTGATTGTGGGGGATGGGGAAGATGTTTACATGTTGATGCACAAAGGCCACAATGAGAATAAATGTAAATCAGTGTATGCAAACTGAAGCTGTTCCAAATTTCACTTGTTTACACTAATAAAGAGAACATGCATGTACAGGAGCTGGTAAACTCCTCTGAAGAGAGAGGGTTTGGATGTTTCCCTGGCTACTTAACAGAAGCACCTGGAATTGTATATATATAGAGATACTGATTTACTGTAAAAGACTACATGTGGCTTTTAATTGGTTATTCATCAATGAATTCAAGTCATGCTATTGGTGGCTACCTGCTAACAGTTAAAATGATGCAGAATTTGAGATTGTTACCAAATGAATGTTTTTGTTCAGAAAATGAAAGGCTCAGTATTTCTAACTCAAACTAAAAATGAATGATTCACCAGCCAGTCAAACCTGCAGCTCCATCACTTTCATCACTCATTTATAGAATATATTCTGTAGCACCTTGGAAGCTGCCTTTGAAGTTCCAGACACATTCCTCTCACAGTAATTACCCAGTTCTACCGCATTCCTTCTCAGGTTATTTCAGCCACAGCATCTGTCGAGCAGGGAAACACACCCTCTCTGGCTATCTCTGCCTGTGACCCCTTAACAGTGGCCAAGTTCCTGTCACTGTGTTCCCCTGGGTGCTGTCTGGAGGACAGCCTGCTCCTGCTCCCTCTGCTCCGCGGGGCACGTCCCAGAGCCACACAGAGTTCCCACACAGAACTGTCAGCTGCAGATGGTGCCTAACTTACTGCATCCAGGTAACTAGATTCAATCAAGAACCCTCACTGAAACTAAGTGTTGGCAGAAAAGAACTTTTAAGAGTATGTATAAGTGTGTAATTCAGGTTTCAGATCTAATTTATTTTCCCTCTGTCAGTGATAAAAGTCATGTTACAAACATTTGCTTTTTAAGTACATTGCCTGGGATAACACAGCCATGATTTTGCTACGTTAGCATTCCAAACTTCTTTGCCAAGCCAACCAACAAAGTAATGGACAAGACCTTTGGTTCACTTATATATTTATGAATGGAAAAAGTCATAATGTAAATTTACTCATTAAAAAAACTTGGGTACAAATCACACATACATAAGACCACCCATTTTTTTAATCACATGGACACCTTAGACCCAAACAACTCATTGTAATAGACTTCAGTGAGAATACTCCAGGTAAAGATTACAACAATTGGAAGCATCTTGGATTTTTAAAAAAGTATATTTCAATACATAAGTTTGTATGCATGCTTTAAACAAATATAATTCAAGAATGAGCAAAGAGTCTAAACAAAAAGTAATATGACCAGCACTAACATTAAAATTCTCATCCAGGTTTTAATATGTTAGTCTAACGTAGTGTTAGTTACCATGCTGTACTGAAAAATGTAATGGCACAATCTGATCATGGTTCATTAAATATTATACCCTACTTCCCCATAATTAGGCTGGTCATAAAATTAACAATGCATAAGTAAATAAGTATAACCAGTTATAGACAGTTGCTTGTTTTACAAATTGCCATCAGGTAAGACATACTGTCCCCAGAGACTCAGAGATGGACATTCAATCATACCATTAAAACAGTATGGCCTGAAGAAATGGGCACAATTTTTTGAAAGTATATTAAGACAATTCTGTTAGCTTTTAGTTACCCCTTGTAAATAATCATGGTATGACTTGAATACAAGACCAAACTTTGAAAAGCAAAGGATTTTAATCGGCATAGTGCATGATTGATTCAACATAATTCCCAGGAAACAAGCCAGTTACTCGATTGCAAACTCCTTCATACCAGCCATCATCGTTCTTCTTTATCACATAAATGATTGCACCCTCCATAAACGACAGCTCATCATCTTTGTCCTTTGTATAGTCATATATAGCAACAACTGTGGAATAAACAGGGACACATTTAGCATTTTATTAATAGCAACGGTATTAAAAAACATATGTACTTCAGAAAATATTAAGAGTTTATTTTGCTATCGTGGGATTTTCAATAATGAATTCACATGCTTTTCCTGTTGAACACCAAGCCCAGAAAATGGAATTTCACTTTCCTTGCAACATTAGCTAGCACTAAGAAGTGGGTGTTGACTACACTGAACACTCAGTTAAACTGCTGACAGAGAAGTACGTCTGTCCGATTGTGACACAGTAAAGTGGAGCTTACGGACACTTAAAAGCTGAGTTAGGGAATACCTGACTTGTGTGGTACCCGTTTCTGACCAGATTACCTCAAAAGCATGTAGATCCCTCTATATGATATGAATCTCTAGATTAGAACACGGCTAAAAGGATTGTACAAAAATCATTGCAATGAGGCCCCTGCTGGCACATCAGTGTGTCCTTGCACACATCGCTGCTAAAGCCTTTGCACACAAATGAATGGGCATTCCTAGAGAGCTGTTACGTCATAAGGAGTTCTGGCATTACTTTTCAAGGAGCTGCACTGAGTGCAAGTTGGAGAGTTGCTGTAGAAGAGTATAGAAGAAACATCTGCTATTTTCAGTACCTGCTTGGTACTACCTTTCTCTTACTAACCTCCTTACTAACCTTGCTGTGTGCCATTAACAAAGCAGAGGTTTTTCCAGGGAAAGAATGTTGCCACCACCAATACTGGAGTTAAAAACTACCACTGTGAATATAGAGACTTCAGGCATCACAGCCTTACCCTTTACAAGTTAATATGGACTTACGCGATTGATCAGCTTTATGAATTCCAAGAATCCACTATTTTACACCTACATATATTCCCAGCTATCTGATGTCTTGAAGCCTAGCAATGCTGCACTGCATCAGTTATTTTCATCCCATGGGTACGTCCTGCACACAGTCCAGCTCAAGTGAAGAGGGAACGCAGGAGCTCTGCCACAAATATCACATGTACCTGGCCCCATTCTGTACTCACTGCAGCACCAGCCAGCTCATGAGAAAAGTGGCAGCACTGCTGCTGACAAAATGGTCAGTGCTACAACACAGACAGCTCCACAGGCGGGAAATCTGCTTGTCCATTATTTATGGGAAGAGATGTTTACTATGTGACTTCATACCTAAGCACAGTTCACAGCCTGCTGATCTGGAGTCACTGATAAATCTCCAAGGAGGCCTCAACACATTTTATAGTTCAAAGTATAATAATCAACTCTGGTAATCTAGTTTTCTGAGATAAATATGGCTTGGAATTTCTGTCTATTTTGCAGCAGTCTGTAGATGATTGCCCAGCAATCCTGAGGCAGGTACAGACAGTCCAGCTCATCAAAGATGAAAGCCATCCAATTTACACCTGCTTCTCGTGAAGAAACTTGTTTTTTCACCTATTCTAGAATGTCTGAAGGTATTTTATAATTTATCCAGAAGGATTATGTCTTACCACATTAGGTGTAGACACAAACTAAGCATGGTTTGAGTTCTGACTTAGGAGGGACAATGACTGTTTTCATCAGACCCACACTAAATCCTTCATTCCCTTCAGACACCATTAATCCCCTGATACTGCACTAACACAGCTGCGATGCTTCTCTTACCTTTCTCTATGTAGTTCTTAGGTGCCCAAGCAGGATCTCCATCTGCATAGGGATCGCTGTACTGCACAACAGCAGCCTCCTCATCCTCATAATCCACAGGTGGTGGGGGTGGAGGAGGAGGAGAGTCATCAAACATCGGCATCTCATCGGGAGGCGGCGGCGGGGGAGGAGTTGGGCTATCAGCAACTAGAAACATTTGGACATTATTGGTTTTTTTCTTAAATCAAGACAGTGTGGAGATGCAAACAAACCTGAGGCTGTACACTGTAAATAAAAGAGCTGGGGGGGGACAACACACACAGCATGCACTATAATACCATGCACTGATTAGAAACAGAGGCTTTGTATTAACAACTACAACACACAACTATATTTGTTATTAGTGGTCCAATCTATGTGTAAATGCTACTAGAGTCAAAGGACATGCTGCGGGGCATAAGCTGAACATCAGCAGAGAGGAAAGCTTCCTGCTCCAATGTCCATGCGCTGCAGCGTTAGCTATGGAGGACTCCGAGAGGCACCCTCTGAGCCAGGCAGCAACAGGCCTCCGACTGGGCCAGCAGCTTGACTGGTTTTTAACAAATCCTTTGTAGCAGTCACTTCAATTTACTTCTGAACACTGCTTCCTTGGATTCCTTCTCTCTCAGAGCTAGCATTAGGGAACAAAAAGATCTGGTGTGGATCATAAATACTAGTCTCTTCCCTTTTTTAATATTTAATCAGGTAAGAGGAAGCCAAGTAATCCTTCTGCAGAAGAAAAGCTTTGTACAGATCCTTATCTTGCAGACTAGCTTGTGTGTGTGCACACATTCAGAAGTCAATTAATAAATGGAAAACTACAACAGGCAGCTGCTGCTCTTAGAGAAAAAGTGCTCAAGGAATTAAATGTATAATCCAAAATGTCAAATCCCTGCCCTGAGATTCTCCAATCAGCACAGTTACAATTTGCTTTGGGAAAGGGAAAAAGAGAAAGGCATTATGGTACAAATCACTTTTTAAATCAGTTCATTAAGTTAGTTTCCAGTAATGTTGACAGCAGCTGGCAGTGAAATAGAGAGATGGCATGCTCAATTGCAGGACATCAAGTCACTTTGTCCTATTCCTAGTGAGATGTGGTCCACTACACATGGACTGAAGTTACTGAAAGGAAGCTACTGTTACTGGCATCAGTTTGGTTACATAGCAACACAGATTCATTTTCAAGAGATCTGGGATTCTGCATACTGAAAACATAGGCTGAAAACCACTGCTCTAGGCAGGGTTTGATGGAAAAAGGCATCAGGCCCCAGAATGTGCAGCTCCAGCACACAAATTTTGAAAAGAAAGCCAAGCAACAGAGATAGAACAACACTGCACTGAATGAAGTTTGAACTGCTGATAGTTACAATGGCACTGGAGATTAGACATAGGGGTTTTGTTTGCTTGAACGCTTTTTACTTTTGGCTGGTCACTACTCTAGTGGTGACTTTGCTCTTCAGCCCCATGCCCCTGACGAGGGACTTGGGCACAGCTCCCATGTCCTGTCTGGGTCAGACTGGCTGCACTGGGACAGGTCTGGCACCTGCTGCCAGGGGCAAAAGGGGGCAGGAGCTGCTGGGGCAGGGGCTGCCTCAGCCCAGGCATCCAGCCCACTCCCTTCCCTTGAAGAGCCAATTCTTCACCTGCAAGACCAGCTGCTCTTCAACTTGACCAGCTGAGCTGAACACCCCACAGCTCTCTCCATCAATAAGCCTGGCTGCCACTGTATTAGTGATTCCTCTCCCACACAGAAGCCCATTTATGTCACTTGGAGACAGACTAACAAAGTCTTTGGCGGAGTGAATGCTACGTCCTGCCCGTTACTGAATAGCACTCACAGACAGGCTTCATTAATCCACCACAGACACATGACAACACCGTTTATGAATGGACTGGTTTTGTGCTGCAGTTTAGCACATCTTCCATAAATGTATTTCTCCCCTTGGTTTCTGTCTGCAGCCAGGGAAAAAAAAACAGAGTTGAAACAACAATCATTTGAGATCTTGAGAAATGCTTACCTTAGAAAATAGTTAAAAAATTTTAAAATGCAAAAAAAAAAAAATTAGATTTATTCAACAATGAAGCTGCATATTTGAAAAGAAGGAAAGAGAGCAGGAAATGCAAGTGTGAAAGCACCAAGACATACTCTAACTGAGATGCAGTGCAGGAACTGCAAGCTTTATGGGAAACATTTAAAACAATTCAACTTTGCATTTAAAGAAAGGGAGATAATGGAATAGAAAATTAGACAAGTGCCACTCCACTGAAGTATCCCCTTGCTTCTTGGACTTTAATCTAGACTTTTCCTTGTTCTAAACTGAGCCACACTCTAGGACAGCATCACTTCTCCTAGGGGAGGGAAATAAAGCATGCAAAAAGCCACTCTAAATGAGAAACGGTAAAGGGGTGAGTATTTATATAGCTCCAAACTGATATCTTCTCTTGTATGCATTCCCATTGTTGCTCTTTAAATGGAGACCACCAGACTCCTTGTGAAAGGACTGGGTGTGAGAGTACAGCAACCTAATCAGCTGTCCCTGAGCACCAGACACACTGGAAAACCTCTCTGGAGGAGATGCTCACAGTTTGGACACAGGAAAAAAAGAAGCAGCAATGCATAGTTCCTAAGCCCTCTATGTCCTTGTCCTCTGAAAGAAGACCACAAGCAGAGGATGTTGCTTTCCAAACCTGCAGATCTCTATGATAAGGAAAAGACAAGTCTACTCACGTCTCCCTAACACCAGAGACTTCTTGAGAAAATGAGGCCAATGAAAGTCTAGCACACAATGCCAAAACTCAACAACAGCCTCTACAGCCAGTTTTGCTGAGCGTATGCACAGGCTGCCACACGCACCCCTGCCTCTGGAATGGGGCAGCAGCAGCAGCTCCAAGCCATACTCATTATATAACTTTCCAACCCAAGGGACTATTAAAAGAAATAAAATAAAATAAAGAGCAATTCCTATGAACCGATTTCAAGCTTCAGCTGTTTTGCTGCAATCTCATCCACAAGTCAGCTTGCATTCTGCTGTTGCACGCACAAGTCAGTCTGTCCCTTTCACCTCCACTCTCCCAAGGGCCGTGCTATCTCCAGGAGAACAATACTCAGAACAATTCAGAAGCAGGTGTCAATTTTCTCAAGTTTATCTGCAAGTGAAGACATTCTGTAACCTTCATCTTTTGCAGGTTTACCTCTACACTTAGTATTATGGAAAGGTTTTCAGCACAATTTTGTGGCACACTATTCTACATCAACATGATTCTTACTGTTTACCTAGCACAGCTCCAAAATACATTCTTTTTGAAAGAGAACCAGAGAGATGTCTCTGATCTCACGGGGAATACTCAGAACATGACTACTTAAAAGCTCTTATGGGAAACAGAAGAGCAGCACTACTCAGACCTGAGGTTCCTAAATGGATGCTGCAGCTATATAGCCAACTGTGTAGTAATGGGCCCTGAGATCCTAGCAAATCTCAAAATGGTTCCCAAGCACCTTAAAAACATTTTTATTTACTTCATACTCTATCTACATCACATTTAGTCTGCTGTTTACAGAACTGCAACAAACTCCAACTGAAAAGGATATCTCCAGATCAGGAACATGACTTTACATCTGCACTAGCACTTGAGACAGTAACACTCACCTGAAAGGAATCAAGCAGTAACAGTAAAAGCACAGTCACCAGTATAAACACAGCACAGGTAGAGAGCACCTCTCACAAACCTAACAAGCAGAGCTATGCTGCAAGAAGCTCAGCAGGGAAATAGGAGAACAGAAAGAAATGGAGAATGAAAGGCTGCCGAGAGGAGAGATGCTTTACAAGCTCCTTTGTAATGCATCAGATCTCAAGACTGCACGTTCTCAACTGACTGTACAGTTTGCTGAAAAATGCTACAGTATTGGAATGAATGGTTACACATTACACGTTCTGACAGTCTACATAAGCCTTTCTAATAAAAACTAATCAATTATCCCTAGTGAAAAAGGCAGGGTGATTCAACATGAAATTAGTATTTTCAATTAAAAGACGATTTTATATTCACACCAAACATATGCCACATTTCACACTGTACTTCTGTAATAAATTTGCAGTTTAGAACTTTAACGGGTCAGTAATAATCATGCACGTGTTATGCAATATTGAAGAGTGTGCCCTTCAGCTCCAATAGCATATTGACACTAGAATGCAAGATGGTATTAGCTTCTGGAAAAGGAAACAAAATAGAGTCTGACTTGCCAGCCATGCATGATAGAAGAGAGTAGGCTCTACCCTTTAACAGCTCAGCTTGTCCAAACTTACTGTTTTCCTGCACCCTGGCCACGAAGCCTGTGAGAGGTATCTGTGGAGTCAACTGAGGCATAGGGGGAGGGGGTGGAGCAATAGAAACTGGTAGCAACACACACACCATATCGGGAAAGTCAAATGGACAAAGGAAAAAAAAAAGGGAACAAACAAAAGCAGCCGTCAGTAACGAGGACCACAAAACAAAGTATGTATAGAACAACAAGAACACACACACACAAGAACCTTCTTCAAGCTTGTGTTTCCAACAAAGCTGAATTCGTGGTTAGCCAATGGAGGATCAAAAGCAAAACATGCCCGTGTTCAGCCAGGTAACAGCCGAGCGCAGGCTGCGTGTCTGGAAGCTCACAGGGTGCGTGTGAAGGTTCTTGCTCTGTCACACATTTTGTGTGCTTCACCTGGGGAGCACATAAAATTGAGCTTTTGTCTTGCTGCTAAACAAGGATTACTCAGTGTAGCAGTTATCTTTCCAAAGTGAGCTACTAGAAGTAGAGGTGATGTTTTGCAGGATTCTGGACTCCTTCTCTAAAATCAAAGGGGAGCACTGCATCAAGTGCAAAGCAGCACTGACACAGAGCAAAGACAACTTCTGCAAGGGGCACAATGTTCCAGCACCAATTCTCACAGAGAGCACTTCCCACCACTGTGCTCTGCTGGGACAGGGACAGTTAGCTAGCTTACTGCATTTTTGTTTTTTCTCAAAAAAGGGACCTTGTTGCTTGCTGGAAGAGAAAAATACATGGGTCTAGAGCAGAGTGGAGCTGTACTAAGCCTTCTGTGGTGAGAGGACACCCAGCAACCTAAAAGGCTGGCAAAGGCTTCAACAGCTCCGAGCGGCTACAGGAGTGTGCAGAGCTCCTCAGGAAGCCCTTGCAAGCTCATCTTCTGTGAACTATGTGCAGGTCTGGTGAGTAATGAGACATGTGACCACACCGTGCTCAGAGACACTGGGCTGACAGCCCCGATGTTCAACTCTTCCCTGCACAGGTAGGGAAGAGGAATGGGAGCAGTAGGGCAAGCCACTCAAACTGTCAGCTCTGGCAGGACATCTCCCCCTGAAATGCAGGGAATGAAATGCATAAAACAAAACCCCACCCAGAAACTCAACAAAACATCAACTCATTTGTTTATACAGTGTCCCTTCTCAGTGGAATTTCTCTTGCACTGGAGCAGCGAAATTCCTGTGAAGGTGGGAATTCAGCAGGGTAATAATCCAGTTGGAACCAAATTTGAAAGAGGTTCTGTTCTTCCAAGTAAAGCAACAGTTTTAAATAAAGCTTTAACTAAGATTAATGTTTGATGAATTAACATGAAGCATTTAGTTCATTACAAAACCAATAATCAAATAAACTGTATGGGATAAATGATCAATAAAAGTGGGAGAACAAACAGTGTCTCACAAAATTGAAATAAACATCTAAGAAAAACCAGAGCATTTGTTAGCATGAAAAGTAAAATCTTACGGAAACATGGGACCTGGGTTTAATGTCAAGACAGTAGCACTAAAAAAATAATCACCAGTTACAGAAACAGAGGAAAACAGTTTCAAGCAGCAAAACACACCCATCAAAATACTGTTTAAAAAATGCTGACCATCAGTATTTTGAAAACACCAGAGAGGCTAGATTAAGAAACAGCACCTGCATTTGAGCAAAAAATTGCTTTGGACAAATGTAAACATTCAGAAACAGTGGTGTGCACAGCATTTAAGACAACTGAACTATTCCCAGAAGTAAAATCCTATTTATTTAATGGAACACAACTGTTCAAGCAGGAGGGAGTTTCTGTTGTTATGGTGAATTAATTTGGAGGAATAAGAATGTGGAGGAAAGTGAAATGCTAGTATGGGTGAGCAAGAGTAGGAGGAAAATCAGGTTTGGAAAAAAAGAAGAGATAGATATTGTGTCTGCATATAAAAATGCTTTCTGACAAATGTAATACTTCTAAACTACTCAGAAAACTCTTCACTTCAGTGTCTCAAGTATTTTAAAAGCATTCTTTTCTTAAGAGTAAGAATACAACAGCAAACACTGGTCTACAGAGATCTTGAACCCAGACATCAACGTTTCTTTTCAAAAGAAATATTCCTCTGAAGTTTAAAGACTTGGCATTCTGAAAACTACCAAGAAAAAAAAAATACAACTACCATTCCTCAATGTGTACTTGATCAAAATGTATGGAAACGGCAAGGAAGAAGTTTCCTGATAGAGCTTCCTACCAGCAGCCATGATCTTTATTTTGCAGATCTTTCTGCAATGAACCTTGTTTGCCCTTCTGGGGTAGGAAGGCAAGAGGCTGCTGAGTAAAACCTGCTCAGTTGCCCATGGCATCCATCCCTTCCTTCATTTATCTCCTTCTGTACTCCTACTAGTGTGAAAGCACAGAGAAGTTGTCTGCTAAAAGAGAGAGACTGAGCTCTTTAACAGTCAAGCCTAAAGATAAGAACAAAGGAGAAACTTGGAATCAGGAAAGGATTTAAGAAAGACACAGAGACAGGGAGGAACTGTGTGACAGGAACATGAGCATTGTGCTCAGATAGAATTCTTTTGCCACTATCCAAATAGTGGGGGGGAGGGGTGTACTACAAGCACATTAGGTCTCCCACAAAAAAAAACTGGGTTTAGTTTATGTTCTCCAAGCACACTTGAAATGCCAAGTATAATGTGCCTGTAATTAGACAGGCAATCCTAATAATTTCTTGTCATGAGTAACAGCAAACAAGTCGGGGGAAAAACAGTATAATTGCATATAGTGCAATCACTGTGCCATTCCAATATGGTTTTTCTTGTTTGTTTTTCCTTCTATTTCAGGAAAGAAAGTAGTAATCTCATTGATACTTTTCATAAATGAATTAAAATGCCATGCATGCTTTTACAATCATTTTGCTCAAAACAGTTTGTGATTTCAGAGCTCAGCAGCTTACTTGAATTTTGAGAATAAAGAGGCCCGCCATTAACATGAGGTTGAGCAGAGAATGGGGCAGTCACAGAAGGATTCCGTCTGTATCCACCAGAAGATGCTGAAGAAGTGGTAGAGTTGTGTCGTGAGATTTGCCTGGTCATTGTGCCATACTGGGAACCAGGAGCTGAACCAGGAGCAGCTGAAAAGCATTAGCCAGAGGAACCAAGGAAAAGACTTAAGCAGAGCATCACTTTGGATAGAATGCAGAAAACAGAAAAAGTCCAGAACGTGGAAAATACTTGATTACAGTTCTCCAATAATTTTAAGATCAGTAACAGGCGATTAACAGAAAAAACAAACATCCCCATTACAATCAATAATGAGAAAAAACACACAGAACATAAACCAAGACTCATATAAAGGGCATTGAAAAATGCTGAGAGTACTTTGAAAGACTGGATTGGACTGGAAAATTGAATCCAATTCTTCCAACTCTTAAGTGTATCTCAATTATACTACATGCAATAATACCCTTTATTAAAAAGCACACAAAAAACATTTCCACATTCTGCTCAAAACAAATTATTTCAATTGCAAAGCTGAACATGCCTCCAATCTAATATAAAACAACACTAACAAAACAGTGAAACAAATGTCGTGAGCTTCAGACACTTGGTACATTTATCAATCATATTTGCTGGTTGTGCTTTTATATTGATGGAATTTGTACTAACAAATCAGAATCACCAATTCCAGCTGACAAAGATGTCATTCATTCTTTATGATAAACACCCATATTTACCTTCCACCTACTGGCTGCACAAACTTCAAGGTTAACAAAAAAGTTTAAGTTCCTTCAGATTAACCTCTGACAGACTGAAAATCACACCTTGCGAACTAATGAATCTCCCATATTGTAGTCACATGAATTAATGCAATTCTTAAAGGCAAAAACTAGTTTGCAATAAAATGTTTTGTGCTTTTATATACATATATCATATAATTATATAAGACACAAGCAGCAAGCAGACAGACATTTGCAGTCCTGTAATGCTATCCAAAGTCTCTTTGATTTAACATTTCAGTAAGGGAGAGTGCAAAGGGTTATGTGGGTCAGAGCCTCCAAAGCTAGTTTCATAATTCAATCAATTATTCTTGTCATCAGCCTGTGACAGGAAAGGGTGGAGTATTTTTTCCTATTTTGAAAAGTACTACTTTTAGATCGCACCCTAACAGCCATATGTAATGCTTGAAGCAATTTCTCAAGAGCTGCTAGCTCATATCCTCAAGTCTTCCAGTTTGACACCTGCCTGCAGCATTATGGAATCAAAGCCAAGCTACTGTGATAGACACTTGTGCTTTCCAGTCACTTTATGCCCACAGAACAGAACACACACATCACTCTACACATAAATGACCATTTCTAAGCTAGAGTGCAACTGCTGTGACTTAGCTTCTGCTGCAGGAGTTACACAGCCTAATACCAATATTCAAGCAGATTCGGAGATCTTATAGATCAAATTAATTGGATCTTAGCTTAATTGGGAGCAAATTTCAAGCAACTAGCAGCCTTTTCTCCATACCTAGTGCATTTAGCTTCAGAGGCTTTAACCACAGGAAATTAGTGGAGATTAGATTTGTTGAAAAAAAACCCCAAAAAAATCCCAGAACTGATTTTTGGAATAAAATCACGTAGGTCCCACTACAGAAGAAAAAACGCCCTCACTGAGTTCATTAGGAAGAGGTGATTATTGATTATGCAGCATGTCTGCAATCACTTCAGCATTGACAAGTCTCACCTATCAGACTGCCCATCGGGAGAGGTGGAGGCAGTGGTGGTGCTGGCGGGGCTCCAGGAGGAACAGAAATGTGTGCTAATAAAATAGTTTATATTCCTAATTAGGCCATATTATTAAAAGTTAAAAAAAAGAAAGTACAGGCACTTAATAGGCTTCCCAAACAAATATGAAAATTCAACTTCAGTTAACTAATACAAATTCAGACCCTGATCCTACCCAGGGTTCTGTACACGCCAATCTTTATTCTCATTGACTTTTATGGGATGCCAGATGATAGTAAGATTTCATGCCTATTTATACCACTGCAGAACCAGAAAAGGTCCTGGAAAAGGAAAGCCTACATGTATATAAGGAAGTGAAGACTTGTCATCCAAGAAACAGAGAAATCTCTGCAATAGCAAAATTACATTACACCAAAACTCCACTATTTTCTTATGTCTTATGAGCTAAGTGACTGGGCTGGTTTATTACTAAGATAATAATAGTAAAGTAGGACCCTACTCAATCTCAGCATTCATCATTCTTAAACATAAGGGATTGTGCCTCCAACACTGAGAGATCCCTCATGTTTCTTTCCCTACAAATGGCAAAGTTAGCAGAGTATTTCAGAAGCCAATATTTCCCATTAAACATATACATAGTTGCTGCTGCTCTCAGGGCATCCGGAAATGCCAAATTGTAGACACATTAAAAATTACAGTTAAGCTTTAAAAGGATACATTTGTCTTTTAATCCCCTTGTACACACCCTTGCTTGTCTTGTAAAAACATGGACCAGCAAAGGTATTTTAACCATATGTTATTCAGTAACTGACTGTCCTGCAACAACTTTTGGTAAAGAATTAAAGCTTCAGACATCACTCAGCACTCATGAGTGATTTCCTGAGTAGGACTGTACTTCAGGACAGTTTCTATGCCATCATGTTTAGCCCAAGTCCCTCTGCAAACACAAGAAGTAGCAAGCAGCCTGAAGTCAGCAGGGCAGGAGTCCCACATACCTGGCCCGATGGTTGGCGGTGAAGGCGTAGGCACGGCAATGGGAATGCCAATACTGCTGCTTCCACTGTTCTCTCGACTGCCACTCCCTCCACTACTGCCACTACAGAAGAAAAACACAAGTATTAGCACAGCATCTGCTACAAAAGCATATCAACAGTCAAGCTTCTTGTGTGAGCTCTTCTAGCCTAACTCAATTACAGACTGTTGAAAAACTCCCTATTAAATGCCTCTGTCTTTACCTACAATTGCATACAGATAATCAAGTCTGGATGCATTACATTCCTAATAAATGGAATTAGCTAAGCTGATAAACATCACTATTAATAAAAAGCGCAATTAAATGCTTCAAGAAATAAAAAAGTAATCAACCATGCAAGTTCTAGGCAATGGAATAACTGCAGGACTAGTTCAGGGGCCTTATAATAATTGAAAGTAGTATGCTGGGGCTGGAAGACTTCATGGCTAAACTCTTAAATAACTATTTAGGATTAATTATGCTGTCAGCTGAAGGAACATTTCCTCTACTCAGAGCAGAAGTTTAGATTGCTAAGTTTTCAACTGAGAATGGACATGATAAACCACCTGGGGTAGGGTGTGGGGTATGGTGTGCTTAATTTTCTGTGTATCTAACACTCCCCACTAACCATGCACACACCTTTTATATGCAAGTTTGTTTCTAAGATGGTCTGAAAGCTAACACTACAGCCAGCTCAAAATCTGTCTAACTAATGTTATATGATATGCAAATCAGAGGCCAGCAATGCAAAACATAGTAAACTATTGGATAACATTTCTAGTCATGCCTTCAGAGACTGTAACATTTATTTTCTTAGAGGGAAATGATAAAGAATCAAAATTCAGGTAGAATCTATCCTTATTCTTATCTAAGAGCACTCCTTAGTTTAACTCTTGAATTTATATGCATTAAATTGATAATGTAAAGGAAACTAAGCACATAAGATATTTTGAAGCCAAAACTTCACTTTAATTCATCCATTTATTCAAGAGTAATCAGTGAAGTTCTAGTTTATTTACCACTCCTGGATAGCTATAAATCAGTCAAGAGTCAAGTGCAAATCATTCAAATATATCTCTTTAGAAAATAACATTACAAAAAAAGAAAATCGATGATCTGAAATGGAAGCCAAGATAATTCCTTCAAAATTAGTGTTCTGTCTGCTGAAGACCTTGATCTTGTCACCATGGTTGCAGCTGAATTTCTAACTGCAGCCTACATAAAAGAAGGATCTTGTGAGATAAGAGTAAGGAGCATTCACAGTCGCCAGCTAAACAGACTAACGAGATCCTCATGCAGCAACATTTAGAAGTTATTTAAGTCTGACAGTATTTCATATCACCAACTGTGTCTAAAACACTCTCTCCGTCCCTGTTAGTGACCTATCATGTTTAACTGTGTACTGGGAGTTTTTAAAATAAGAAAAATATTAAGAAAGAAGCTCTCTAAAATACGAGCTAACCTTTTAACTACATTGAATTCTTTCATCTGTTTTTCCCCTGCAATTTGAAGCCTGTGATAAAAATCAAATTGAAAAAAAAAATGAACTCACTCAAGAGATTCAGAGAAGCATTTAGCCTTGCAATTCAAGAAGAAAATAACAAGTTTTAAAAAGCTACAGTCAAAATATTGAATATGAATGCACTTTTTCGTGTTAGGAAAGTCAGCAAAAAAAAGCTCTGTGGATGCAGTGGTAGAATAACTCACCTTTTTGCCTTTTAACAAAAAGCCGAGGTACAAAGCTTCAAGGATTTTCTGTGACTTTAGTATGCATTGGCTTGCCAGGCAGGAGAGAGTTACTGTGGGAAAACAGCCTACCTGTGTGTCCGTGGTCTCTGGTTCAAGGAAGCTGTCCTGCCTGGACTGTGTTGACTGCCCAGCCTGGCAGGGCTGGTCATGTAATCATTCGGGACTGTTGGAGGTTTGACTGGCTCCAGGGTTTTGTAAGGAGTATTTCGTCTGGTCAAGGAAAAAAAGATTTGAAGACAGAAAGATAAAGAAACAGAAGATTAAAAGGATAAATAAGTGAAGTTGTAAATCCATTTGTTTTCTAAATTTTTCATGAAAGATCACTGCAGTGACCCACACTGCAGTATATTAAAATTCCAACGGGCAGGGTAGACAGGTCACAGTCAACAGCCCAAAGTACTCTTCCATAGACAGATCCATACAAGTTGGCCCACAGCAGATAAACTGGTCAAAAAAGCCTAAACTAAATTAACCATCCAAAATACATTATTTGAGCAAACCTAACATACAATAGCTACATCTGCATAACACTCTGGGTTACCTGTCAGCACATAACAAATTTCCATTGTACCAATCTCTTCTTCCCTCCCCCCCTTCCCTTCCCATCAGAATCCTTTCCAAAATTATTCTTGGCTAAAGGTATTCATCTCATTAAGACATCAGCAAGGCTGAATCAAGATTCACAGAACAAGTGACATTTGCAATCACCAGTGCTTCTCTCAGGAACTACTGCTTCACACAGTAATCAAGCAACCTCATCTCACATAAGCAGATCTGAAAGCGCCTCATAGATGAGCTTCATTGTCTCCATTTTGTGGCCCAAGAAAGCGAAGCCCAGAGAACTCCAACTGAGCAGGCTGCATCAAGTCAGAAATACAACACTGATCTTTCAAGGTGTATTTACCAGACCCATTACTGCCATAAGAACAGCGCATTTATTGCACTGAATCGCAGAGCTCTTCAGTTCTCAGCAGTAACTGACAGATCCATTGCAAAACACAGAATTTGGCAATGCACCAGAGCAAAGCAAAACCAAAAATACTGAACTATTGGCATTTAATAATTTGTTCAACTACTGGCTATAACCGAGTTGCTAAGTTATACAGCTTCCTGGTATTTTAAGAAACTTACTGACTTTCTCTCTACAGTATGAAAAGCAACAGTACTAAACTTACTTTTCAAGGTTATTTCATTAACAGTCTTCCCTGCTTATCGTTTTTATGTGGTAGTCTTTAGATCTCTATTGCTTAAAACCAGAATACAAAATTTCTTTTTTCGACAACTGATCCCTTTTGGCAGATCTATAGGTGGTGATACCCTGCATATTAAAATCATCTAGAGTTCTTCATAGACAAGCTAATTTACAAACACCACAGTATCTGGTAACAGTTACAGTATTTCTGCTTTTTTCTTTAAGAGGTTTTAATAATACATTGTTATAGATGGAAGACAAAGAATTATTATAGATGGAAGATTGCTCAGAGCTCCGCACCTCACTGTCCCCCCAATGTTTCAGGGTGATGCTGGGAGCCCTTGCCACCAGGGAGAGCTACAGGGAGCCCAGAGCCTTGCTCTGCTCCAGAACCTTCAAGGAATGATTTCAACTACTCCCACCACATCCAGTGCCAGCAATTCACTTAATCTTCCATGGTACTCCAAACCAGAGCACCCAATGATTCCCCAATCTCTCTCTGGTCCTGTGAAGAGACCACTGCTTACTTCAGCCCCTTTCACTTTTCACTCTGCTCATTTCCATGCAGGACTCCCTTTAGATAGTCCTGCCCTGGAGGGACAAGCTGCACAACAGGCAGCACCTACTTATGGGCCGATGTTACACACTAAGCTTATTCTGGTTTTACATACTTCTCTCTGTTTTCTGGATCAAAGGGAGAAGAGTAGCATCCTTGTGGTTTCTAGTGATTTTTTTTCTGCATAAATTAGGGTAAATCATGCCTGTGATATTTCATGCTTTGGCAGAACACGGCTGCTCAAGACAAGAACTGTACTTCCTGAACAAGAAGGGCAGATAGAAATCTCTCTTACAAACCCACATTATTCCTCCCCCTCAGCCAACTGCTGCCGCTTGTCAAACTCATCTGGAAATGACATTCAGCTGATTAATCCTTATCAGGCATCAGCCAAGGCAACCAAACAGCTCTGGCTTGTTCAGAGGGGGTACTGAGAGAGGCAGCTCACCAGTACATCGCTTCTGTTTCACTAGCAAACGTCCAAGAGGAGATGAAAGTGCTACCCAGGTTCCCAGGGCTGATAAACAACTCTCTCAGCTGGGATAAGAGACACAATTGAAATACTGATTTCATGCCCTTGAGCAATTGGAATTTTCAGAAAACATGCTGAGGAAACCTCTAGGTTAATTTCTCTGTGGAATATGCAGCAAATGCTACCACCAAGCATCAAATAGGATTAAAAATCGCTAAGTCCTCAACAAAAGGAGTTGCTGCTTCTAATTTTCCTTGACCATTGCTCCTGATCTCCACTCTGCTCCATCTCAGTACTCCTCATTTTTCCAGCTTCCCGCCTCTCTGAGACAACATACCTGAAGCCACCACAACCATGCCAGCCAGTTTTATAGTGCCTCAGTCACCCACAGTATAAGGAAAAGGCTGAGTGTGACAAACAAGTAGAAAGTCATTTAGGATGCCTTTTGGAAGATGTTGGACAGGCAAAACCATATGGCACGTGCATTGAGCTTCTCAAGTATTAATGTTTTGGTCTCTAGCAACAACTACTTGCTGGCACACCAAGATAAGAAGATTTCACTCCCCACAGGTCCACAGCAGCAAAATAGATGCAGGGAACTCTGCTCACAGTGGGACTTGGGAATAGCAAAATCCTTCCTCATTTAAGTATAAAAATGAAAATGCACAAGCCAGCAAGAATCGATGTTGCCACTGTATTCACAATGCCATAAATCTTGCTTAGCTGATGCAACAACTACAGCATAAACAGCCACTTCATAGCCCTTCTAATATTAAGAAATGAGTAGACAAGAACTTTACTTGTAAAGTCTTTACCCCACTGAACTTAAAACTTTAAGATTTGTTTCTGTCACTAAGGATTTCTTCCCAAAAGTCAGGAATAACAACTGCCTCCTCATTTACCCATATCCATATTAAATCCTTCCCTGTGAAAAAAATTCTTGCAGTCATCCTGAAAACTAGAGTCAATGCAGCTGAAGGAATTCACACAGAAAAGTATATTGTGATTTTTTTTTTTTTTTTGCTAAAGGCAACCAGAATTGCCATCTATCCATGAATTTAAGAAACACCAACATTGGCACAATTAAAAATTTCTCTCACACACGAAGGACCAGCCAGTCCACTCTTACCCCAGAGTTCCCCGGCCTGACATGGGAGGACTTGGTGGTTTTTGTGTAGGCGGATTTGTTCTTGACAAGGTGCCAGTTCTTGCAGGCTGGTTATTTCCATGCTGAAATAAGGGAAAACATGATTTTATTTTTATAACAGAGCAGCTCTATTACTGACAGCTTTTTTTTTTTAAAGTGTAAGAATATGAAGTGAGAATTCCCAGACAGCTGTCAAACAGTAAGTTTTCAGCTACACACGAGACAGACACCAGTAAATACAAAGAGTCTAAACACAAGCTTAATGTTATTTTCACTATTAATTAACAACAGACATCAGAAAGGTAGGCAACTGACAAGTTCATGCACAAATGTCTTCTATAATTTTTTTCCTTAAAGAGAATTCACATTTGTATTCATTGCAATTTCGATGTTAGTAATTTAAATCAAACTTTAACACTGACTGTAAAATACAGCCAGCATGGCCCAGGATTTCTCAATCTGCCCCTGCTATCTGACTAGCAGAGTCATTCAGGTTGTCTGGGAAGTCTCCTGCAAAAAATGTAAGTGAAGGGAATCAAGGCATCTACTGAATTCAGAGCAAAGCACTATATGTGTTAGAGAAATTATTATATCTATGTATAAATGCAGATGTCAATGTATCACAGATATATTGACACGCTGTAAATGAAAAAAAAAGTATAGCATGTTTAATCTACATATCCTATGGAAAGCAGAAGAGAGTGTAAGAGAGCGCTAGTTTTCAGTTTTAATGGCTCTGCAGCCTCTACTATCAGTCACATGAGGCACTGTGGGTCAAAGGAGAAATAACACTTCTTACCTTGGCTTTTAGCCACTTAACGTTGGCAAAAAAAGGGGGGAAAAAGGTAGAAATTAATGGCAGATCCATCACAACTGATATGACAGGTTAAACTAAATTATAATCACATTTTAAAGAAATAATTTGTGTCTACTGATAATTAGCTCATCCCACTACACTAAGAGAGATTCTGCTGTGCCAGTTATTGAAAATTCGGTGCCTGACAAAGTGAACACAGGAAAAGCACTAGTGTCAAAATTAAGTTTAGCTAAGCTTTGCCAGGTATGTCTGCCAGGTTCCTCATGGGCAGTAAAGGGTTGAAAAGCCCTCTGCTGACCATTCAAGTCCAAAACCAAATCAGTGCTATTTCAATGACAATATGAACTTAAGAATTCATTCACAAAAACCACAGTTTCAGCAATACACAGAGAATTGACAGGCCTGTTGCTTTTACACTTAACCTTTGTATGTTTTCAAGAAATCCTAGCTGCTGCATTGAATGATAAATAAAGAAAAGGGAATTTTTAAACAGGATGAGCAGCAGCGCCTTTCACCTCTGGTTTATTGATTGAAATCTGATTCAAGCCAGCACAATGCTGGCTGCTCAAAACTGTTTTGGCAGGGATAGAATGATTGTTATTCTGAAATTTTAGCTCTTAGAATCAAGTTATTATATGACTCCACTGTATCATTTTCACAGCCTTCATGATTGCAGAGGAAAAAAATATCAAAATTCAGCCTCATGAGGAAAATGTAACATTTTAAATAAATTCAAGCCAAGTTCTCTCACTTTTGGGGGAAGCAAGGGCATCACGGGAGAGTGGGACAGGCACTCATATTTTTGAAAGGGTTAATTTCACCAATTAAAAAAAACCACAAATACAAATTCCCAAACCAAAACAATCCCAATGCTTTTTTTTGTTTGGAATTAAACTGTTACTTCCAGAAAAAGCCTTCTAAGGCAGAGCATTTCAAACTGTGAGTTTGCATCTTCTCCTCCTCCTCCTCCAGGAAACACAGATTAGTTTAAAGGCATCCATGAACTCAGTAAAAAAAAGTAATTAAAATATGCAATAGAGCAAACATGCATTTGAGACTTCTGACAGGGTCTGCAAAACCAATGAAAAACAGCTGGCTTACAGCTGAAAAAGTTTGGTTTACCAATCAAATGAGGTTGAAAGCCACTGCCCTTAAGAACAGGAACATAAATCCTGTTTCAAAATTCGGATTAAAAAGTTTAGCACTGGTGAGTAAATTTAGAGGTCAACCCATTTACTCCCAGCCTGAACAGAAGTTCATCAGCAGAGCTGACAGTCATTTAAACCACCTCTGTCCCCACATACTTATTTCATGGATAAACATGCAGATTCAGTTCCCAAGATGCCAGAGTACTCTCCCAAGTAGTGTATTTTTAAAACAGGCCTTTAGTAATGAAATTTGCTTTCTCTTCTCACAGGAATGTGTGACCCTTCCCCTCACTTCACCAGCTGCCAACAGCAATGGCATAATACAAGGAATTTGTTAAAGGAGGCCAAAAAAATGAAACTCTTGGTTCTGTCCTTCCCCAGCAGACACAGCTAAAAACTTTTTGAAGGCTTAAAAGGAAGCGTGGCCTGGTTTCTTATCTAGCTGCTGCTACAAAATATGCCTGCCTCAAAAATATAAAACCAAAAAGCTTCCTTCCCTTCCTTCCCTTATGCAGTGTCACTCAGCATTTATGGTGAGTTACTTCCATCCCACTCCTAATCCCTGTTACATTCTGCCTCCACTGCAGTGACAGTATGAATATCAACATGTAGCAATGATTCACTTCATCTTATTTCAAACCTTTCTACTGCTAAGTACACTAAACATTTACCTGAAGTCCAACAGCTCTTGACCTCTATTCCTGTCTCTAGGAGAGACTACATCAGGTGAGCTTCATGTCTTTTGCTACCAGTTAAACAATATACAGACAGATACATTCTTGATTGTTCAGTAGAATTAGAAACTGCTGTCATACTCCTTTCTATATGTAAAAAGGTCTGTAGTTGTCATCTCTGTTGTTGTCAATATAAACAAGAGTCATATAGGCAGGAAAACAGAAGGCCAGAACACAAAAGGAACTGGGATTCACATAGGAAAGCAACTCCTGATCCAAAATACCTAAGTAAGGGAGGAAATCAAATGAACCAAAGCAAGATGAACCATATGG
Organism: Anomalospiza imberbis; assembly: GCF_031753505.1. Classification (NCBI taxonomy): domain Eukaryota; kingdom Metazoa; phylum Chordata; class Aves; order Passeriformes; family Viduidae; genus Anomalospiza; species Anomalospiza imberbis. The sequence continues at coordinate 135,849,652 of NC_089681.1, forward strand.
CTATTTAATCATGGTTAACAAGCTAATTAATTAGGAGGAGACTTTTTTTTTACTTATTGACTGAGCTTCTGAGGTCAACAATGCTGCATTTCTTGGTCTGAAAACCAAATGTGATGCTTTCTAAGCAATAAAAAAATCTGCCTGGAATCGGGAACAGTTTATGCAGCAGGGTCTAGACTCAGTGTGATTTGAAGAAGAAGGTGAGAAAAGGCAGCAGAAAACCTAAAGGAGTTGCAGGTAAGTGCTTAATGAATATGCAGACATCTCTCTACAAATGCCTCTAGGCCAGCCAGCCTGCTGGGAGAACATGACCATCACCAAGGGCCTGATCAGTACCAGGAAGGTCAGAGCCAGGAAGGAGGGAAATGCAGGGCATGAGAAGTGGTAACATGCATACGGTTCACAGCTTGAAGAGGGAAGAGACTGTTCTGAGAGGGTATAAAATAAGAGACAGGAGGTGTAAAATGAAAAAAGCTTAGTCAAATGAAGAGCATCCCTGAGAACTCCAGCAGAAGCTGTGAGGAGCATGATTCCCTTTTCCTCCTGCTACTTGTATTACTGCACATACACGAGACATTTCTCAACCCAATACCAGCATCCTGGATGGCAGACATCAGAACAAACAGTCTGTAGGCTTGCTGGGGATGCTTGTGATGCTGAGGGTGAGAACTAGATAGACCAGGATGTTCCCAGGAAGGAAATATGGTAGGCAGCAGCATTGGTTGGGGTTTCTTGCAATGATATAGCAGATCATGTTTTAAAGAAGCAAGCAAAACAATCTTGCCTTTCCAGGGAAAACCCAGCAAGCATGTGGCTGTCCTGCATAAAGCTTTAAGGGCTGTCACAAAACTAGAATAAAGAAACCACATTCTCAAAGAGTCAATGCTGCTGCATTTCCAAAATGTTACAGCTAGGGCAGTGACACATCCATTGGGTTTGGACAGCATGGGAGAGCAGGTTGGCCCAGGACTGAGGGCCAGCAATGGGCTGCAAAGGAGCAAAGCAATTAAGGCAACAGGCAGAACAGGTGTTTGCAACAGCCATGCCAGGCATTTATCAAAGCCAAAATTCAGACTGCTCCTGTAACTCGTGCCAGGAATTCAAAGCACCTGGACTTTAGAACTTCACCTGTGGGTTTGGAAGGACAAGCAATGACTGCTAGTACCAAGAGACTTATTTGCTTAAGGCAACTCTTTTGGCAATTCCAGCATACTCAGTTCTGGTAGTCTGAAGAGTACAAAAACACCTGCTGCCAAAGGCAGTACTGCAGGTTGCTGTACTTGAGGGCAAAGGGACAAGACCAAGAATGGCACGAAAAGGAAGGGTGTGAGGAAATCAGAAGTACCCACTAGTAGTCAGAGGATGTCAAGACATCAAGGGACTCCACTGGCTGGACTCAGGAGGCAGCCATCTAATGGTTTTTAATAGTTTTCATGCCAAGCAACAAGTCATGGGGGAACATTAGTCATGATTCAGGGAACTATAAATCTATCATTTGAGCTATAAACTGTACTTGGAAAACCAGGGGTAGGGATGATTGCAAATAACTCATTTATGTGAGCAAATTTATCTGTAAGCACACAAAGGACCACCTGCACACAGAAGCAAAATCCCTATCACGCTGATATTCGGCAAGTTTCTCCTACACATTTCAGCTATGAACTCAACAATTTCAGAGCGCAGAAACTTCAAATCTCTAGGCAGGTCATACTTCCCCTGCTGCATTCACTCATTATTTCTCCGACTTCTGAGTTTAAAGAGCCAACTTCACTCTATATCCTGCCATATCTAGGATGACTGAAAGAAGTCTGTAAAGACCACCCAATATAAACACTCTTCAATGGAAACAAGGGTTTAAAGTGTGCCAGTCTGATCTCCATTAATAGTAAGTATCTGGCAAACTTGAAACTTCTATACATGGGGTCTGTAAAAGCAACATTCAGCCTAAGATAGGTTATCTCTGACCAATAACCACAGCTGTCAGCCACAACCAAAAAAAACCCACATGGTCACTCTTGACTCTTTAGTCAACTTCCCTTTTACTTAAAAAGGTACTTCCTTTATTAGTCATGGGAGAATGCCCCCACAGAAAGGTAGCTGGCCAAAAGACCTTTTGAAATGCTATTATGTGTATGCAGCTAGGCAATTTTGCACAAGATTGCCTCTTCTCTCATTGGTGGGGCAGTTCTGAAATATGACATGGTGACACAGTCAGAGCAAGAAAAACAGAAGCTGGAAAGGTGCTTGTATGTGAAGGTAGGGATTGCCTGAGGAAATGACAGAGTAAAGCACCAAGCCTAGAACATGGTTTCCTTACAGAAATCAGGATACAAAGTTTGGTAGAATACGTAATCAAAGATGTTCTTCAGCAGGCAGATTGTATAAGGGTGTCAGACACTCAGGGTAAAACATTTCTGCCACACTGGTTTTGTGCAGTTTTAAAGAAATTATGCCTGTGTCTCAATTTTCTTATCAGAGTGTCTGTATTTCCTTATAGTCTATAGTAAAGCAGACTATTTTCAGGAAAGGTAGGTTTCAAATTAGTATTTCTTTAAAAATTGAACATATGTAGGTAAGTCTCTCTTCAGGGAAATTTAACCTCTCCTACTAATATTTGCAACCTAGTCATTAGTCTTCTGTTAATGGTAACCAGATGTAATTTGTCAGTATTGTTTCTCTCCTTTATGTTTTTTTCCAACTTTCCAATTAAAAAGCATTAGCATACAAAACCCTGTTGTGGATGATAGACAAACTTAACATTGTTCACTCAGCACTTTCAGAGAAAGACACCTAGATTCCTGCTTTTAAATAGTTCAAGGTTTTTCAGTTGAATTGGTGACTTTGAATCTAACTACAATAAAGTAAGACTAGCATAAAAATTTAGAAAATAAAGAGACCTCAAAGTTTTGAGTTTCCTTTGCAAGCTGAAAGGCTTGAAAGCTACATTGTCAGATGACACGAGGCACACTTCTGACTTTCCAGTAGCAAATGCCCTATGGAAAGCACACAGTGTTAACACTCACAACAGAGTCATTAGAGCTGGCAACAGGAAGTTCCTTTTTCCCCCAGAGAAGCATTCTTTACCCTACAGCAATATTTACTGTTTGGCCGTGACCCCAGAGGGATGATGTGACATTAATGAAATTGGCAACATGACATCCTTTGAAGCGTGAATGTCTGACAGAGGCTGGTAAGGGGACAAAGGCAGCAGCAGCTCCAGTTCAGGATCTCCATCTCACTTGGGTTTTAGTAGGGTGAATTATTTAAAATGCAATATTCCAGCAGCTACACATAAAAAGTCTTATCCTAAAGGGCAAGTAAGCTTGATTAGGGAGCCTTTCACCCCCACATCAGCATCTCAACTGCATTTTTGTTTTGCACTGACACAGATATAAGCATATGGACTGCAGACAAGTAGGACATGCTGAGAAGTACAAGGGTAAGAGCAAGACTCCCTTCTCTAAGCTTAATGTTTGTCAAGTTCTGGCCCAATCCCTACTTTAAGGGAGTCCTTCCAACTTCCATTTGCTTGAGAAAGATTTTGGAATGCTTAAACCATGTTTAACTTTTGGGGCTCAAAAGCTTCTTACAGCTTTCATGTGCTAAAATGCAAATTTCTTTATGGTGACAAAATTACAATTTTTTTCCTTAAAATTAAAACTGAAAAGTGATCAATCTTCATATACAATTCAAGTTTGGTTCTGAAGAACTATTAGTTCCATAAAATGAACTTGATCCAATTACAGCTATTAGGCATTTCAATTAGGCATGCATTCAACATTTTATCTGCCTTTAACCAAAAGGCATCATCACTTCAATTTCCTACTTAGCTGCCATTTTACAAATTGCTGCAATTCCACCTGCCTTCTATTCAAAAAGAAGATTATAAATTCAAAGGCCAATTTGAATTTGGCTTTTAAGGGCAAATTTAAGGTTTTTAAGGCAGCTTCCAAGCTTCCTCCTTCTCCCCACTCTTAAACTAAGGATTTTCTGTATGAATAATTGTGTTTGACCTATTTATTTGCTGGCACAGTATTTTTTTCTTTCCTTTCACAAAAAAAAAAAAAAAGAAAAAAAAAGGAGACGAGGAGGAAGGAAATGGTAAAGTAGGCTCTGCCTAATAATTTTAAACCAAGCTCTACACAGGAAGGTAGATAATGACACTTACTCTTGTTTACAAAGAATTATTTCAGCTACATTCCCCTATGCCCAGAGGGTGACAGCTGAGCAACCATTTCACAGACCAGCAAAAATGCTTCCCTGTGTGTTTCCTGGAGGCATCAACACATATTTGTATTGCAAAGGAAAGCCTTCTTGCTAGCAAACCAACTTAAAAAGCCCTCCTGATCTGGACTGATGCCAGCCTTGGCTTCATAGGGACATACATTAAAAAAAAAAAAAAAAAAAGCAACTTTTGGAGACATTGTCTGTATCTGTCCCTGCAAAGGGGCAGGGAGTGCAACAGCCGGGGCACTTTGGGGCTGCCATGGAGGTTTCAGGCTGAAAGAGAAAGCATCTCTGTAATCCTAGGATGTTCTACAAAAGCTTTTCAACCAAGATTGTGCTGGAGGAGGAAACAGCACTGCCTTCCAAGGAAGTGTCTCCCATCAGTGAGGAAACCTGCAATGGAGAGCAGCTTCTTACCCATCACTGCCACCTCCACCCTCACCTGCCCCCACAGAAATTGCTGCCTGTGTGTGAGACAGAGGGGAGCATGCAGAGCCCTTCTACATGCCCCAAGCACATGCATCTGCTTTTGCATCCTTTCTACACAGCCATGACACGCCAAGCAGAGACAAACAAAGAAAATGTGTGAGTAAGGTTTTGCATTTGCTCAGATGGAAGACGTATGGTGAAGACAGCATTTACCCTGAGGATTACACATCTCCCTAATTTCTTTATTTAACTCTGTGAGACATTATTTTTATCTACACTTTCCATATGAAACAATTCAGGGTCACTATTGTAAAGTGCAGGTGAACTCAGTGGGAAGAAATGATGATGTCTAACTCCAGTTCAGAAGGCTGAATGATTTCTTTACTGTAACTATAATACATTATTATACTATATAAAGGAAGATACTAGAACTACATACTTACTTTTCTAACTACCGTATCTAACTAACTCACAACTTGTGACCTTCTCGCGAGAGTCTAGACACAGGTGGATTTGACTGGTCATCAGGCCCAAACAATTCTCACTAGAATCTAATCAAGTAATTACTTCAGGTAAACAAATCTCTAAACACATTCCACATAGGAAAAACAAGGAGTAGAAATAGAAATTGTTTTCTCTTTCTTTCTCTCTGTGCACTTCTATGAAAAATCTTGAGAGAGAAAGAATTGTGTTTGCCACAGGTCACCCTATAAAATATACTGTGTATTTATTTATTTTTCCTAGCATCAATATTTAAATACATAAAAGCAGAAACGGGGTATAATCCAGTTTGTATCCTTGATTTCTCCTCCTTGTATTTTTCCTTTATCAAATCCTACACCAGACCAGAGTCCCACTAACAGCAACAAATTGTCATCCACAGATTTCAAAGTGCTGTATAATTTTTATTTAATACTTAAATGCCAATATATTTGTTGTGCTGTATCTTACTGACAGTTGCTACAGCAGAAAGCACTCAGGGATCTGCAAGTTAATCAAACTGACAACAGTTCTAAGCAGACTTCTTTTTCTCTAGAAAAACATGGTTTCTAAGGCCTTATTGGACATGATGCTGTCCAACTTGAGGTGAAAACTTTGCTTAAGAAAATAAGACTCAACAGAGACTGAAGCATCTTTTAAGACCACTCTGGATGAGACAAGTCTGTAATTCAGTTTACTGTATGCTCTCCCCTAACTGTAGATTCAAGGGACAACTCAGATTCTCAGCATCATCTTTCATTTGTGCTGACTTCCAACAGGACTTGATCCAGCTTTTTATGTTGTTTTGGTTTGATTTTCTTGTAACATCACTGCCTACATCTAGGTGACTAAGTAAGCTACTTCCGCCAGAGCCGTGATCTGTGGCGCCCTCTTGGAACCCAAGTAATAAGATAGCTAAAAAATTTAATTGTGTCATTAACTCAGCACACTCTTTTCAACAGTGTCTCTAACGCGTGGCAGCCACCTTGAACTACATACCTGAGGTCTGGCTGGCAGTTTATTTCATTTGTGTAACAAGTCTACATAGAAAATACCAACTGTTTTATGCCTTTGACAGCTGTAAAACAGACTTAGGCAAGTCACTCACCAAAACAATATCAAGATATAATTTGCAGCTGTCTTGTAATTGAGTTGACAATTTGGTTATTACTAGAGGCTTTTTTACCTCTGAAAAGACCAGGCTTTTAGTACAGAATAAACCACTAACATTCAAAAACACCCTTCACCAAAACCATTCCATAAGAACTGCCTAGAAATGAGTAAACAGCACCCACTAAAAAAGAGGGTCACATGAATAAAGACACTAGTATTCCCAAAAGCAAATACTGATATTGGAAGATACAACAGCTAACCCTTAATAATATCAGCCTTCATGGATCAAGCAACCTGTTTGGTGTCCACATAACACAAGTAGTTCAGCAAAGCATCAATTTCAGAGACTAACAGTAACTATTTGACTTTTAAAGTCTTCTACAGCACTTGATCCCCGGAGCACTTAAATACAGAAACCAATAATCTGACATTGGATTTCTGTACTCTCTATTCGTAGAACACTCTCCTCAAATGCAGGCTATACTGAAAAATCATCAGTTTCTCTGACTCCAGTGTTTCTATTTTATAGCAATTCAGAACACGTCTGTCTGTGTCAGGCTTCTACACAAGACTTATTCACCAAGACTGGCTTAATTTATTACTGAAAAACAATCCTGAGTTACTGGTTTAATACAGGTTCACCTATAAATGAAAAAAAATCAGGTAGTCTAAAGTCACTACATTAATTCATCGTCTACTGCTGTCATGGTATAGAACTGCTCTCTAACTTGTGTTGGAATTAGACTCCTGTGGACATATGGAGGGCTACTGTAAAGCAGGAGGTACCCTGGTCTCTGTTGTGCCAAGTCATTCTAAAGATCTGTTCCTCAAGCTCAGCTATTCAAAGGGCATGTGATGGGCTGACACAGCTGCACAACTCACTGACCAGAGCACATCAAGATCATGTGCTATCCTTTAGAGGATACACAGGTTTTGAATAAATGCCTTCCAAGAGAAGACTGTTGCAAACTGAATATACCTTGAACACCTGGTCTAGAGGGATACAAAAGTATTTTTTTATAAAAAGATGACCAGGGATCAAATGGTGTTATATTAACTCACTCCAACTACAACCATTTCAAGAGAGGTAGACATTATCTTATTAAGGTTTTTATTTAGAGAAAAGGAAAGTTAGGCTGTCCAATGGGAGTAAGACATCAAATGCCAATAAGATTTAAATGCAAACTAGCTGAACCCCTTTCTTCTGTTCACCCACCAAAAAACCCCAACCCCACCAGCCAACTTCCCCATAAGAGATGACTTCCTTTATTTCTTTAGTTATTGAGAAAAACTGAGTGGCAGTGACAACTTAATGTAGAGTAGGAAGTAGTGATAATTTTAAAAGTCAGTCATGGCTCTTTTGACAAGTCATTAGCCTAAGATCATGAGCCATTATTTCCTGACACTGTGACTATCACTGACAGTCACAAGGGTATGGAAAACATTGCTCAAAAAACCCTCAATGTAAACCAATCCATTTTGTTATTGAAATGTTTGTATGTGGGAGCATATCACACCCCTAATCCTTCCTATCATAAAGGAACTAAACATTTGAGTATCAGTAACATTCTGCCCCGGCCCTGTCTCTTGGTCTGTGTTACTCGGAGTCCTCAAGTGTCCAGGAGTTCTTACCTTCACGCCATGGCCAACATCATCCAGCACCGTGTAGTCTATAGGTTTTCGAATATACCTTACAGGACGTTCCATGTTCGCTGGTGCTATAATTTTGTGAGTTCTTGATGTGTTCTTATTGGTCGTCAAAATGCCTATCTCTCTGCGAGCGACCTTTTCTTTATGGATGTCCACAGTCTAGATTAAAAACAAGAAAGTATGGGTTTCTTTAGGCATTTGCTGTTTTCTTTACAGAGCTACCTGCATGTTTAGGTTTCACTGTTAGACAAAGAGTCTGAACGAAGTAAATGCTGCTGGAAGGATGCCAGTTTATTGATGAAATGAGTTTAATCTACACAAATATTGTTAGAAAATTACACCTTAATGAAATAACCAATATTAATAATAAAATTACAATTATACGTTACTGCTTCGACACCCTAAAGACACTATGCAGATACAGTCCTCACAGATTAACCCTCAGTGTTCTTATGACTGACAGTGGTAATAAATAACTCCACAGCTGGGAAACCAGGACAGACAAGCTAAGCAATTTGCTCAGAGCCCCAGAGGGGACTAAGCTTGGGAAGTCTGTGTGGTAATTTCTTTCAGCAAAGCCATCAGAGCATATAAGAGTGAGAGTCTGCACAGGTAGGGACTAATTTCAGCACTGGGGCTAGTTTCAGTCATACTGTTCATAGCAGCTTTACTGAAAGAATAAAACAAAGCTTTGCAAGTAAAGGAATATAAAATACGTTGCATTTTATTCAGGAAAAAAAAAAGGAGATAAAGATCAGTCCAGCAGTCTGTGAAAAAACAAACTAAGCTTCCCGTAACAGACACATTCTTCTTCATGGAATATAATCACAGCTTATACCCTAGATGAAGAACAAGTGCAAATCAAGCATTGGATGCCATAGAAATCCCATTTCTAGGAAGCCTATTTCAAGATTCAGGGATTGAATGTACTGGTTTAAGTACCTACTAGAACCTCAGGATCACATTGCAGGAGATGGTATCTGACAAAAAAATGCCCCTTTGAGCAAAACCTCTCAAGCCACCACTTTATCCACTGAGGAAAATAAATCTTAGTCTATAAGCATCAATTCCTCCTAGAAAGGCTATCACAGGGAAAAAAAAATAGTGAAGGTTCATAAAGAAAGAAAAATCCTTGTCATCCTAAATCCTACTTCAGTTAGGTACATATCTAGAAATGGTTTAATCTAAAATGACTGTTGTGAAGCACAAGGTTTAGTTTAGTGAAGCAAAGTCAAAGATGAAGCACAAAATTAGCTGATATTTCCACTCCTATATGAGGCAAGATAAAAAAAGCAAGATTAGTATTCAGGAAATTAACATTTCTAGGAAAGCCAGCATTCAGCGGTCACTGTGAAATGTCTTCAGCTGAACTGTTGTTTTCATTAACTGGTGCATATGCTCAAATAATCTTAAAATTCTCCTGACTACACAAAGACATAAACATGCAAGACCCTTCCTTAACAGTTCTGATAGGCGGCATCGCAGACTACAAGCAGGAACACAGGTAGAGAAGCACCTAAAAACAGTGATACCAAGCAATCTTTTTTCGCAGCTTCAAGCTAAATAACAGACTACTTGAAACACTGCAAAAGGTTCTTATACTTTGAAAGCACACAGAAATAAGAAATAAAAATAATAGAAATAAGAGTTGTAATTTTCCAGAGCAATGCAAGACATTAAGTGTGCATGTCTGCATTAGCTTATTTGGAATAAATTAATTAAATATTCCAGTAAAACTTTGGAACAAGCTTTATTGCTCTAAATGCTCACGCTCTGAAAAATCCCTAAGGCAGGAATTTTAAAAATGCCTTTCCAAATGAGACAATCCTATACATCAAGTATTCACCTACATCAGTATCAGGTATCACCCACTGCACCCACATTTTCTCTGGCAGCCGATTCCACAGGTGATAGAATGAAGAATAAAGAATGAGATTGGTCTATTTTTTTCAAATGCAGCTATTATTTGTTCTATTCCTTTTAGAGACTGAAACATACATATTAGTTCTGCCTTTTCATTGTTTTCTTGATCTTGTTGAAAGAATTATGAGGGCTGTGCTACATGTTCATTTCTCTTCCAAATTTTCTGCACAACCTGAACCTTTCTGTTCAATAACAGCAGGTCTCAAACTATCTTACAAAACCCTTAAATAATAAGCAAACCTCCATATTTTGTAATACATGAGCACTGCATAGGAGAGAAAACCAATTTTCAAGTCCCCTGAACAACATAGCAATTTAGGAGGCTGAGAACGTCAATTTAAAAAACATACAAAAATGTTTCAAAGTAGGCTTCTCTAAAATACAACTAGGTCCCTAGAAATTAATCAATGCTTCTACTTCATCTTCACAAACCAAATCTGTTGTTACTAAGAAACTCATTTTTTTAGTCAATGGATGGACAAAGATGCATCTTTATACTAGCAGGTAGTCTGTGAAATTTGTGAAATTGACTTTTTCTCCCTGCAATGGACAATGAAAATTCCATAAATTACTGGAACAGAGGATAAGAAATTCCAGGAACAGATGCTGTACCATACATGCTTTGGAAATTGACTTAAGTAATATTGTAATAAATTGCTGTTCATGCAAATATCTCAAATAACAGGAAAACACTATATATTAATTTTATCAGACAGCTTATCCAAAATTAAGTATGGAGCAGTGATTTGTAAAGTCTTGGCATGATTTTCAGTGAGAAAAGAGTATCTGTACCACAGTGCAGGGCAAGCAACAGGGCACATATGTAAATCCTGAAAGGCATTCAGATATGCCTGTGCAAGAGACTAATTTGCTGTTCAAAGCAAACGAGACTTCAACTCCTACCACATCTGATGCACTGGAAAAGCAAGGCAGGATTTTACCCTGTGCAAAGCAAAGGCTCACAGCATATGCTTTGCCCACAGCAATAGGCTGCCCGTCAGAGCTACCAGACATCATCTTACTTCTTCAAGAAATTATTGGCTTTTTTTTTTTAGATCTGTATATTATTAAGTCTTATGTGAACATTATGCAAAACAAACCACACGATAATTGGTCATTCTTATGTTTTAATTTATATCTGCTTGATGTTCATCTGGAAGTTTATTGTTTAGTCATAGGCGATATTTTTCACTTTCAAAAGAGGAAAAACTCAACACACAAGCAATTTTTAGTAGGACAGCAAAGCTTTCCAGCCAGTCAACAGTTAAATTTCCAAGAAACACAAGCCAAATATACCAGGTAACAGCCAAAACAGACCATTCTCAAACCTCGGGTCACACTTGATATCTGCAGCTGTGAGTGTTCATTCTGATATGGTAATAAGACAGCTAAACAGTAGTTGGTTTATTATTTCATGCACAAAACCCAATTTCAGATATCAAAATGGAGAGGAGCAAAGTATGGCTACGTGGCATGGGTTAGCACAGGCTAACAAGAACCTGCAAGCAGTCAGACCAGATTCAGGTGTCTTTGACCTATGCTGAAACAAATACATAGCACAATTTAAAATTTGGGGAAAAGGGCAGAGAATTTCACTCCTAGACAACATAATCCAGTGAGACAGAGGCCAGCTTTATAATGATTTGGAGAAGAGGGAAAAGACAGTCGTTCCAGAAAGCACAATGTGTTTCCTTTGGGAAGCAAAGTTAAATGAACTCATCAAACAAACCCCTTTGCCATTTCAACTGAGCGCCAGGGACTAGGCCCGCTAATCCAGAAGCTTGGAGGCTGAATGAATTGTTAATTATTAGCTGCCTCCACTATTTCTCTTCTTTAAATCATATAAAATTTTAAAAACCAACAAACAGTTGAACAGCAGGATGTAGAGTTAAAATTTAACTGTTTGTTTCCTTAAAAGTAGCCTCAAGACCAAGTGAAGCACAGCAATGATACAGCAAATAGTTGTTCTTTTATTATCCTGTGCTGCACATACCACTCTACCCATGTGCTACAGCATGGTAGCCCAGACCAAACAATTTACAACAAACAGAGACTGAGGTGTCTCTGGCCAAGCTAATATAAGCGTATCTAAAAATTTTAATAAAGCTCACACATATGGGGTTATTAAAATAAAAAAGGAAAAAGAAAGACAATTAACATTTTGACAATCCTCTTCCTGCTGAACCACTGAAACTCAAATTTATAAGTTTAAGGAAGAGCAAAAGGTCACTTCAAGGACATTTCCTTGGTCTTAAAAAAATCTAACAAACATATAAGACCAAAAAAGAATTCTAAGATTACACCACCACTCTTAATGACAGCTTTTCAGGCCATTCCATGCAATGCTTTTAAGAACTTTCACATCATACAAACAAATGCCCTGTGCCACACAGAGCTGCAAGCCAGTAACTTCAATTTGTCCCTAAACTCACTCAGAGAAGAAGGAATGTAGGATCACAATCCACAAAGTTCCTTAAGATGCCTATTTTTCTAAAGCAAGGAGACAAGGAAGACTAAGCGGCTCATTATTGGCAAGAGTTTTCTGTCATTCTGACATTGTTTCTCTTTTTTGTTTTTTCAGTTCATGGTTACAGGGTTGGGTCTCTTACTAACACTTTATTTCAGGCAAGTAGAGCCCTGATTACAGGACATCAGTACTATATATACCTAAATGTCAGCAGAATAGATTACAAATACTTTATACAAACAAAACCCAGACATCTCAGCCATGCAAGCAGCATGACCTGCTACCACTTGGCACCCCCATCTTCCTACTGCACTCGCTGCAGTCACATGTCCTGAGGCTCAGCAAACTGTTCGGCACAAACTTGGAGCTGTACTTCCCCAAAGGAATCCGCTCCACACCTGAAGTCCTGTGTGCATTCTGGGGCAGCTCAATGCAAGAAGGACAAACTATCAGAGTGTGTCCAGAGGAGGGAGACCAAGATGGTGAAAGGTCTCAAGGGAAAGCCATACAAGTGGCTGAGGTCACTTTGTTTCTTCAGCCTTGAGAAGTGAAGGCTGAGGGGTGCCCTCATCACAGCTGACAACTCCTTCAAGGGGGGCAGCACCTCAAGGGAAGGTGCTCATCTGCTTTGGTGAGCAGCAACAGGATATAAGGAAATGGAATGAAGCCATGTCAGGGGAATTTCAGACTGGACATTAGGAAAATATTCTTCACTGAGAGGGTGGTTGGTCACTGGAACAGGCTTCCCAGGGAAGTGGTCAGGGTCTCAAGCCTGTCAGAGTTCAAGGAGCACCCGGATGACACTAAGTCATATGGTTGAGCTTTAGGGACTTGGATTCAATGATCCTTATTGGTCCCTTCTAACATTAAATGACTGTATGCTAAACACTGCATCATTGAATTCCAATTTAATGGAGAGAACAGTGTTTCATCCATTCTATACCTGAACAGTGAGATTCTCTTAACCAAAGGGCATTGCTGGCAGTATAAGAGAAAAGAATTGTGTAAGAAAAAAAAAAAAACTTCCAAGACCTCTAGTCAAAGACAAGCCAATTGGAACACTAGATGTGACATATCACATCACAGCAATCCATCAAATACAGTATCTTCTTTCAGTAGAAACTGTGCCTGATGTGATAAAATACTGCAAAGGCACAGGTTTCAGACTGAACCTTGTCAATAGAACTATGAAATGCATGGGACAGTGAGTGGTGCAGAGAAAGTTTCGTTTCCTTCCTCAATCTCTGGTACAACTGGTCTGGACCTCAAGCTTACTTCTTCATGTTTCAATATGAAAGGTAGCATCCATTCTACTGCCCACAAAAATCAGTCACAGCTTCAGATTTAATTGGTCATACATAGCAGTAAAATACACATAGTTAAAAACTTTATAACACAAATACTTTCTACTACAAGTTCACACACACAGACTATACAGTGTACTAACCAAAGGAAACAACTTAAGAAACAAACACTAAGGTGCTTTCGGCATCCCTTAATAAATAAAACCACCCAAGCCCTCACTCTTTGCAATCTGGTCCTAAACCCACCTTTAATACAACCATTACTGTCCTTCTCCAAAGGTACAGATTGCATTGTCTTCCTATATAGTTTATACAATAAACTTCCCTGAAAGGAAAATAAACTAGTGAGAATAAGAACACCAACTTTCTCTGTTTTAGAAATACAAAGTTATTGCACTGCTGCTTCCAGAAAGAAAGCATATTTTGTAAGACCTTTTAAATAAATGAGTTATGGTTGAGTAAAGGCGCTGAGGAGACCTGGACAATGCACGTTGCACAGGCCACCTGCAAGGAAGTCAGTTCGACCTACAAAAAGAACAATGAAATCCCAAGCTTTAATGAGCTCAGTCAGACAGCTGACTTCTTCAGTGAGAGCACCATTTTATGCCATTATTTTGTAAAGAAAATTCAACACAGGGAAATGTGAACATATTTAAACTGCAAATAAATATTCTACAGAAAAGAACAATTATAGGCTCAAGGCACATCAGACATGAAAAAGCTCAAGTGAGTAGTCTGGGGTTTTATGACATCATGTACAATCAGATATCTATACAATGTTACAAATTACATGTTTCACTTACTCTTGAGGAAAGTGCTAGTAACTCAAGTATTTCACTTGAAACTATTGCTTACATATTGTCTATTCCCACCAAGACACTGCTCAAGAAACTCAAGAAATTTACTACAGAAATAAAATAGTCTACTTCTCTCTCTTGTCCAGGAGAGTCCAAGCACTAAGCAGGCCCGGCCTCACGGGAGACACGGAGAGCAGAGCATGGGTGCAACCGCATCGGGCACCCTTGTTCCTCACTGTGCACACACATTTATTCCATGGGCCTCTCCCCCAAAGTATGAGGCTGTAATGGCGTTGGGAACTGTCACCCTCAATTCCATTGACTAGAAATTGTTTGAATACCCCAGCTGTGACCATACCAACTCAGTTACAGACCAAAACTGGTCAGTTTGCTGAGCATTTGCCTCGTCCCAGTTCTTCAGCACAGACACCTGGTTAAGTTAACCAACAACTGAGAAACATATAAAAAAACTGAAAGAAACTTTGACTGAAGTACTGCTCTGTTATCAGGGACTGGTGGAGTCAATCCTGTCTCTTAAGGTAGAAGACTGATGCAATCTTCTATCATGCCCAGTTAGCTTTCAATTGTGTGAAATTCAAGTCCCTAGTTAGCTTTGAACATATTTCATTTGAAGGCGCTGTACTAAAAGCTTTATATTGGTTATCTTTCACTTTTGTAATAAAAAGGGGAGTGGCCTTTCTTACCAATCCCTCTTCAAGAGACGATTTCAAGACATTTTTAACAGCCTCTTGGACAGTAACCAGAATTAAATCTGCTAAAGCACTGTTTATCAATTTATCAGTCAATCCACAGAAGAAACCCAGTGCTAGCAACAAGAAACAGTTACTAGAGGAAAAGAAATAGGGAGATGCTTTTTCCAGTTCCCCAAATTCCTTTAAGAATATAAGGGTTTCAAGACCTTTTTATTTCACATAATCCTTCAATCCAACTTTCTTCACTAAGGCTAATAGTTGCCTGAACACCACTACCTAAATTCATTTGAGAATCCTCAGAATATCCTGCCATTCCTTTTGAACCTGCACCATGAAATTAGTTTCCTATCACTCTGAAGCATTTGGACATTTGATTTTCACCTTGTGTGCTTTGCTTTGTATGGGGAGCTGGCAATGTAGGAGACAACTGAAAGAGATTTAAGAGCTGTATTTCCAGAGCTGAAACCCAGCAATGTATTTGTTAAGTTTATAGATAGAAGTTTCTCACACATTCTCCTCAGCATACAGACAAGCGACAATAGTAGGACAGGAACTCCAAAAAGCTTCATCTCCTTAAGTCCTGGTAAATCCAGGCCTCTTAAGGTAAAAGGCTAAAGGAGCCAGATAAGCCATATCTCATGTAATCTGATATGTCACCTTCCTTTTCCTGCCCAGAGGCTCACATTCAAGAGCTTTTACAGATTGACACAATGAACTAAGGCCATCAACACAGATATATACAGCAACTTTCACAGTACATATAAAATGTTTGTAGCCAGCAGAGGGTAAAGGCACTAGAGAGATCAAAGGAAAATTAATGAGAGAAACACAAAGTCCCATTTCCAAAAGTAACTAATATGTAAAGGTACATTTTCAAAATACATTTCTATACATAAAATATAAATATATATATATAAATTAAGTCACAATTATATAAATTAAATGCTAACAATGCATTTTACTAATATTATCCAATGGAGAGAAGGGTTCAAAAAGTTGATTGTAGGCCTTATTTTGACTGACTATCAGTATTTCAATTATGTCTGAACACAGATTATGTATCAGTTTAATCCTACAGAGCTAGCCCTACAGAGCTAGCCCCTGATTTAGAATTTACATTTTTTTAATATACACTAGCAATTCTTTCTCAGATTCTCCTAGCAATTGCCATTGGCATAAAGCAAAGAGATTTCAGCAACACTTGAAGATATTTTATATCTTCACATAGATTTTTTTTTTTTGGGGATATCAGGACAGCTAAAGGGGGTGAGTGGTCAGGTAGTAAAGTATACCACAGACAACCCACTTCCTCAGGACTGCATGTTTTTAGAATTCAGAAGCACGGAATGCAAAACAATAATGCACACAGTTTCATAGCAAGTTTAAGCTGTATTCATTTCAAGACATACTTAACAAAAACCTCATTCCTAACTAACGGAACATGTGCGTACAAGTGTTTAAAAAAGAAAAAGTGTTGTTAAAACCAAGAAACTGAATACAGAAGCTAGAGAAACTGGCTTAAAGATTACTAGCCATAGACAGCCTTTCTTCCAAAAGGAAGATTAGGACTCACTGAGAACTGGACCCCAAGTGGATCCCAATTTCCACAACACAACCTGTGGAGTGGCACACACACCTACACAACAGCACAGAAAAGGAAAAAGAGCAGCCTGTTCAGCTGAAGGATTATTTCTATAGATGCTTTTCAGAGTACCCTATTGGCAAATCTAGTCATGCATTCTGCTGGAGAAGCTGACCAGAAGGGGGACACAGGGCAAGGACAGACCAGAGGGGCTGGGAGCGGGTACACAGCATTCTAGGACAAGAATCAGAGCAAAGAAACTAACCCACTCGTCCAAGAGCCAAACTTGAGTTCATGCCTGGTTTTTCTTTCCTGTTGCCAAGTGCAAATGGAAGGACTGCTATGGAGGATACATATTCATCCCTCAGACAGCACTGAAGGAAAGAAGCTTCTCACATTATTCTCTTAATGGTTATTTCAGGCATGTTCATGCAAGAGGCTGATCAGATATAACACGGCACCTGATGGAAGCCAGTAGGTCTCACCTGTGAAATGCCACCTCACAGAATTAGGGTCTATGAATGAGAAACATCTTTGGAGAGACACAAGGAAGTCTCCTCACACCCTCACCCCCAGCTCCCCACTTTCCCCAGCTGAAAGGAAGATGATGTCAACACAGAGCATAAGGAGGGGAGGTCCACAGAGTATCTCTGGGAAGAGGGAGAGAGATGTGGGAAGTAAGACTGGCAGATGGCAACTGAAGGCAAATGGAGTTTAAGTCCTACAGAGGAAGAGATTTTTAGCAGCTCTAGAGAGGCCCTTATTATGGAAAGAAAACAGTTAAGACAACAGCCCTCCCTCCTCTCCGCTGCATTGGTGAAATGCCAGAAGCACTTTGCTAAAGTTCACATAAGCATGGGGGAAATGGAACTTCAAACATCTGGAGTATGGAGGGCAGACAGCGCTGCAGGAGCAGCTGGCCCCGCACGCAGGAGGCGGCTGTCTGCCAGGATGTCAGCGAGTGAAGAGGTGGGATGGGTCTGTGGCTAAAAGCAAGAGCCTGGAAAACAGCAGATTGAAGTTCTATTCCTGGCTCTGCCAGACTTCCTGTGCTATGCCAAGCAAGGAGCTTTGCTGCTTGGGTTTGGAGCTGTGCACCTGCACCAGGAATAGACAGGGTATAGGTAGGCACAGGTACAGGCAGCACCGCCACAGCTGCCTGCTCTGGCCACAGTGACAGCCCAGATTTCTCTGTTAAACACTTTCCACTGATGTTTTTAATTGCTAATGAAAACCCAGAAGTGAGCTACAGATAACACTTCCGGTGCTTTGGCAAAACCTACTGTCAATTTTAACCATTTGAACAAACTGAATCTTTTTTTCTTACACTGCAGTAAGAAGTGCATTATGAACATTGTTCATTAAAAAAAAAACAAAACACTAGCCCTCCAATGATCTGTGACACATGTTTATATGGAGTAGAACAACTTTTTTGTGTTCTAGATAACTTTACTTTCTTTCAAATGCAACTGCTATTTCAATACCTTCTTCAAGAGCTTGAGTATAATAAACAGAAAAAAATGCATCACTAATGTAGATCTCTGTGGGAAGACAGAGGAGACAAGGCATTTATCTCCACTTGCCTCCTAAAGTCTATGGCTTTTCAGCAATGTCAGGAGTGGGGAAGAGAAAGAAAGAGCTTCCATTGTGTTATTCCCTGTTCTGACACAAAATCCCTGATCCCTCTAGAACATGGTTTCCAGTGTTTGCAGGAGATGCAGCTGTGGCTGAACCCCACACCCCGCCACTTCAAAAGTGCTGCACAACAGGAAGTACAGACCCCGCTCTGCATCAGATCAAAACTACAGCACACGGCAAATTAACAACTGGTAACCATTCACTTGAGTTTCACACTGCCACAAACATCTTTCTGAATGTCAGTTCTTTTACTCTGCCCTTCCTGTGGCCCACCACTTCCCCTTCACCAAGGGAGGATTCCAATAAGAGAACTCTCAAGGTACACCCCCTCTCCTCTAGTGTTCTACACAGTGAACTGAACAGACACTTCAATGCTTAACTAACACCAGTTGCTGATTAAAATCAGTTACATTGGAAGAGACTTCAAAAGAGAAGTGTTTCAACAGTACTATCTGATGGATTTTTGACAGAACAACATTTGGGATGTGTAGTCATGTTACATTTGTATTCAGCCCTAAAAAGCACAAAAAGCAGATAAATGCTTTTGATTATGCAAAGTCAAAATTCCAGCTGTATGTGTAAGTGTATTTCAGTCAGTGAAATTAGATATCAGTAACTTCAAATTTTTTTTTCTGGGTATCCCTGAAGATATGCATGACTAAGTCAATTCAAAAGAAAAAAAGAAGAAAAAGAAATATGCTTATGCAAGCTTCCACATAAGAGTCCCAGCATTTTAAAGTAGCTGATTAAGTCCCTCTTTTCCTTACTGGAAGCAATGAACTTATATAGAATTAAACAAAACATACAAACCTAAATATATTTTTGACTGTAGGAAAGCACAACAGAAAGGAAAAATTAAACAGCTTCTTCAGTAGTTTGGACTCACTAAAGAACCACCATGGGAGTAGAACAAAACTGTATGTCAAACGAAAAGCATTTTGTGTGCCAAAAAAAGCAACTTCATAGGAGATGAACATGTGCAATTGCAAAGAGCACTGCAGGTGGCTGAAAAGGAAACCATCTAAAAAAAGCCTATGAAAAATAAACTCAACAGAACAAGTCTGAATTTTCTGAAAGTTTGTCTGAGGTAAGAGGCTGATAAAGTTGTAACAATGATGAGTCAGAATGCTCATGCCTGAACAACAAATTAAAAAAAAAGCCCAAAGCCCAATACTTCACATTTAGTTTTAAGTTGGCAAGTCAAATTGCAAAGAGCATGAAACAGAACCCATGGCAAGAGAAAGTGAGCTAATATTGCCTTAGCCTTAATGTATCACCTCTTCAGTGCTTTACTTAATAAGCTTTGAAAGTAAAAATAAAATATTTTCCAATAATAAAGGTTATGTTACATGGATGGGATAGTGGATTTATTGTATATTTCAAAATAATTACTATGCTAAAGAATAACAAAACTCACACATAAAAGCAATTCTCATTTACCACATGTATTTACTTGAAAGTAGTCTGGATTAATTTTCAGACACACGCTTTTCTTAAAACAAGAAAATCCCAACCAACAAATTACCTAAAACCAACAAAAAAATACACATACCTACACAAATACATACACAAAAACGCCTCTCCCAAGCACCTCCCTTCCCTACATGAATTCAGGGCCTATTAGATGTCTAAGGCTGACATTTCTAAGAGAGTCTGTTTCCCACACACATAAAAAAGGACAACACACGTTGGAATGACGATGGGTATCCTTAGCTACCTGCAGACATAGTTTGATTACAAATCACCCAAGGCACAGTGTTCCTTCTATCCCTCTTGGATCATATGTCATCCGATGGCAGTGATACAAGCTAGTGGAACATGTGCTGGTTTCCAGCTGGGTCAACACTGCACCAGGAGTAACTCATGAGTATTAATCCAACAGCCAGCACGTGGCTAAAGGCCACACTATCTACACCACAAATCCTCTTGGATTAGTGCCACAAACACATCTCACCCTACATGAAATGTCTATTTCTCATTTCCTAATTGTTCAAGGGTTGAATATACCACTTTGTCCGGAAGAGAGCTACTAAAGTTCTGGACTTCTAAAATATATTTTTAATAAAAAGTAGGCAAGATGCTACAGCAAACAACTTTGTTGTAGCACTATGAGGTGCTACTCCAATGGAGTGATAACTAACGATAAGGATTTGTTTTCTCTTTTCCCCCTGCCCATCAGTAAAACAGGGTGGCAGGAACAATCCTCAGCCACTATAGAGTCCAATCAATAACTTAATATAATTTCAGTACACATATTTTACTTTACAGTTCACTTACTGCTCATACTACTATCTTCTGCATATTATTGTAGCAAAGAGCTCTTCCATGTCCCTTGAATACCAAAACAAGTTTCTTGCTTTCATTTTCGAAGACAAACATAGCACAAAACAGATCAACTTCCTTACGCTGCCTCTCCTTTCTCAAAACCCCTTCAGCAAGAAGGTACATCAACACAGGACAAGATTAGAAGCATCATGAACTTCCATCAGCTCAAACTTAAGACACTCAAGCAAAAAAGGAGAGTTGACAAAAATTCCCTCCCATGTTTCCTAGGACTGCGCTACAATTTTGGACTGAGTCATACAGACTTCTTGCAATTTGGGATATATTAAGTAAAAGCAGAAGACAGACAAGCAAATCACAGGCATGTATGACATTTACCAGTCATTAAACAGGGTGGGAAGGAAGGGCCAAGGCAGAAATGGAATTGCTAAAGCTGCTCTAATTCTCCAATGCCATTTTTATTTCCACACACGAACAGGAAGTTGCGCATTGTTTCTGTAAATGGATTTCCCTCAGCCTCCCAACTCTTGGCCATGACTGATATGAAATACCGCAGTTCTGCATCTGGTAACATCCAGATGGCCTCAGAAGTCCCAGCAGCCCTTACCCCATACTGAGCCACAACCTTATCCACCCTAAACTTTTCCTAACTAAGGCAGGGCCTACTGGCAGAGGGAGCCTGGCCCACAAAGAAGCTGTGCCGTAATTCAGCCCCTCCACCAGGATCACATCTCAGGCTTGTACATGCACACACCCAAAACTGAGATCTTGACTTCATCCTGTGCAAGAGCATCTGAACACCAACACTGCAGCCTGACGGCAGGTTAAGAGACAGTAGAAGTCTTGAAGAGAAGTCTTGTGTGTAGGCTCAGAGACACAGGCACACCACTGAGTCCCTGCTGCTGAATGTACCATCCTACTACTGCTACAGTCAATTCATTAGACTGATAATGTGCTCAGAAATCAGCAATTTCCACTGTGCGGTTATTAGCATATTGATTAAATATGATTGCGAACACTTGGGGAGAAGCAGAACATTAGCCACTGGAGAAGACAGAGACTGAAGCCAGTCAAAGAACCAGCTGGAAGTCTGCAGTTTTCAAGACCTTGTCTCCAGGATAACTGAGCCCACAGTTCAGGGAATAAGGGGCAGGGAACAAAACACTGTTTGTCACAAGAGAATGGCAGGAAAAAGAAGACTGGCCATCTCCTACTGTCACTTTAGGCAGAAGTTATATATAAGCTACATAAATATTGACCATTGAAATGTTTACAGCTAACTGTGAAGGGCAGAGGAGTGTCCTGGTGAGGATGCTCCAAACACCACGGTGGGTTATAAGCCTCTGAAAGGAACCACAGAGTTTCAAGAGGCAGCTCTTCCACACCACAGTAACAACCACCACAGACATGTGCATGACTGGACACTGAGCTGGGCAGTGCTGGACAGCTAAACACACACTGAAGAGTCACTGAATGCCTGCAAGAAACCTGAGAGCACAGGAGAGTGGTGGGGATCGACAGACCACTACCACAGTCAGGGAGGGAGGTGCGGCTGAGTTCCCCCAGAGATGAAGGGGTACATCACAACACTATTTAATGGGCTACAAAAAAGACAGCTGTGCAAACTTCTGTGCCCTACCTCCCCCCACTGCTTTGGTAGAGTCTGGGGAGGTCAATGTACTTTTTGGATTTAAACTGTGTATATCCATTCAGCAATGCAGAGTGTGTTTACTCCCAGAAGCATACAGCTAATATAAACAACAACTACACATTTGTTTTAAGAGCTACCACAACTAAAGAATCTCGGCAAATGGAAAGGACGGGAAGAGTACACAGGGAAATTGTCCAAGTAAGATCTGCAGACTGCTCACAATCTGTTTTCCCAGGATGTTTGCTTAAGTCAAATAATTGTTTGCAGAACCTCTGCTTTCTAAAAATGCATTTGGAAAAATTCATTCCACATTTTCTTAAATCAGTTTCTACTGATGATTTTCAATATTCTCTGATGATGATTTCAATGATGATGATATTCTCTGATGATGATTTTCAATATTCTCGAAGTCATTATCCAATAATGACCAGTCAGCAGCGTTCTCTTAAACATATTCTAGGCAAGCGTTTCATATGAAAATCAATATTTTAAAAGTTTTCCAAATAATTTTTTTAATGCCAGATATATTTAGTCCAAGTATTTAAGCCACCTCCAGTAGAGAGCACCTCTAAAGAAATTTTTGCATTGACTGAAGGACTACACATTAATGCAGCTCGAGGAAATAGAGTCTTAAAGTTATTGAGCTGAAAATAACATGCCAGTAACTTGGAGTTGTGGTCCCCTCACTCTCCTTTTGCTCCCACATCTGGAGGTCTAGAAGTATGAAGTAAGCTGACTAGGAATGAAGCTTGATATTCTTGCAGCCAGCCCAGAGGCACACTGCACTGCAAGAGGAGTTTGCTGCTTAAAGCAGCAAAATCCCCAGTGACTGAACTTGAGTTTTGCTCAGTGAGGGCTTATGGAAAACATCCCCCGCTTCCTGAGCTTTTTGTTATTTATTCATGCGCCCCAGCCTGAGCTCAGAAAAGGGAAAAACTTGTTATTTTAGCCAAAGCACCACAAACACCCCCAGAAATTCTCTCCTCCAGTTTTAGCATTCAGATTCCAGAGTACCATCAAACACAACCACTACACCATGAGTGCTTTGAAACTGTAATAGATGCAGCACTTCTGAGGCCAGCTGTCATGCTACCATCAAAATAAGGCACTAGTAGATATATCTACAGGTCTGAATACCATCCATAACAAAACCAGATATGTTTAATTACACATCAGTTTAGGATGAGGCTAAACCAGGGATATGGATGTGGTGTGATAGCCATCCTCAGTGTGAAGAATGGAACAAATAAAATAAAGGATGATCTGGCTCCTATCAGCTTATAGGTGATATAACCCTATCAGTGCTGGCTCTTAACATGTGATTTACAATGCATGAGGAAACTAAATCAAAATACAGTGACAAAGGTAAGAGATTAGATAGCTGAGAAAGGCTTATTTGTTTCAGGTCTTTTGACTGGACTTCTGTCTTGACCTTAATGACTCATAATTACATGAGGTTAGAACATTTCTGTTATGATTTGGAGGTTCCTCCATTTCACAAATGGGGATTGTCCTCAATTACTTCAGCATCTCGCTCATCACCACAGCAGGCAAAAAGTGCCATGAGATGGAGTACTGAAATAACATAGTATTTCTACCATTCTTCCACTCTCAGAAGCCGTAACCTGCCAAGACATGTGTGCAGGTGGACTGCATAATTTCAACTTAAGTTTCTTTCTTATTTTTAATCTAAATATTAACTAAAAGAAATTCAAGAATTATTCAGAGGAATACACAAATTGCTAATCCACAAAAGCAAGCATCTTATTAGCTTATCATACATTACCTATGAGCTACTAAAGAGCAAAAAATATGTACCCTGCTCAAAAACTTCAGTTAGCACCTTTTTCAGCCTAGCTTAGGTGACAAGCCTTTTCCACAGCAGAATTCATCTTTTCTACTCCTGTACTACATCTGGCCATTACTGCATCTTGCTCAATACTTGACTTAACAACACACGTAAGAAAATCCTATAAATGGACAAAGAAGGATCAGCTTCCCAAAGACGATGTTTATCTTCTTTCCAGTCTAATAAAGGTTGATTTGTGGTTTGAAGATTTATCCTGCAACGCTATAAAGCCTATTTGTGAACACCGTTCAAAAATAATAACTTTAAATGGAAAAAATAATCCTGTAAGACACTGAGTTCAACATGCAAGCAGAAATTCCTACGTTCAAATCAAGCCTTTCAGTCATTATTCAATTTCCTTGTTTTTATATTTTCAAATTATGGCCCAACCAACTTTCCCTGAAGCAATTATATACTTTATTATTTCCACCATGACCCCTCTTAACTCTATGGCCCCCATCCTACTTGTTCTTACTTTATATTTAGAAGCCTAATATCTTTTAATCATACACTTGCTGCTCCTGGTCTTGCCACACAGAGGAATTTGAGATAGCATGACAGGATCAGGTTGATTATTACTCTTCTCTTGCAAGCAAGGAGAGAGAAGCCAGTAAAAAAATAGCAAGCCGTGCTTCAGTCGTAGGGTGAGACTGTGCTGAATTGTACCATTGCATCCACTGTAAATAATCATCCTAGGACAACGTGTGAGGGGAAGGAGCAAATGCTTTTAGGCATGAACAGGTGAAGCTATATTAAACATTAGCTCTCATACAAGGATAACTTCATTAAGAAGTCACTGCTATTCAGCAGATTTTCAAAGAGGAAGCAAACAATATACAAAACCATCACAATCAAGATGTGATTCTGTGGTAACATTTTTACGACCATAACATAGAATTAGGTACAATATTAGCCAAAATTATTAAATAATATAACTATTGGTTGAAGCCAGAAAATATTAGAGAGCAAAATGACAGCTTTAGTAATCTACATTTTGGAATTGAGAAAGAGGCACACATACTTTCATGGTGGTTACATCTACGTGCATAGTAAACATTCCAAACGGGAACGACTGAAATAGCAAATGATGGCCTTAGCTAATTGTCACTCCAAATGTGCTCGTTCAAAACACATTCTGTGCTTTGTCAAAAAAAAAAAAAACCTATATAGAGTACAGCTTTTAAATAAACAAATTTACACTTATATTTCCATTATGGCCACAGTGTCCTCTCTGTGACGGCACTTGCAGCAGGGTCAGGGAAGAATTAACAATATTCTCCAGCAAAATAAGCTCTCCCAAATAAACAATGTTAAGGGTAACCTATTTAGTCTTTAGCCATAAATTGTATCACCCAACACCATTTCACATTTTTTTGTGGTACAGCAAAAGGAAACTTCCCTTTGTGGTCTGTGACTGCCCCAGAGATGCAGAGATGATGCTGGGGAAGGGAAGGGATTCCCACTGGGGCTCCAAAGCCACACAAGTGTTTAGTAAGATTAACATAGTTGGACTGATTTTCACACTTCATACACACTTTTTCAAAGTTACAAAAAAGCAATAGAAGTTGTCCTAGTTTTAGAAGAGCAGCTACCAAGTAAGTTCATAGACTTCCCATGAACTAATAAAGTGTTCTCTCTGTATATATGACCTGTAAGGGGGCTTTTACAAGACATGCATAACATGTATCAATGGGTCCCAAAAGGCTACTAATAAAGAGAATAAAGTCAAACTAGCAGCAGCATAAAATGTGGCAGTATTATTACTGGCTGATAAACACTCATGTGAATAATTTCTTTGTTTTCCACCTGCAGATCAAAGTTAACTAAGCACTTATAACAAGCCAGCAGAAAACACTAAGCAATTCCTATCTGAAAAGCACAAGAAGTCCAGCCACAAGCACCGAGCAGGATTTGCTCTTGTGCTTGACTGGCAGCTTCAGCAATGCTGTGCAATGAATGCTGTTGCTCATCTTCTTCACAGTAAGCTTCTTGTACTTGTTTTTCCCCTCCATTTCCCCAAAAACAGTCAACTAAAGCACACCACTATCCGGCTGCCACAAAAACCAACATTCCAAATAGCTGCACTGAATGGCACAGGTACAACAACTGAGTAAAAGCTTTGGTAGCTGGCTACCAGCTGTTTTATTAGGCACAATGTTCTTATCATCTCATACACTGCATTTATGCAATTAAAACATTGACAGAGATAAAACTTTAATTTGATGTAAACCAGGAGCTATTCATATGTGAAGACTGGTGGTTTACTAAGACTTAAAACAGAAGGAAAATCAATTTCAGGTAGCAAGCTAATCAGATGCATCTGAAGAAAAAAAAAAGACTCCTTGGAAAGTCCAATATGTGATTTCATATCAGGTTAGTGACGCATTTCGTCTGTGTGGTGTATCTCCCAGATATGAGAGGTTTTCATTAAAAAGACTGCACAAACACTGATGACTCTTTTGTTGCACAAAATTGTCAAAAAGGCCTTTCAGAGTCATGCTCACAGTCCTGGATTTTTGGCTTTGATTTCAGAAAACAAGAGGCTGCATCAGGCTTCTTAATTTAGTATTTAATGAGGTATCTAGAGCTTACAGCAAAATAACCACTGAGCAGAAAGAAGGTTTTAATGGTCTAAAACACATTGAAAACTATGCATTCCTACTGTCCTTCTAGCAGACAGTGGAATGGGAATAAGCATATGAAGGAATTCATGACAGTCAACGGCTATTAAAGTAACTTACTTTGCTCATTCCCCAGAAATATGTTCAAAACCCTGCATTCCACAAGGAAAAAAAAAAAAAGTGTACAACAAAAGTTTCTGGTTCAGTTTCTTCTTCAAAGCAACTGTTCTTCCCTATCATAGAAAGGCTGACATTGTGGTTGCTCTCTCATAGAACATGACTAAGTTTCATGGGAGGGCTGCTTTGATTTATTTGTTGGTAATGTGCTGGGGTTTTTTTGACTGCACCAGCTGAACTGCACAGGGATTATAGACATCCTACAAGCATTCATTTGTGGACATGAAGGGAATTTCTCAACTGAATGGCTGACAAGGCAACTCTCACACATTATACTATTTTCTGAGCAATTTATGTATACCACGTAGAAACTGATATGCACAAAGTTGACAACAGTTTTCATAAGCAGACTGATAAACAGAGCAAGCACAGCACAACTTCTCGGAGCCTTGGCCCCCATCAGGGAGCCAAGAGGAAGAACAGGATGTGAGGCAAAGGCCAGAGATAACTGTCAGCACTTTATTAGAAGAGAGAACGTCACCCAAGGCAAGCTTAATCTAAACAAAAGGTGCAAGTTTCTTGCCATATTTAGAGTACGTGTGGCTGCTGACAGGCACAGGCAGTCCAAGAGAACCAGACAGAAGACATTATTTTTCTAATGTATACAACATTAGATGATGCACTAGTTCCTGCTGATTCTTTTGGTCTCCACACACTTCTGGATGTGCGGAAAGTTTGGATGGAAGTGGAGCTTACAACATTTGTAGATATGTGATAGCAGCTTCTCCCCTGACTTTGTCATTATCTCCCCCCATCACCAGTTAGTTCCCATAACTTATCATATGCCTTTCAAGGATACAAAGTCAGCTTTTAGGATACATCCAGCTGCTGCAGTGTAATACCAAAATAGTCAAGGCAGAGACCCAGTGCTGCATCACACTCCAAAATAAAAAGGCTTTTCCCGGCTCCATGTACTAATCTGCCAAGCTTCAGCTTATGGCTAGCTGTTTAACATTACACAGTCACTATCAGGTAAAAGACTAACTGCAGAGACAGAAACAGACTTAAGTATTACTAGGCTACCATAACATCACTGCTTTGCTTTTTCTTTTACTGACCAAACTAACACAACTCCTTCAACCTCTCCTGGCAGACTGCATGCTCCATGCCCATGCCCATCTCTGCATCCCTGTCTGCTGGACTGTCTCTGGTTTCCCTAAATCATTCTTGAACAGTGCGAAAAAGCAACAAGCCAGACCCAGCACTCCAGATGAAATCGCAACACTGCCTTTCATCTGTCAGCCATAATCTTCCCAAGGCAGCCCCACCACACTGCTTCACTTATGCAGACAGCCTTGTGGTGTTGGCTCATGCTCAGCACAGCACCCATCAGCACACCAGCTCCTTTCCAACCCATTACTACTCACAGTCACCTCCCAGTGCATACAAATGCACGTCGGGCCCTTCCCTAGGGTGTAGGGCCCTGTTCGATAAGAGTCCTGTGTACTGAAGCTGCGCCATTCAGCATATGAATCACCCTTCTTAAATCAGAGTTAGTCCCAGATTTGTTGAGGATATGCTTTATGTTCTGAATGGTCTCCAAAGAATGTTCTGAACACTGTGGGCTCCAGTACTGACCTTGCTTCTGAGTCGCAGTCAACCATTTGCTAGTTCTGGCTAATCTCTCCAATTAACAGTTCTTCCATCTAGCCCATATGTTCTTCAGGTCAGAGACAAAAGGTCAGGGGTCTAAGCACTAACTTCTTTTTAATGAGGCAACTTCAGCTCAGAAGTACCTGGACAGCTGTACTTTAGAAGCACCGTCACCATTAAGAGGATCTAGAAAGGTCTTTTGCTCCCATCCGTAAGTGTACTAAAGTACCTCACGTAATTGCTGTTTTCTAGGCATGACCATCCACATTCATCAGCAGATCTGTCACATTTTCTACCCTGTTTCTACTTCTTGGCTTGCAAACATGAATTAGACTGTGTTGTGATCATACACCACAATCCCTAAATGCAGTATCACGTTAATCCAAAGTACACACGCACTCTGAACGCTCTTTCACACAAAGTCCATCATAAAGAGTCACCACTGTACCTGCACTGCCTTTTGCCTCTTCAAACACCAGAGACAGGCTGAGCATATAACAGCTCTTGTGCTCCTGTTCCCTGTCAAACATCAACTTGCTACTACTTTGGAGCTCACCCCTGACAGCCTCAGAACACATTCAGCAGGACTTCTCTGAAACCTAATCCACATCAGTCCTGACTGGTAGCTAACCCAATGGAAAGGCCTTAATATTTGGGATTGTCTATGTGTGATTCAACACAGGCTACAGCTGTAGGATTCAGAAAGCCTACAAGAAGACATCTGTGTATCTGCACTGTTGCCCTGACTTTACCTACACAACCATACCATAGCAACATAAGGCATTTGGCTTTCTGCTTGCAAACAGCACTTGAATTACACATGCAATTAATTAGACACGGATGGTAACAGGCAAGATTCTTCTGAACTAATTCAGGGAAGTTTTTAAATTATTTTTTTAATTCTAAAAGCTTGTAACTTTAAATGGTAACAAAAGATGTGTATTTTTTTTTTCTGAGTGATGTTTTCAGAATGCATTTTTTGCAATAGTCCCTATTTCACATTACAGGAGAGCTTCAGATGCAAAAGAAAAACTTCACACTGAATGTTTAAGGGAGGCAGTGTTTCCTGGTGAAAATTATAATTTCTTTAAAAGGAGATTATTGCTTTCTTCATGCTTGGATTTAAACACTGAGCTATTTAAAAATTGTCTATGTAGAGGGGGAAATAAAAGGAATAGTTGCTGCACCCAGCGCTGCAGCTCTGACATAAACATGAGCGCTGATCTGTTACATTTTTCAGTTTTGACACAGTAAACAAAGATGCCCCTGTCAACCTCTCTCCTCTGAGAAATCTGGCTGTCCCATCTTCCTTCTCTTGAACTTTATGAAAATTAAACAGCAAAAAATTTATCTTAAAGTACATGTTTTAAGTCAACTTTCATTTCCAAGAAGAGGAGAGGAAGAGCTCTCAAGACAACCAAGAAACAGTGCTGAGTACAGAGGGACGATCACTTCCCTAGTCCTGCTGGCCACATTACTTCTGACACAGACCAGGATGGCACTGGGGTCTTGGCCACCTGGGCACATGCTGCGTCAGGTTCAGCTTCTGTTGACCAACACCCCCCAGTCCTTTTCTGCTGGGCAGCTTCCCAGATTCTTCTCCAAGCCTGGAATGCTGCATGGAGCTGTTGTAGTCCAACTGCAGCGGCTGGCACTTTGTCTTGTTGAACCTCAGACCATTAGCCTCTTCCGTTCCATCCAGCCTGTCCAGATCCCTATTCAGAGCCTTCCTGCCCTCCAGCAGATCAACATTTCCATCCCTCTTGCTGTGCAAACTGACTGAGGGTGCTCTCAATCCCCTCATCCAGATCCCTGATTAAACAGGACCAGCCCCAATACCAAGCCCTGGGGAACACCACTGGTGACCACTGACCAGCTGGATGTAGCTCCATTCACCAACACTCCCAGGCTTGGACATCTCTACAGTTTTCTACCCAGCAAAGAGCCCACCCATCCAAGCCACGAGCAGCCAGTTTCTCCAGGAGATGCTGTGGGAAATGGTGTCAAAGGCTTTACTAATGTCCAGGTAGACATATCCACAGCATCTCACTCATCCACTAAGTGGGTCTCCTTTGTCATGGAAGGGGATCAGGTTGGTCAAGCAGGACTTGCCTTCACAAACGCATCCTGGCCGGGCCTGATTCCCTGGTTTCATGTGTCACATGCTAGCACACAAGATGATGCGTTCCGTGACCTTCCCTGGCACCGAAGTCAGGCTGACAGGCTTGTAGATCCCTGGATCCTGCATTGGGCCCTTCTTGTAGGATGGTGTCTAGCACATTTGCTAAGTTAAAGCCATCAGTGAAGTCTTGATGCTCGTGTTGGTACAGAGTATACACTTACTATGTTTTTCCCCTGCAAATCCTGCTTAACGGGCTAAGTAGGATCCCTTGTACCAGAAGGGTTTTCAAACTTCTCCTGAAGAGTGACCAAGTCTCTGCTCTGACATATTAGAGCAGCTTGGAAAGGTCAAGTCAGCTTGGCAACACTCCAGGTCAATATGAAGGATTTAAACCAAAGAGCTGAGCTCTATGTGTACAGCTCCCTGTACTGGGTATAGTAAACAATCACATGGCAGGTCACTCCAGACCCAGGCATTACAGCTTGAAAGACAACTCAAACTACAGAAAACACAGATGCAGCTGGGCAGGTTTTTGCTCTGGCTGGTATGAGAAAGCCATTCCCAGAGCTGTTCACTGCCTCCACCTCAGAAAAGTGCTCTCTCACCACACTGCCATTACTCATGTGAAGCCTCTGTGTTTGTGCTCAACCAGAAACCAAAGCCAAATAACTTTTTTCCTATAAAACCAAGCACAGTTTCCATTTGTAAAATTAGGCTCTATTAACAAAGTCACACACTAGTCCATCACCTAACTTTTCATGAGTGCTTTTTCCAGTGAAGAGAATACAAAGCTAGGAAAAATACAGAATGACTACTAATCAGGCTTAGCTATCCAGGGATTTAGCTTAGAGTCATTCTGGAAAACATGCATAGTGAACTGAAAAACAGTATGGAAACAGAAACCGTCTGGGCTCAGAAGAGCCACAAGACTTTCTTCCTCAGAAGAACTATCAAATTGTACCTTATTTCACAGATAGCTGCTCTTTTTTGCAAACCCCAAAATTGAGTAATTGACCTGGCAATGCCTCAGTTCTGTGTTTCTAGACAATACTTCTTTCATGAAAAAGAATGCCATTTTAAGAATTTGCTCATCCTCATGTTTTAGTAACATGAAAATATTCCCAATCGATACAGGCACAGGGAAGGAGACTCTGGAGATCCCAAAGCATTTAAAAACAGTCTATCACAGCAATTGTACAGCCGATTTAAGAAAGGCAGTTGAAGCATTTGAGTAGAAACACTTCAAAGCAAATAGCTGAGCTGGTATGTGTGCATTATCTGTACCCAGTTTAATTCTACAAAATTAGTCGGCGGAGGTTCATTTATAAGCGAGGATTAATTTCAGGCAAGACCAACCAGGACAGAAACTTCAAGCAAGTGACCTTGCTAAACACTCCTCAAAAGCTTTACAAAGCACTGATTGTTCACAGCCTTTAGCAAACAGTTCATGTATCAGGTGACTCAACAGCTTTCAGCATAGTGCCTTCAATCCAAGCAGCAAATAGTACAGTGGCTTAACACCTTTTATGCTAGTATCAAACATTTTGGCTTTTTCCAAGGTTAGTCATACTAGTGGGCCAATGAGAATTTAACAATAATTGCTTCACACACACACTGCAGCTCTCAACCACTTAAGAAAAGATGAGCTCAGTATAAGAGGGCATCCAATGCTTGGGAAATTCTGTGGATTCAGTTCTTTTTCCAGGCATTTCTTAAAAGGTAGTCATAATCCCAGCATCTCTGAATACTTAACAGAAAAAAAAAAAAACCAAAAAAAAAAAAAAAAAAAAAAAAAAAAAAAAACAAAAACAAAAAAACAAAAAAAAACTTATCTACAGCAATTTCATTTCCTCCTACTTTCCTGTTTCAGTGGCAGGTACTTTTTAAATACTTCACACAGCTTTTAGCATTGTTTAGTTCTCAGCACATGCTAACCTCACATGCCTTTTTGACAGGTTTGTTACTAGGAGGGCCTTTCCATCCGCACTGGAATCTTCTCCCTGCTGACATGCTTTCGATAAAACCACTGTGCTGCCATTTCACAAAGATGTTTAGAAACCACAACTCTAATAGAAGTTAGCAGGGCTAGGAAGGGAGACAGCAGAGACCATAAGAAGCATTTTCTTTCATGTATTTGGTCTAAGGTGTACCACCAACAGGATGCCGGTTGACCAACTAAGGTTTTTAACTCACTGGCTGCACTGAAGAACGTTTTAGGTTGCATCCTGTGCTCTTTGTTTACAAAACATCTCAAAGAGACATAGGACGAAGCCCAGTGAAGCTCCAACTGAATTTCAGTAGGAGTATGAGAGACACTGGACTTTTAACAACTCCCTCAAGCCCAGTTCAGAATAGCAATGTAAGGGTGAAATAACTGAGTCCTGTCCCTGCCACCACTGGCACTAACATGGCACACACCTGGTTATGCAGCAAGCCACTTCCAGATTAAACACAGCAGACATTTTTGGCTGAGTTAGCATACAATCAGGCCAATGATCAGGTACAAGGCAGGCAGCAGCAGCAATGCTTCCCCCCACACAGAAGCAGGCAGCCAGGGTGAAGCTTCAGGCAGGGAAATACAGGCTGCCATAGAGAGGGATAGACCTATTCCTTCCTGTCATTTATTGCCATGTCCTCACTGCAGAAACTCCAACTGCAGTCACAGTTCAAGTCAGGTCAGCTCACTCATTCAGCTGCCTTGGCTGGGAAGCAGCTTGGCTTGAGCAGGTAGTGGCAGCATGCGAACCCCTCTCCCCTTCCACACAGCACATGAAATTGTATCCTGCAAGGCTATGAAAACAAATGAACTCACCGCATGTGTTAAATAAAATACCACCTCCCATATGGCACTTCTAACTGGATTTCCTTCAGAAACAGAATCCTTCTCTCTACCCCTCCCTCAAGCACAGCTTCAGATCTTGAAATCTTAATAATTAATTCCTACTTTAAATCAAATATAATTCCAGCATTCTCGATACAGGAACTATTTTATTTTGGTCATGACCTTAATCCCAAAGTATGTTTCATAAATATTAGAAAGAAAAAAGCCTTTCCATTTTCT
Organism: Anomalospiza imberbis; assembly: GCF_031753505.1. Taxonomy (NCBI): domain Eukaryota; kingdom Metazoa; phylum Chordata; class Aves; order Passeriformes; family Viduidae; genus Anomalospiza; species Anomalospiza imberbis. The sequence continues at coordinate 135,883,332 of NC_089681.1, forward strand.
ATCCCAATAAAGAAGTCAACATAAACTATCCAACTCAGTAAGAGACACAATAATGCCTCCTGCAACACTGTTAGTCCTCTATCAAAAAAGAAAAGAGATTACCTGGGAGATATGGTTGATGGAGGACTCCATCCTCCGTAGCTGGGATGCTTGGATGTCCAGCAGCTGTAATACATTGTTGGCCAGTGCATTGATCTGATAAGCAACACTGGCTAGAGACTGAGTTGTGTAGGCTTTGGTCTCTTCTAATGCTTTCCTTTTATCTGGAGCCTGTAAAACAAGACATCTGCTTTAGGCCAGGAAGAGGATGGGGAAAAAGGACAGGAACAAAAAATACAACCTGTATTTGGAAGAAGCTGTAATCAAGAAGGTCTGGCTGAGCAGCCAAAGTACTTAACCTGCATGAGATTTTAAAAAATCTCAATCATACAGAGGTGAGAAAGTATTTGAAAAATATTTAACAATAATAAATTTAGATGCCAAGAAACAATTAATTCAGTAGGAAAAACAACACTACCATGATTTGTTGGAGTCGATTTTCTAAAGTCTGTACAATTCCTCATTTCTCAAAAAGCCTCCAAATCCCCTGAATGACACTGAAATGCTCCTTTTGCCATTTCTTAGGAGGTCATGCAGCCTGGGCTAATTCACACAGAAAAATATTTTCCCACAGTTGAGTGTCCCCTATTCCACATGCCATCTACAAAGCCCACCCTCCAGTTATGCTGGCTACTACTCCCACAGACCAGGAGAGGGGTGAGTAGAGCATCAGGATGGCACAGAGGCCTCCTGTTTACAGGAGTACTTGTGAAATTATCTCTCCTCACACAAAAGCTTAATAAACTTTCCTTGACAGCTGATGAAGTTCATCACTGACTGAGAAGACACACATATTTTGAGATATCAGAAGGGAATATATATTTTCCTGAAGGGCAAAAATATAGGGAAAGGGTCACCTTCCTACTGAAATCACACCTTCCTAAGGTAAAGTCCTCAATCTGTCCTTAGGGATGGCTCCCTAGTCAGAGGGCAGGTTACGGCCCAAGATCAGGAACTGTTTACATGACTCGACTTGCATGGCCCAAGGAAGTCCCTCCTGACAGGATCAGAGATACAAACACAATCTCTACCATGAAAACACAGACAGAACCCCTTTTGAAGTACTCCCTGTGTCACACCTTAGGAGATGGCAGTGGAGGCCATGTATTTCATCTGTTACCCAACTTACAAACTGCAGCTATCCAGAATTTCCTTCCACTTGCAAGAGAGATGCACCGCTTAAGGAACAGTTTGCGGTACACAATGACTCAGTGATAGTTTCTTCCCAATTTCATGTATTTGTGGAACAAACAGTAGACCTCAGAAACCAATAAAAAATGTCCATACTAATAGCCCCTTCTAATTAGACTTCTATTTTTATTGTTTATTTCTTTGAATAACACTCTACATGCATTGTATGCAAGAGTTACAATGTTAAGCACAATGCAAGGAAACAAAGACATTCCATTAGCATTCAACTGAGCCCTATGTTTTCCAGTTTCCTAACACTCATTCATTTTTAAATCCTGTCTCTTATTTTTAAGAAGAAAACCAGAAGGCAAGCTGTTCATATACATTATAAAAGTTGCATCATTACCTAAATACTGCAATATTATGCTACATTATATTTTGCTCATATATTTTTTAAACACCGGTGAGTTCCCCCCAATCCAGGAATTTAGTTCATATTCATGACTAACATTCCTAGCAATGTTTGACATTTATTAGTGACACTTGGTTAATGCCATCCTTCAAATGGAATTCATGTACAGATGTCTTCTAAAATGTGAAGGAGCAGGAACGGTTCAATGTAATCTACTGCCAAAAGGCATAACAGTTATTGCATGTACTAAGGACAGACTATGTAAAACTCCATTTTTTAGTATTTCCCAATGCAAACAGAGCTACCTTTTATCTAAAAAAAAAGTATTGACACTTCTAGCTGTCAAGAAAAATTAGTAAAAGTCACTTTGCTTCTTCAGAAAACATAACTTGAAAAACAACTACTAAAGGTTCAAGAAACAAACTTCTGAAAGCTGGCTTTCCAAAGAGGCATTTTAAACTTCAATTCACAACTAGTAGTGACTTTAAAAATACTGTCCTACTGAACTACAGCCTAAAGAAAACAACTAATAATTCATACTTGAACTTCTGCCACTGTGGAAAATGGTAAAAATGCAGGTAACAGATCAGTGGCGTCTGAAAAAAAAAAAGATTTACTCAACTAGACACAACCAATAAAGCAGCAGTCAACATTAGTGTAACTTCATATAAACTCAAGTGGAGATCTGCAGCCTTTACTCAAGCAATTTTCTTATTACAAAGTTTCAATTAAATACTATTAGGCTAAACACTAAGAGGTGACAAAGTCACAGAACTCCATTACTGAGTGTTGTCAAAGAAGAAAACGTCAGTGTATAACAAGTTTCTTTTCATCTGTAATGATTCGTTGATTAAATGCCTTGCACTCATTTGCCTAAGCACCAAACGTTTTAGTTATTTGCTCCAATTAATACTTTGGCAGTAGGATTAAATGAACATAGTTCAGATGTGGAATGCATTTCATGTCCTGTAAGAACTAGATTAGGAACATTTTCAAGCCTTGCAGATAATTCAGGCAATTTCAGTTTGCAGATTAACAGTTTAGATTAGAACTAACTTGACATACAGACTTTTGCATTATTTTAATGTGAACTGCTGGCATCCACAAGATATAAACTAACAGCTTCACAGACAGCAAAGGCGGGAGGGTAGAGGGAGAAGCCAAGAACTGTGTGACAGAAACAGGAGGGAGCATCGAGTTCCAGTGTGCTTCAACTGTTACTTTCACATCTTTTTTTAAGCAAAAACTGAAAGCAGACTAGAAGACAGCACAGCACACGTGTTTACATTCAATGTAATACGTAAGCACTAGTTAACTACTCAATTTTGAGACAACACAATACAAATATTGTCACCTGACTTCTTTTCTAATGGTTCAGAATTACTTTGCAATCTAGTATTAAAAGCTTCAAAGAAATTGTTTTTTCACCAGCTGTCCTTGATATAAACAAAAATCTGATTCCCTTTAGCAGCAAAGTGGATATTCTTTACAGAACATCGTGGCTTTTGAAGTTTCCCTCCTGTAAGCTCCCACCTGTATCCCCAGTTCACCATTACCAGCTATGTGACGATGACAAAATTGCTGTTCGAAACAGCTTTCACATAACTAGATTTAATACTAAAAAAATTAAAAAAGAAAACCTCTCATGTAATTTAATGGTGTACATAAAGAGAGTTAAAACTGCATGGCACTCCACACTGCATACCATGTATTTTTGTCAAATGCAACTTGTATTATAAAGCTTCCTTGAAGAGTTTACATAAATACTATTGCAAAGTCAAACTGGTTCTGCACCCAAGGAATTGACACAATAAAAACAGAGTAGAAGCTTAACTACTGAGTCTTCAGTTCAGTGACATGTCAAGGTCAAATGATGAGGAACCTGTCCATCACTCTACAGCTGATCTTTACAAGTCACATCTTCCCCTCTCCAAACTGCCAGCCACACAGGCACATCCCCACAACACTGTGTGTGCATTGTTCAAGCTCTCCCATCTCTCTCTCTCAGCTAATTCCCACCATGTGCCAGTTCATACAGCACACAACTGCATGTACAAGCTCCCTCCACAAATGTCATCAGCTCACACTGCAAATCGTCTTCAGAAGTCAAACTTTCCCCTGCAAACACACCAGTCCATACCCCTGCTGTCCAACCTCTCTTCTCCCTCTTTTAACTTCAGTTCCATTCGCTTGAAACTCCCCGTAAGGTAAATTCCCCACAAGAACAACTGGTTCCATTTGACAAAGGTCAGAAAGCAGCTTATCAGATCACATCAAAGCTGGCTGGCCTAGCAAAAACACATCAAAATGCCTCTTGGTATGTGGCACGGGTTGCTCCACATTTTTCATCTTCAAGCTGTTGGAATATGTGCAAATTCAAGCACAGAAAAACTCATCCAGTATAAACTACTAACAGAGAACTGCCCTAAAGCAGCCCAACAATCAGTAAGTTAAACAGAGCTCTAAAGTATTGAGTGCTCAATAGCTGTTCAGATGCTTGCAGTTCTGTTGCTGGGCTTGATCACTCTCAGCAATCACGCTACAGGAACAGCTTTACACTCCGTTCTATTTGCCTTTGCTGACACTGCTTATGCACCTTTAAAATGCAACACTGCGGTACATTTGTGTTTGCTTCACAAAGAAGATAAAATTAGGATTAAAGATAAAATTAGGATTACTACAATCAGTTGCCACAGGAATTCAGCAATCTATATCGTGCATCACAGAATGCATTCACAGAATGCAACTATGCAAAGTCATCAATACCTCCATTAGTATTCTCTTTTGTTCATCTCATCACGTATCTATCTTTGGCATTTACAGAATGCTTTCTGATATCCCAAGTACTACAGTCAAGGTTTCCAAGTCCTGTTTTCTTCACTAAGGTCTTGCCGTTTTAGCTCAGAGATCTGTATCAAACCACCCAGTCAAAATTTTTATGTTATGAGCTTATGTTAACTATAACCTACAGCACCTAATTTTTCAAGTCAATAGGAAATACAGAATGGTGAAGATGTACATTCTGGAAGTGGCTTGGAGACTCCTAGACATCAGTACTTTAAGCTGCCTGAGAAATATCTGGGGACACTTCAAAGTGAAAGGAATGGATTTCTGAAAAGTGGTTTCCACACTCAGAAGACAGGAGCACACCTCCCTAGAGCAAGGGCTTGTAACATTATGTGGAACTTCAGATATATGAGTCTGAAGTTACTGGTTCACTGATCTGATAAGGTTTTTAACAAATCAAAGCTGGTCTTGAGGGTTTGTTACTTGTAATTGCAAAAAGCTTGGGCATCTCTAAACTATTCCCAATATATGTTCTTAGACCAAGTATTTCACATCCAAATATGCCATATTAAATATAAATATGCCATATACACTACATTAGACTTTTGGCTCAGGAGCTAAAATGTCATTTATGTTGAATATCATGTCCCTAGATCACTGTAAAAAACTGAGGAGCTAGATACTGAAATAAGTAGGTACCCCAGAGATACAGGTTCTCCCTTATCTGTTTTTCATAGAGCTTGTCAGACTGCTTTGCAAACACACTGCACCATGGTAGACTTTTTGGCTGTTACTGATGGTTATTACATCGAGAGTATCAGTTATAAATTAAAGAAGAGAGACACACTGGCAAATCACAGCAGCAAGTGCCAGAAGTTTCTATACTCTGAAGAACTTTCAGGAGCCAACTACCTACCTGGAAGCCATCCAAGAAGATCTACACAGACTGTGGTTATTAGTAGCAGATACTCAGCAGGGAGCATTCAGGGTTTTTATCACCACAGATACAGCCTTAAGGGATATATGATATGACATTCCAAAGTGCATGGGAAACTAAGGTTTCAAAATTTATGAAAGAGGTTGCTTACATTACATATGCCATGCAGGTAAAAATAAGAGTATCAATCAGATGTGTCAATTGTCTCCTGCAACAGGTTTACAGTACTTTTGCCATTCAGTAATTCCATTGAAGAAATTCTCTCTGCAATGCATTAGGCTAGGCAATACTTCAAGGGGATGGATTATGTGCTAAGTGTATCCAAATACCCACAGAGTTATATCTGGCCTGGAATTTACCTGCCTAAAAGTTGGACTGTTCTTCACTGATCAGCACCCCAATTCCCCCAAAGGAAAGTGAAGCAAGCCATCAGAAAAGTTAGCTCAGAAGTTCAAACTCAACCCTTGTCCAACGTACTAGGACAAGAGACACCCTCCCAGAGCACCACAGACAAGGCTGTAGAGAGTTACCAGTACACTTCATCTACGGTCTTTCTTCAACTTAAGCAGATCACTATCCATATTCTTGTTACTGGAATCACTTGCTCTGCCATTCATATCATTATTATCATCAGTAAAAACAACTGTGGGAAATTTAAAAAGCAAGCATTTATGTGGGGACAAAGAACAGGAAGGGACTTAGTCCAAGTACAGCCTGTTAAAATGACAGGACGAACCCAGCCTCCATATGAAGCAGTACTAAAGCCAAAAAGCAACACACATTCCAGACCACTGGCAAATCTCAACTGAAATTCTGCATCACAAAGATCAGTACACAAGGATCACAAAGTTCATGCAATACAAAAACGTTCAAGGGTTTTACTGAAGTGATTTTTATCATAACTTGTCATTTTGTTGTAGTTTTCTACCATTCTTGAATTTGTGTAACTTGTGCAATAAAAGCTCAAGATTTTCATTACCCCATAGCCTGCAAGCTATTAATAACAACATATTGCAGTCACTGAACATGCCCACCTCCTGTCCAAGGCCTCTCCAGGGGGCTGGCAGTCAATCCTTCACTGACAGTGGAAACAAGAAATGGAACAGACTATTCAGCACACTTCTCTCTTCACATAGTGAGAAGTAGCGTCAAATAGAAATATCAAAGCGCTCGATCACTTAAGTAACTAATTGTTCCAGGAGTATGGAAAAAACTGATATCCAGGTAAGGTACAGAAGGATGCCTAACCATTAAGAGCAAGACACCCAAGACACCTCTCCATATGGAAACCCCAAAACTAAAACAAGCATGGTTAAAATTCTTTCAAGTTCATTCAGTTAACAGTAATTCTTCGCATGTACTATGGCAGAAATCCTCCATAAACACAGCAAAGCTAGCATCTACCACTCAACTCCAAGGAATTTCCTTCCAGCATCTAAGACAAAAAACCCCCACTGGTATGAAATAATACCATGTCTGTTGAATTTCTCAAGATGCGGTAACTCAGCTATACAAAACACAGAGAAACTGGAAGAACCTGAAATCTCTTCTCCCCAGGTAAAGACATTGCACAATAAAGCTGGCATTCATTCAAGGCCAGAAGATGAGATGATCATCACCACCACTACACCACAATCCACAAACAAGATTTCAGACTGTTTCTTTTCAGAAGCACTATCTTGACAAAAAACATTGACTAGTCAGTTTCTTTATCTCAAGGGCCAAGACACACACCAAATTATTGTTTAACAAACACATACAGCAGCATAACCAGCAGTGCCTGTAATTCCCAAACTCTGCTTCAGACAAGCCCTTCCCCCAAATCCTGTATGCACGAGACAATCAGCTAGAAGCAAATCCTTCATTTCCATCAATAATATTCCCCTGACCAGTCCTGAATAGCCTTGATAGGAAATTAGCATTTCTATGGGCTGAGACCAAATTTAGTCAATCTCACTGTGCCTTTGCTGATTTTCTTTTACTTGAAAAGAAAGTTGGTTTTCATTCTGTTGATTAACCGTAAATAGAAGAGTCTCATTTTTTTAAATTATCCTCTTTTTTGTGGAAGGTAGAGGGAGAAAAGCTTCTTTATCAAGGGGAAAAGTTAATTCCAATGGAAAGTTTAAGCGACATACATATATATATATATATATATATATATATATATATATATATATATATATATATATACACATACACACTTAATAAATAAATTTTAAAAACAACAACAGAGGAATTCCATTTTAATCCAGGCTGCAAACATTATAGCAATAAATAAATCTCTCCACTAGGAATGTGATTTATAAAGCAATGCAGACTCTGACAGATGGAGCTTGGGAAGGTACATGCCAGCTGCTCTGTCAGTAGCATTTTCTGCCCAATGCAACAAACAAGGTTCATGTTGGCTCTGGACTAAGCCACTCCCCTTATTAAAATCTTATATATATATATACACATATATTATTTATATAAAATATATAAAAATATTGTTGAAAATGTAATTTTCAGTTCTCCTGCGAAATCAAATCAAAGAGATGTCTTAGTAAATATGTTGGCACAGTACATTGTTACTGTCAGTTGTCACAGTCTGTCTATACAACCATAAGGGCATGCCACACTGAACTCAAGTGACAGAAGCAGACATGCCCATGTGTCATTTTCACACAACCCTTGTACACTCAATTAGTAAGGCTTCAAGGCTGCACACACAGCAAGGGTAAGAAATTTGGTCCAAGTCTCACATTCTGTGTTTTACATGATTTAGACAATATAAGCTTCAGTACAGAAATCACGTATTTTGTTCCTGTAAAGTACTGCCCAATTAGCACATACAGTTGCTTCAAAACTACACCTTGAACTTTCTTGCAGTGTCTGAATTGCCTTATGACATCAAACACCATTTTCTCCAGAGCTGACATAAAGCAGGCTCTGACATCAGAGATATCAGCCAGAGCTCCAGAGTGTTTGATTCATCATCCCTAAATGTATTTAAATTACACGCAGACGTGGCACCTAGGATGTGGTTTACTAGCAGACTTGGCTATGCTGGGTTAATGACTGGACTTGATGGCCTTAAAGGCCTTCTCCAATCTAAGTAATTCTGTGATTCTAATGCCACCCTTGGATTGTCAAGACAGAAAAAGAAATCCTTGGCAGAAAGAAATCCTTCCATAGCAGTCTTCTTCCTTCAACACTAAGAAAGCTACCCAAGGCTTTGGAGCATATGATTATTTTGGTATACCAGATAGCAGATAACAGCAAATTAGAGAACTTACAGAAACAAACAGAATGTCTCTCAGATACTGGTTTTGTTTTTATAACAGGGCTTGAAATTAAAACGGCTTTCTGTTTACTTTCTTAAGTGATGGCACCCACCCTCAAATATTAGATCATCTAGTAAGACATGCTCCTTGGTAAGTCAGAGACTTATTTTTCATGCCTTTTTTTTTTTTTTTTGTGAGAATAAGAATGAAACACTTTAGTGTTTACTAGTTACTTCCATATCCTCTCTATGATATAGTGGCAGTAACATAGAACCAAACTCAAGTTTCTCCAAATGGAGAGGAAAATCAGAACTTGATAAACTCTCGCGTCATGTAGGCTTTTGAAACCAGACAGCTCAGAGTCACCTGCTTTGGGGCAAAGCTTCCCAGTTCACTCCACGTGAAAAAGTTTCATTACATTCATAACAACATTTCCTCCTATGGATTTTGTTTACCTCTTCAGTTTACTCTCATGGACTGGTGACTGCCAACATGAAGTTTTTTATTTCTGTTTTGACAAATCAAACTGAGGGTCTAAATCAGAATACAGCAAATCTTTATCTGAAGACAAGCAAGATGCTAAAATTTGAGGACTTCAGAGGTACGCTTCAAAGACTATCTTTTTTTTCCCCCCAATTCTCACTCTCTAGTCCTCCCTACCTTCTATGCAGGCCTGGAATCATACTAGATAGCATTGAGCAAGCAAGGTTAAAACAATGACATTTAGCATAAATGATCAAATTACAGTCTCATCTAAGCATGTCCTGCTATCACAGATTATTATAAAAGACGTTCCAGTATTCTAAGGGTGGCTATGAAAAAGATGGACTCTCCCTTTTTACAAGTCACTCCTGGTGAGATTCCCATTAGACACAACAGGAAAAGTTTTCACAATGAGAACAACCAGTCAGTCACTGGAATAATCTTGTCAGGGAAGTGGTGGAATCCTCAACACTGGGCATCTTTAATATTCAACTGGACAGGGTGCTGGGTCACCTTGTCTAGATGATACTTTCTTTTGCCCAAGAAAAGTTGGACCAGATGATTATTAAGGTCTCCTTCCAACCTGGTATTCTATTTTATGTCAACTGTGCTCTGAAGCCATACAACAGGGTAACCTCAACACCTGTGTGCAAATCAAACGCACTGAACACCAGCATCTGCTAAAGGATTGGTCCAAGAACAAGGAGGCTCAAAGCTACACTCTGCACTGCAACAAGTTCTTCCCCATGTAAGAGATGTTGCAGGACAACAAAGCAGTGAGGGAAATGGGAAAAAGAGAGCACAGAAAGTCATTAGCAGGCCTGTCCAGCTCCAGGGAGAATCTCAAGGCAACAAAATGTAGAGCCAAGAGTTACACTGGCCTTCAGACAATCAGCAAATTTCTGGATTGCACGTGTTCCTAATTCAGGAACAGTTCTCATGTTTAAGAGAGTCACTTTAGACACACAGCTGCTGCCCAGATTTTACAGTTCAGCCAGTTCCCAAACATCACAGTATTTTTAAAACAAAGAAAACAATGGCCATTATAGGATCAAATTCTCTACTCATGCTTTGTATCACTACACTGCTATTTAGTGTCTTGAAAATGAATATACTCAGTCCAGCAGAAAATCATCACATATCTCACTGTACTTAGCAGCATACTTAGACCAGAAACTAGTGGATTCCCACAATTTTGTAGTAGCTTATTTCCCAGCACAAGGCATACTCTCACATAGCACACAGGCTATACAGTGATCTCATGGTAATAAAGTAATGGGCTGCAATACAAGGAACGATTGTTTTTATAAGAACTTGCATGTAATTGATAAAAATCAACCTAGTTTCTGTTTCTATCTGATCACATAAACAGCAAATACTGCTCAGATTTTCATGTACTCCTGCACCTGACTGTAAGATTTTTATTCTATAGCAGCTGGAAGCACACTACATCCAGCTTCTGTTTGCATAAGTATTTATATTATGTTAACATTTTATCCTATGGTTAGCAACAATATTCCAAAGCCTTACATGCAGAAACTCACTTATATACTGGGTTGCTTAAATTGCAACAAGTAGAAATCTATCTCCTTTAAAAACCACACATAACAGAGCAAAACAGATGGCTGAGAAGAACGGAGGAGAGGGAGTAGGAATGGCAAGTCATTTCTTTCCCCACCAAAAAGTGAACAGAAGAATAAATAACCAGAACTAAATAAATATGGTAATATCCACATCCAGCAATAGGTAAAACCTAACTTACAGAAACCAACAGAACAAAGCAAGCAAATTCTTTAATAGGATATACAGCATCAAGTTCAGGAGTGAGGGAATTGCTTTGTTTGGCTTTTCTAAACAAAGTTCTTGGTGAGACAATTGCTGTGCTGTTGGCTAGTACAGCAATAGTTCAAGTGAGTAGCTTTCCCTAGAAATACAGCTGCAATGCCTTTTGCAGACACAATTACAGGAAAGTTTTCTAATCAGTGCTGAAGTTGCACTGGTGTTTTTAAGATGCACCTTCACATTATTTTAAAGACTGCTTCCCCTTCATGTACAGTGCAGAGGTCAGATTTAAGCATATGCAGGAGGTGCAGTCATACAGATGACAGAAGAGCTGCATTTCCATGCAACCAGCTGCATAAGAACAGTCATATCCACAACACTCTCTGTCTCCCCCCCCCAGCAGTAAAACAAAACCTGAACTATTTTATTTCAGCATTTGTCATAGGGCCATCAGGACACCTTGCTATCTCTTCTAATCAGCTTGAGTGGCCTTATTACAGCTGCAGAGGAGCTGTGCTCAGAGAAACAGTCCCCTGACAACAGGAACACATCACCACAGCTGTGTATCCACCCATACCCACACTGCCACTACCTCTGCATCTGTACACCCTGGAGGAAGCTGGGCTAAAATACAGGGGAGGCCACAGGAGGACATGCACAGCAGTGGAGCAGCATGTGGGACGGTGGAGCTGTCATTTCCAAATGCTTCAAAGCTTGGGATGGCCTCCCTACACTGCAAGAGGCAGAAGTAGTATCCAAGAAAATTTTATGCCCATTAAGTCTGCTGATAAGGCTTACTATCAGAGATAAGATTCTCACTATGGTATGAGCACCTGCAAGTAAGCCCAGGACTGGAACAATTACATTTCATAAGCTCTGTTCAAATCTCTAATTTAAAACAGCAAGAAGTATCTGTATCAGTAAAGGAAAAAAAATGCAGCTGTAGTCTAAAAACATGCTCTTGGTTTTACTGAAGAATACACAGTATTTACATGTAAATGAAATCCTGCATGAATAGGGGGACAGAGAAGAAAAAACTTTTTATACAAAACCAGCCTAAACACTGACGATATGTCCAAAGCAGAACTGGAGACTGGTCTTTTTACTACCTCCCCTCTCCACCAGCTCCTGGGTTAGGGAACTGCTTTTCAGCTTCCTGCCTTGTTATTTTTCAAAGGAAACTGGAAAGTACAAAAAACCAAACAGACCGACAATAAGCATGTTTTCTGTTCAACAACTACAAAAATTGATTTTGCTATTCACAAAAAGAGAATTTTCTTATCATCATGGATGGCCACATTTTTGCACCCATTATCCTTAAATCACGATGCATTTTTCTTAACTTTCACAATGGTTGTTTGCATTTAATCATTTTCTGAGGAGGCAAGAAGCTTAAATAAGCCTTGCTCATTATTTATGTTCTCTATTTGCCTAACTCCTGCACAACTGCTCCATTAAACACCTCTTCCCCTCCAAGGCCAATTTTAAAAAGCCTCCTGCTTTATGAGACTGACAAGTATGACTCACAGTATTCCCCAAGTTCATTCCCCCAGGCCTCGTGGGATGTTATGCAGCCAGTAAAAGTACCTGTTCCAGTTGATACTCCCCCACGCCCACTGCTGCTGCAGTAAGCCCTTACAGCAATCTGGGGGAAAAGTAAAGCTATTTCTCTGCTGTAGGCAGGAAACAAATAGTAACAGCATTTGCTTTTCATACTGTCTTTCTCAGCACCACAGTTAGCAAGAGAGAGTGGCTGAACACAATGAAGGGAGTTACACACTCTTCCCCATTCTTTCTGTGCTCTTATTCCTGTCAGAAACTTGGGAGTTTCTCAAGACCCTCAAACTGCTTTTCAGTAATCCTTCAAACCATTCCCATTTTCTATCAGCAAGGCAGAAAGTTATTCAACATAGATTATCTACTCCTAAAGTTCCTTCCATGCCCAAGGAACACACTTAAATACTCCACACATATGACATTCAGGACCAAAACCAGCAACTTCTCTCTCCAGCAGAGAAGCAAAAATCAACAGGTACCATACCCTTGAACACTTGGCTTCTATCCCCAGTAAACAAGCTCCTCTCATAATTACATAATACCTCCCTCAAAATACCTCCCTCAGTCTCTGAACAGTCAACATTCATTCACTGCAGAGAACTGAGAAGAGCTAATTTTACAGTTCACATTCATGGACAGTAGGTTTCCAAAGAGGGAATGTGTGCTAGAAAGCTTTCCACTGGCTGTTATCATTCTCCACTGGTTAAAGGACAGACTGATAAAGAAGAATGAAATACACATTTAGAAATGACAGCCACTACTGAAGAGATACAAGATTTCTTAAAAAATAAGCTGCATTGTGTGAGCTGAAGCTTCAAATACATCTACAGCAACAACAATTTCTCTAACATTCAGAGTTAAAGACACCTTAGAAATTAGATTAAAAATCTGTTGCCATTTAAGACAAATCCCAGGACTACTGCGGCAACCACATCATTTCAGTGCTGGGAGAACATTTGGTGTGCTGCAGCAGGAAACACACCCACGGTATTTGAAGAGAGCCCTTGTAGAGCCAAGCACTTCCAAACCAGACGCGTATTTTATCTAATGTGGCTAAAGCCAGGAGTTTGCATCATAGAAACAATAGCTCCTCCCAGAGATTTAGAAATCCTGCAAGTCAGACAGCAAAGCAAAGGCTGCACAATCCCCAGCCAGGTCTCGAAGATCTTGGCAACATAAGTGAATTGATCCACCATATCTCTACTTGTTAGTCTGATACTCTCTGGACCCTGACTGAAGCACCATCCAAGCCACCTGCCATGAGGCTTCCCAGTGGAAACCCTGGAGTTTATAACCATATTTTATAAAACCCTTTAAGGATCACATCCAGCTCTGCTTTGTGGACACATGCATGTTAAGAGAACACAATTCCTCCTGACACTTTTCACTTTCCTTCACTGTTAAGAGAACCAAAGCCCTCCAAGCAGATGAGTTTTATTATGCCCATTTTACTCCCTAGTCTCAAAAGAGTAATAAAAGGACCAGTTTCCTGTAGAAGACAGGTTTCCCATAAAGGAAAGGCCTGGCTGCATATAAATTTAAGAAGCCTCCTAAGAATTTTATTACTATGGAGAATCATATCAGTCCAATTTCACATTGTCTGCATTCCATTTCCTCTATACCCTGGTCTTTATGGCTTCCTCAGGTAGAGACTACTGCAGAGATAAGGCTTTAGTCTCAACTCTGTGCCAACAAAGGTATTTTTAAAAATAAATGTGTATGTATGTCTTCGGTAGCTGCAGGTTTCAAATTACTAGCAAACCCATGCTAGTAGAAACTGTCAGAAAGGTATAATGAAAAATCGCTGCCTAATATAAGTTGCTAGGCTGTAAAATATACAGTTAAATAATAGAAAGAGATTAATTAAAAGAAATAGGCAAGGGAGAATAGGTTTTCAGATCTGAAATGAGACGAAGTCAACAACATGAAAGCGAGACAAAAGGTCTAATAAGCAGTCTGCAGCAAGCAGAAGACTGGAGCAGGGAGAAAGAAATCAGCAAAATCACGTTAAGATCACAGCCTTGGAGAAGCACATGGGAAAGAGAAAAACATCACTAGTAGTATTTAGTGACATAAGAGCAATTAACATTACAAGGTATGTAAAAAGACAAGCCACGGCATGGCATTCTGCAGCTACTTAGATGTTCATGCAGTAATCTGATGCACCTGCCTAGACACCTTGTTCTTCGCTTGCCTATTTGTTTTATGCAGATGTTTTCTTATCATAAGCTCCAGAAAATGCAGAACTATTGCAGGAGGACCAGAGCTCAAGTATTAACTTGTTGCACACCTGCTACAACAAAGTTAAATAAGATGCACAGCTGACAATGATTGCTGCAGGACAAATACTGCTTGGCAGATTTGCTGACCCCAAAGTACAAGATCAGAAAATGAAAGTGAAGATACGCATCTGGTAAAAGATTATCCATGGAAAAAAAAAAAGCCACAAAAATCCCCAAAATTGCCTGATAAGGCATAGCTTATAAAAAGTATTATCATGTGAAACACTGGTGTGAAAGTAGCCAGCAAAGTCTACACTTCAATTCTTTTCCAAGAATTGTTATGCTTCAAGTGGTAAACAAACTTTTTTTTTTTTTCCCTCCTTGGAACTATTTATAACTTTAAGACCACCCAGTAAGAACATTACATTCAACTCCAAGGATGTCAAACCATGTTTTAGTAGGATTCCTCATACAGAATTGATTATTTTGGGCTCAGAGAAGGAGGGATAACATTATCACAAATATATCTGCTATTCTAACGTAAGAAACACAAGAAAGATGCAATCTCATTGCAGAAGAGACAACCTTTTACTGTTCTTTCAGAAAATTCCACAATGTCAGAAGATACAGCATGGCACACATCATCTGAGGAGGTTATGAAGAGACTTTATCACAGGGGAGGCTCAAACTAAAGGAAGTTTTGATTTTCAGATACTTTTTCAGTTTGCCAAACCCCAGCACTTACTAAACATATTTGATCTGGAGCCATTGACAAGAATATTATTAAAGTTCCCTTTTAAGTAGTCAGTCTTTTTCAGAGTTAAACTCACCTGCTTCTTTAGCTCAGCCAGCAGGTTATCTACCAATTCCAGCTCACGTTAATACAAACTGCTGAATTTTACAAGTTGCACCAGAAAATGCTATACTTGTGTTTCACTCCAAGCTGAAAGTCTCATGCAGATTCCCCACCCCTCATTTTCTTCTGAACTATCAGCATCATAGTAACAAATATATGTTCTGCAAAGCAAGCATGCATGGCTCCTGTTAACAGCTTAAGGGCACAGTCTCAAGAAAAGGTGGCATCTACACCCTTATTAATTAACCCAAGGAAAGTAACGCATTCCCTCAAAAATCAGGAGGAATGTTTTCCTCTGCTGCATAAAAAACTGATTCTTTAAAGAGCCCACCTGTTAGAAATGCTATATGTTCTATTTCAATACCTGGCACTAAGCTGATGAAACACTTGACTGAGCCTACTTTCAGCACCGTCAGGACACACTGACAGGCTGGGGGTGCAGGAGGAAAGGCACATGCAGTACCATCTTGCTCAGAGCTGTGTTCTGGAGCACACTGAAACTTATTCTCCACAGCACCCTGGTCTTGGCTCTCAAGGGTTCTCTGCAAGTTTTGAAGTGCAAAGGGCTATTTCTGCAACCCACAGCAGATATCATGTCTCTGTGGCCACTGCCTCACCAGCAAGGTCAGGAAAAGGGAGGAACCAGACTGAGGCACGGTATCTACCATTTCAAATTCCACAATTACTTCCCTTTACATAGGGATGGAAGGAGGTGAGGATCACTCTGACCAAGCCCACCCACCTCTGCATCAGTACTCAGATTTGGGACTGGGGTGGAAGTAATAGCATCAAAGGAAGTCCACTCTAGGAAACACAGATGGTAAAGAGAGCAAGAATGTTCAGGTAATTATGAACAAGCCTGGACACTGAGTAAGCGGCATCCCACAAGCAATTTCCTACTGTGCAACAATAAAAACAACACTACGCTCCTTTAGACTCCAAGTCACTAAATAAGGACTGAACATGGGCAGAGAGAGCAAGATATCCCCTTATCCCTCAAGGCTGTCTTGCTATGCCAGGACTGACACTTTGTCCACACAGCTGCCACCCCACCATTCTGTAGCTAAGCAAGATTTCAGTCACCACAAATGTCAAACACAGACTCCTTTCACTAATGAGAAATAGAGCGGCATCTTCTCGTGCCTCTGCCAAGACTCACCAACACGCAGACAAACAGTACTGCGAGCCTTATGTAACTCCTGAGGTTGGCAAAGCAAAAAATTAGAATCTCAGGGTTCTTATGAGAAGCAATACATTAAATTCTTAAAAAGTAATTGCTGCTAATGAGTTCAATGATGGTTTCAGGTGTGTTCAGGTGCGTATTTTCCCGAGTCATTACACTGCCTCTATGTTTCTGTGCATATGCACTTTTTGCTGTGCTGCAGTACAAGAGGCAGTCTGGAAAGGGGTGGGGTGGCAAGGGGAACAGCACTGGAAGTGCACACAACCAGGTTCTGTTCCCAAATCTGACAATATGTCCCTATATGACTTTCCATGAGCCAGTTACAGATTTCATGCCTCCACTTATGCTTTTGTAAAAAGAAAACACTTCAAAATGCTAGACAAAGATACTGGGAAGTTGCATCAGTTCTTTTGTTTCAGAGTTCAGGGGTTTTATTTTTTCTGTTAAACTTAGATTAGATACTAACAGGAACTTTGCCCTCAGAAGTACAACACTTCCTACTCTTACTCAGCCTGCTCCTGTACTCTTGCCTTCATTCTCCATTTTATGGTACCTTCCCAAGGCTCATCTATTTTCTCTCTACTGGGAGTGCTACTTACTGTAACAACCTCCCAGAGAACCAGGGGGAAGTATTAGATTGTTGCCCCATTTAATCAAACTTCTCTCTTCCTTCCAACAATTCCACAGGACTGTGTACAGCAAGAGCAGCGCGGGGAGCAAGGACCACACTCGGCATACACTGACCTCAGACATCCTGCAAGCTTCTTCCTTCCAGCAATGCACAAACAGAAGGGGGTGGAGAGCACTTCCCTTGTGGAAGAAACAATATGCACCTGTAAAAGCTTATACCAATCCACTTTACTGCCCCTGATTAAAGTAGCACTTAGGAAAAATGGAGCAGGAACAGCAGACAACATCTTGCTGGCTTCTTAAGCCAAATATACAAAAATTCATGGAAACATTTCAAATTTGGAAAAGCTCATCTCATATCATCTACCCCCTCTGGAAACAAACTAGACATACAACACCCTAGGATTAATTTTCTTTAAATTCAGTGAAATCACTTGCTGATTCAGTGAAGCTGGGCTACAGTCTTATGCTGCCTATGAGTTAAAGCTTTATTTTCCAAAACACAAAGACACTTGCACAGGCACAGAAGACCAACACAAGGCACAGAAGAGCTATAAGCCTAACCCAGCAGCATGGACCTATATTATTATTCTTAAAAAAAACCCAAAACCACACACAGAACAGCCAGTGCCTTTTCTACTGCTGGCAAACATTTGCTTAAACTATCTTAAAAAGAACACTATTTCAAAGTATAATGCAGCACCTTTTTTAAAAGAGCATTATTTAAACCTACAATGCATAATAGAGTATACATTTGTATTTTATCTCATTGCTCTCTAATTTTTTACTATATCTGATGTTACAGGAAATGAACATAATTTGCTTGTTATATGCTCCAAATTTAGCAATAAAACTTGCCGAAGAAAAAAATATTACTATATTTGCTTTCAATACAAACAAATTAACCTATGAACATAAAAGCATACAAGTTCTAACAGCACATAACGGATTTGTATTAGTGGCAATTTAAGAAGTTTATCCTTTTAGAGCAGCTCATTTCCTGAATTAGACATTCTGAGTGAACTTCTTTGTACCGAACTAAGTTAAGCCACTTTCCATGTGCCAGGCAATGAAATCGAGTGTCTGACCAGCTACCAATGTTTAAAGAAAAGCCACAAAAAAAAAGGTTCATTAGTGTTGGAAAGGAAATATAGAACATCCAACTTATCAAGCAAAAATAGTTCCTCTATGCATCTTGGAACACAAATATTTATGAAACTTTCTGTATGCAACACTTCTGCTCAATGCCACACATTCACTTTCCCACCAACTGGAAAGATACTTAGTTTTTTTGCAACAGCAGTTAAACTGAAATCTATCCATGCTTTTGTCTGTTTTACCCAAAATAGCTTGTTAATTCACCGTTCAGTTTCCACATATCAGTCAGAAGCTACAGAAGGAAGTAACATGACAGAAAAACACACATTTAGGCAACACAGCACTTACTTCCTTAAAAGGTCTCTCAATTTATTTTTCTAAAGCTGCTAAATCTACCCACTTGAGACTATCAAGATGAGAATTTATACAAGAAGTGCAAGCTGTTTGTTTAGAGGTTCTCACAGTCATATTAAAATTATATTTGAGCTTAAAAACAAAAATTAAAAATGGATCCTCACAAGTGGTCTAGAAGCTTGAGACTGACAAAAACTATATATATCTGCATATGCATAAACAAGGTTATAAGGAACACTTGATTTAGACAGTAGGAGAGTTGTAAGCAGGGTTTTACAGCACAGAGAGGCCTCTTTGGGGTACACCAGTCAACTGAAGTTGTTCAAAAGGAAGTCATCAGTGCAGTAACACTGCACAAGCTGATTTCCTGTGTCATTCTAATGCTTCATAAGCTAGTTATTGTAAATAAGTTCCTTAAAACACCAAAATAACTCTATACAGCTAGAAAAATGACTGGTGAATCTCTATGGAAGTTAGTACTTTTCAGCTGAAGAATCGTAACTAGAACTGCAAATGCTTTAACTCCTTGTTATTTCTGTATTAAGTAGTACTGATCAAGTTAATACTCAGACACTGATGAAACTCCTCACTAGCATCTTCAGCTTTATGTTACAGATTTTCAGATAGTCTTTTGGTTACAAGCACACCAAATGAGCTAGTCCCAGAATATACCTGCAGGCAAAAGGATTTGGGGAAGACATCAGCTATGGGAACTTACATTTTGAAAGTATTTTTTAAAAATTAATACATCTATATTTAAGAAAAAATATTCCAGAAGGCAAAATTATGCCTTAAAGATTTAAGGTTCAAAACCTTCTCTTAAAACTGTTCAGAGTTTAAGCCTCCAACCTAAAACAGGGATCTAATTTTCTACCTGCTTGTTATTGAAGCTTCCAACCAGAAATATCAGATTTTAAATATTGTCAGAGATTAAACACACTAATGTACTTATAATGCCCTTTTCCTTCTATTCAAAGCCAAAATCACCACCAAAACATCACAATGTTCTTCAGTTACTATTTCTACATTTGGTTTTCTTTATTTTTTTCTGTCCCCCTTTTTCTCTCATCCCCCTTAAGACTGCCACTATACTGTATTTTCCTTTTAGCACTGCAGGTCTTCCTTAGAAGCTTATTTGCTCCACTTCTCCTCAATTCTTTTCTCTTCCTAACAAATAAACTTCCTAGATAGCTACAATACACATGATCTGGAAGGCAAACTGTATTTCCAGCCGGCATTCTGATATAGTCACAGTGTGCCTTAGCAAGAAACCGCTTTTCTGAGAACAGCAATTTTCAACTTGAGATTCCCAAATGCAGCCATCTTTTGTAAATGCTCCAGTAAAAGGACACTTACTCTCCACACAGGTACATTCACCATCAGGGAGGCAAGTTCCAACCAGGTGAGCTTTTCCCCATTTCTCTCTTTTTTTCCCCCTGAGGAATCTCTAAAGACGTTGAATCCAAGTTTTCCTCAAAAAAATCAGCACGACTGAAATTTTAAAGAATTATTCTCAGCTTAAGTAAGAGAGACAAAACAAAAAATCCTGTATTTTCAAATAAAAAATATATATAGATTCAATACAGCAATATTAGTGGTGGGAAATTACTTTCCTGCTTAAGTCAGCAAAGAATATAAACCATAACACTGAGAACATCATTCTGTCTCCTACTACAATCACTATAAATTGTTAGTGCCAGCACTCAGAATAGTCTGACAAACCTGTTTCACCTCAGTGGCACATCTCAGAGTGGGCAACAGCACACGATAATTTTTACCACTATGGAGCACTTCGCTTTTTCCACAGAAAAAAAGAAACCCCTCCAAATTCAAAGTGGCTGAACTGAACCAGCTACATGCAACCAGATAAATTACAATATGGAGCTACTAGAGAAGTATTTTAACATTCACTTCATGGCCAGGTTCTCTATTCTGGTCTCTCTTTTTTATAAAATGCTCAATTACATTAAACACATAGATTTTTGTATTGTATGCTTGTTAAGCCTCTTCCTTTCCTTTTCTCCCTTCCCACCCCACAATACTCATATACCCAAATCTCATAACCCAGTGCCCTGTGTCACACTGTCTAATCCAGCAGTGGCTCCACCACATGCACTGGCAGTATAATCTGTTCAGTAGTCCAACTGGACAGCAGATGGCTTTGCATCAAGTGCTGATTAAAAAAACCATCTCCATCAAACACTTAAAAGAACACATGGTTTTATCAATACATTTTTACTGAGCAAATGTACAATACATGTAAAATACAAGTGAGGTGTATACATTTTCCAAAGCTACTGTACAAGACTGCATTAGGAATTTTAGAATTCCGGCTTCCTTTCAAAAGGGGTAAACACAGCTGTACAAAGATAAAAGAGACCCCACCAATCCCACATCCAGCTGACCTCGATACTTGAGGTGAAAATGAGCTACCAAATTAAAAAAAAAAAAAATAAAGAAAAGGAAAAGGAAAAGCCACCTCAAATGACCAGATGGGAATTTGCTCAAGTGTTGTGTTTATTTGGTTTGTTTGATGAAAGTAAGACAAGACAAGTTTTATGACTCTGAAGAAAATGATGTAACTGAAGATTCTCTGCACCTTTCTGACATAGGGAAAAGTCAGAAGCAGGAGACACGTCAAAACTTGTGCTGCAATTACCATACTCATGTATTTGTCATATTTCCCATGAGTAAAACCAAATGAACCTCGCCTCTTAGAAGCATTTATATCAGCAGCTTTCTCTGGGTGGAGCAAACAACTCGGAAGCATAAATAGACATTAACTCATACTACCCCAAATACCACAAAAAAAAAAAAAAACTTGAAAATATGGCTTGTTAGAGCAGTTTTAATTCAAATATCTCATTAAAAAAATCACTTTGTACTATTAAAGATGTGCTTCCATATTTGCTACTCCATTACTAAAAACAGTAAGACAGCTTACCAGCAATGACGGATACCAAAGATGTTAGTAACCTGTATTAAATACTTATCACAGGTAATCTAGTATTACATTCAACAAGTTCACTCTACAAGCTGTCTAGTAAATAAAGTTTATTTGCCTTTCCCCTTCAAATTTTTACGGAAAAAGAAGCTGAGTTTCAGCATCTCTGGATGGTTCTGCATCCAGATCAGTATGACTAAAGACTGAGACTTAGAGTCACGTGATGTAAATCCTGGAGAAAAAAAAATAAAAATAGGAAATTGTGCTTAAAGTAGCTTCAGAAAATCAGACTTAAAAGAAGGCCAAGAAGCATTAGCAATCTATGGGATGGGAAAAAAATCCACACCGACCGGTGGAGAGACGCTACAACCAATGGAGCCTCTTCCCGCATGAGAGACTCGGTCTGCAACCACTGTTGCAGGGTGTTAGAGCCGGGCAGGCTGCGAGAGGCACAGATTGCCATTTTGAAACACCGCCTCACGCCCGCACGGAGGTGCCAGCCCACGGGCAGCCTCCTGCCCCCGCACGCCGCTCTCGGCAGCGCTGCGGACCCGCAGCACGGCGGCTGCCTCGGCCCCGCCGGCACCCGCACGCCGAGGAGGACCCGGCGCGGATCCCCGAGCTCCGTGATGTCACCCGTGTGCGGGGCCCCTTCCGCTCCCCGCGCCGCTGCGGCCCCGGCGGAGCGCGGTGCGGGGCCGCCCGGCACCCGCGCCCCACGTGCGGCGCATCCGCCCCGGCCACCGCCGCCGACCGCCGCTCCGAGGCCCGTCCGCGGCCCCCGGAGGGAGCCCCGCCGCCGGGAAGCCGTGGGGAAACCCGGGATACCGGGTCGGAACCGGCCGCAAGGAGAGGCTCGGGGGCCCTCGCGCCTCGGTCACCCCCACCCCAGCCCTGAAAGGTCTCCGGGATGTGACTCATGATAAATAAATACGGGGGGGGGGGAAGGAAAAAAAAGGAAAAAAAAAAAAAAAAGACACACCCTCGGAGCCGGACTGACATAATAACCCCCTCCCTTCCCCTCTGGAGCGGGGGAAGGGAAGCCTAGCCGTTCAGCTGGGAAAGTTGAAAGAAAAGGCAAACCCGAGGGACCGGCTGCGGGGCGGGAGCCGCGGCGAGGGCAGCCAGGCGCCGCTGCCCCTCAGGCGGCTCCGGCCCCGCCGCCCGCACCGGAGAGCCGAGCCCCGCCGAGCGCCGCCGCCGGTGCGCTGCCCCGCCGCCCCTCACCTGGATGTAGTTGTTTTCGCAGTAGTCGGCGACTCGAGTGAGGTTCTGGTAGCTCTCGAGCAGAGCCCGCTTGCCAGAAGGGATTTCCTCCTCTAGCAACATCTGCAACTCTGCCATTTTCCACCCCTCCGCATCGCTTCCTCTTGCATTAAAGAGACAGCGGCAGCGCCGGGCTCGCAACCCGCCTGGTATTGTGGGATTCCTCCTCGCCTCGCTTTCGTGAACGCTCGCTTTCCCCACCCATCCTTCCCCCTCCGAGGGGAGGGGAAAAAAAAGAAAAAAAAAAAAAAAAAAAACAAACCAAGAAAAAAAAGAGGAAAAGCCCGCCCTCGCTCTCGCTGTGCGAAGGCAGCCGGGAGTTGTAGGCAGGGCCGGTCGCATGCGCGGGGCGGCCGCCGCTCACGGGCACCGCCCGCGGGCCGGGGGACATGGTGGGGCCCGGCATGCTCCGGCCTGGCTGGCTCCTGCGGCCGGACGGCGGCTGCTGGACTGTCCTGCTCCCCCGGCTCCTGTCCTCGTCTACCCCAGAGACGAGGGGAGACAGCGATGTCCATCCCCCGCCCCGCTCAGAAAAGTCCCTGCCTCACAGTGCTGCCCAGAGGCAGCGGCTCTGCAGGAGAGGCTAAAAGGGTCTGGGAGGGAAGCACTGCTCTGGTTATCTGGCCGTCTGGCAGGCTAAAAGTTTGGAAGATCGCAGAATCAATTAGGTTGGAAAAGGTCTCTGAAATTATCGAGTCCAACCCATGACTGAGCACCACCATGTCAACTAGACCACAGCCCGAAATGTAATGTTCAGTGTTTCCTTAAACACCTCCAGGGACAGTGATTCCACTACCTCCCATTCCAAAGATAACAAAAGACTGGTAAGATGTTAGAATGATCATGGTTTGGGGCAACTAGTCCCTTCCAGGGAGTTACCCCCTGAGGGGGAGGGAGAAATACTGAATCCAAGTAACGTAGATCTTAGTCAAGGTCTGCCCACTATAACTACTAACAGTGATTGCCTGGATTTAGGTTCATAAGAGCTTAAATACTTAGCTGACATAAATACAGTATTCCTGCCACTTATTTACCTGAGTTGTTAATCATTGTTCAGGGCCTCCTCTGGCTGTTAGCAAAAGTATGGAAGACAAAGGTCTGGTGATTACTTACTACAATCTTGCTTGCATGTGTTTTTTGTAAGCAAAATCCTGATTCTGCAATCGTGCCAGGATAGAAGCCAGTAACAGTAGGTGACTGCTCTGCTGAGATGTCCATGCCTGCTCTTGCAATGAGTAACAGGCCCAGAAAAAGGCATCTCCAAGGCTCCGCTGTTCTTGCTATGTGCTGTGTGTCTGCAGTCCCAAACACAAACACAGTTAGTCCTTGTGTTTTTTAATAGTTGTCCTAGAGAAATCCACACAGTGGTAAAAAGTCAGCATGTTTCAGAAAAAAACAGTCTCAAGCTCACATTATAGTAAGAGGAGCCTGCCTCATCTCTGCATAATCATGTGACATTTTACATGTTCTCTGTAGTCTGTCTCCTGTGTGCATGGCTGTTCTGGTCAGGATGCTTTGGTGTATTTGTTGCTCTCTCTAAATCAAGGTGGAGAGGCAAAAAAATAGATCTCCCTTCACCTCTGTGGTCAGCAAAGTCCAGTATCTCAGCCCAGAACTGTAGAAGCAAGGATGAAAGGTAAGGAGCCTGGAAAGGATCAGTGGGACTGGGAAATGCTTTGCAGCTGGAGTTACAAAAAACACTCCTGTCTGGGAACAGAGACAGGTACCAAGAAAAGTATTTGAGAGCTCTTTGAGGAGCAGAAGGATCTGTTACGTTTGCAACACTTGCTGTGGGATAGAAATGCATCTACATTGCTATCTTCTGATGGTTAATTTACTTGGCAGCTTAGCAAAATTGTTTCCAAAGGGGTTTTAATAACTCTCTTTAGGGCAGCATGTAATGTCCAATAAAACGCTTTATTTTGGATTCCTTTTAATGTAAGATAATTCAGTTTGTTTGTACTGAGATATTGGCAAGCTATAAATGTGTCCCAGGGCAAGTGTGACCAGAATCTCTGATGCCTCAGGTTTTCGCTTTTATATTTTTCAGATTCTGTACTGCTTTAGTGTGTAGTTCTGAGCTTCATATTAGGGAATAGTAAGCTCTCTTCACAGAGTAGGTAGACAAAACAATTTCTTCTCCAGCTGGGGACCAAGGACAAATGATCCAAATTTCAGGCCCAAAAGCATAAACAATGTGTACTGAAGAGAGAAAAGAAGGATGGGACTTCATAAGCTAAAGCAGTAACTGGACAATTAACTCCAATATGCTAATGGACCAGAACTTATAAAAGTGTGAGGACCCTGTGACCAGTCAGGCATTTTGTTACTATTTTGGGTTCATCTTGAGTGTAGCCCTGGCTGGGCTCTTGTACTGCCCAAGGTGTATCCATTGAGGTCTTCTAATAAATACCTACTTTATTCTTTAATTCCATCTAGTCTCTGTTCTAGGTCAGCCCTCACAAGGCATCACCACTCTTGGGCACTGGCTTCTCCTTGTTTCCAGTACTGACTTCTTGTTTCCAGCTGTATATTAATACAAAGACAAATTTGATTTCTCTATTCTCTTTGGCTGCAAATTGCTTAACACCCACTGGCTTGAATGAGTCTGTAATTGCCTACAGATCACAGACTGGCTTCATGGAAGCTGTTAACATCCTCAAATGTAGCACAATTGTTGTTGGCTCTTCTTAAAATGTTACAGCTGCCCCTCTAAAAGAAATAACAGATGTGTGGGGCCTTGCCCATCAACTTTTTTCAGTATCCGAAAAATGAGTGGCACGTGTTTTACTAAATGTATTGTGCTTCACTTCGGTGAGCAAGCTTGTCCTGCCAGCCGTGGCAGGACAGCCGCTGAGCAGGCAGTGGGGGCTCCCAGGGGATGCATCCACCTCGCCCAGTAGAGCAGCGGCTCCAGGAGGGCTTGCAGCCTCGTGCCCTGCTGCGACCTGAAAGGCCTTGCACAAACCCCACCAAGTGTACTTCAAAATGTTCTCACAGCTCAAGAAGACCTTGGAGGAGCACATCAAAGGTCGCCACCTTGTGACAGCTACGAGGCTCTTCTGCAGCTGCCGTGGCACGGCCAGGCGTTGTCCCCATGCTCGCAGGTTAGACCTGGGGTAGATAATCAAACCAGGTCCACTCCTGCAGGACCTGTCATCTGGGTGCCCTACAACCATGGCAGTGCTGCTGTGAGGGCCACACAGTGTAAGATGTACTGGGAATTGTGGTGTGGATATGCCCAACTGATAAGAACATCAGGCCTTACTAGCTTTTGCCCCATGCTAG
This sequence comes from Anomalospiza imberbis, assembly GCF_031753505.1. Lineage (NCBI taxonomy): Eukaryota > Metazoa > Chordata > Aves > Passeriformes > Viduidae > Anomalospiza > Anomalospiza imberbis. The sequence goes on from NC_089681.1 coordinate 135,909,624, forward strand.
CCCTCCTTCTTTCTAAATATCTCTCTGCAGGGTCCCTTGAGTGTCTTTGCAGGGTGTTCCTCGTGTCTGAGGCTCTTGGATGGTGCATTGACTCAGGTGCGATAGATCGAAGACTCTCCATGGGTCTGCATGGTGTGTGCACCGAGTGATTCTAAAGCACCTGAAAGAGTGCAAATCTAGCAGAACCAGCGCTGAGCCACAATCAATAAACCCTGGGCTTGAGCTGACATTTGCTGAAGATAGTAGTGTGCATCTAAACTGCATTCACTGGTTTTTTTTTTTTTTTCAGACACTATTTTATTCTGTTGTTCTTTTCATTTTGGTTTGTTTTGTTGGGTTTGGGCTTTTTTTACTCTGTCATACTTTCTCATTGCACCAGGCAATAAACTGCTGATTAGAAAAAAAAATACCTAACTTACACAAGATATTTTGAGTGTGCAAAAGAGCCGGGAATTAAAACTTTCCTGGCTTTGGCTGCTGGACTGTCAGAGGAAAACATGTAATTATGTCCATCAGTCTCCACCTAAACAATCACCCAAATGAGATCCTATCCAGAGTAAAATGTGCTTATATATCTCTCAATGTCTCAACTTTACGTCTGAGATTTTTTCCTCCTCAGTGGGGCATGAGATCTCCAGGGGCAATCCTGTCTTTCTGGGACAATAGGCCATTTTTGGCTTGGAAAGAAAAGTGTGACTATATTCTAAGTGCTGTTTAGAACAGCAGCAAAGTAGCAGTATCACAGCAACTTCTCCTGCACTGTAATTTGTGTAGCTCTGTAACTGTCTGTTCCCTTTCCTTGGCCATAGATTGGCATGTGTCTTTGTTTTTCCCTTGGGAACGAACAGTACTTGCTTCAGTAGTGTTGATTGGAAAATAACCCTTTATTTTTTGTTGGACCATTTCTCTGCTGGATTAATTCCTGATTCGGTTGTTCAGCTGCACAAGCACTTCTGACAGCGCAATGGAAAGGGAGATGAGGGATCTGAGGGGGAGGCACAGAGGACACAGGGCTGTTCAGATCAGCCACATCAGCTCTGCTGCCAAATGCCAAGTCTCATTTTCTTGTAAGAAAATTTTTGTTGATTGCAATGATAGTTACACAAGTATGGCTGTACTAGGACGAGCCTTTATGAATACTTAATACTCTTTAATGTTTTTTTTCCTGGTACCAAAACTTGCTCTTTTGGTATTTCCTTTGCCTGTTTAATAACTGCCCAAGAAGGTGCATAGCTGCATTGGGTTGCTTTCCTTTGCTTTAGCACAGAACCTTATTTAAGAACCAGAATAATTACCCATTTTGATATTTCAGTTTTCATCACAGGTTGTCTGAGTATTGCAGAGATGAATGGGGCTGTTTCTGCATTTTGGAGACAATTTGTCATGCACTCTGCACTCTTGTGGTCATCTCCGTATGCCCTTTTTCCCAATTAATATTTTTAAGGTTTTCATCACAGCTGTTAACAGCTGGAGATGCTGCCTCCTGGCTTGCCAGGGGAGCAGGGGTGTTTGGGGCAGGACTGCATCCCTGATCTGGTCAGAGACCCCAGCACAGCCCCCTGGCAGTTGCTAGGCAGCCACGAGCTCTGTGCAGCACAGGCAGCAAAGCCAGGCATTGCTAGGCAGCCTGAGCTGCTGGGGAGCACAGAAGTAATAAGATTCAAAATTGCAGCTTCAAGAATGCACAAGAAAAGAGTAGCAAAAAATAAATAGTTTTACTGTATTTTGACATGACCTTTCTCCTCTAATATATTTTCACTTGCAGGATTTGCCTTCTGTCTCAATCTCATTTTTCATAAAATTCTCTCTTCTTCATCCCTCCTGCATGCTTATCTTCACTCCTCAGCAGTACTCTGGTGTCAGGAATCCTCCTTTTCCGTCATCTCTGCTTCCCTTTTCTCCATCTCTCCTCTCAGTTGTTCTCCTCCCGTGTTCCACTGGATCCCTTGTTCCTTTGGCCTCTTTAATTTTGTTTTTCATTCTTGCATATTTCTCAGCTCAGCCTTTGGCCATCAGGTTGTCTCCTGATGTTTCCTTTTCACTTTTACTGCATCAAGGAATTCCTCTCCTATTTTCTATTCCCAGCTCCCAATCTAGGTCCCTTCTGCTGCTGTCACTTCCAGCTGCCCATCACAAGTTAGGCTTATCTTCTAAATCCCTCAAAATACTGTCAAGGCATCCACTGCCCTAAGAACATGGGAAAAACGGGGGATCTAGACCCTGGTGATGCAGCCAGCTCAGACAGCCCATTTCCTTCTCCTAGACCTACCTGGGAAGATGGCTACTGTGTGACAAATGCTAAGATGACTTGCTTCTTACACCACTAACAAATGGAGTTAAACTGTTTTGTTATAAGGACATTTTGAGGAAGGGCTGACTTTAGAGCAGCCACTTAAAGCAGAGGTGGGCTTCTGGCAGTAATCCTTTTTATTAGCTTTTTTTTTTTCATTCTTTTATTTTATGGCTTTGGAAAGGTAATTTAAATATGAAAAGAGCCATCTTATTGCAAGGGGTAGGCATGGAGTGAAAGTCAGCTTTTTGAATAGACCCATGCAGGTTTGGCATACTCATTAGAGGGTAGGTTGGGATTTCCTGAGTTAATAGCTGTTTGTTGGAGGATTGCAATCCTTTATAATAGAAGAATTTATTTGATATTCGTATATTATACAAAATAAAATTTTTCCTGGGAAAGGTTTTTCACCCTACATGGAGCTTCTGGTCAAAAGCAAACAGACACCTTGCCCAAGAAAAAGTAATATTTGCATAATTAGCAGTGAAAGGGAATATAACAGACCCAAAGACAAATCTCCTGTGATTCTAAATTGAAAGCAGGCATTGAAAGGGTAGATGGCCCATATCAGCAGTGTCCTACTTGCTCAGCTCTTTGGAGTGAGCATCCCTAACAGGAAGAAAAACACTGCTTAAGGTCTCGGAAAATGTTTTGAAGTGTGAAAACACCTTTATCACCATTTCTGTTCTGTTTTGCACTGCTTGATAAAGGCTATGAGAATAGCACAACCAAGAATGTTCCTGGGAGAATGCACCTAGAGCTTAATGAGACTCAGTGGCTCAGACATGGTTTGCAGAGCTGTAACTGCTTCCTTGAGAAGCAGAGCCTAAGATGGCTTTGCAAATTCATGCAACACTGCAAACAATGCCTTGAGACCACTGCCTAGTGCTGAGCACAGAGTTAGTAAGCTCTTTTGGACTACATTTACTGCACACAGAACTGAAGTGTCTCTGGTGGTCCTTGGAGCAGCTCCACTACCTGTGTTTTTCTCTTCTCCATCAGTTCCCAGTCTCCTATGATCCCAGATAATTGAGTTGATTGTACTATGCTATCACCTAGTTTATCCACACCTCAGAATTGATTACTTCACGCTCCTGACTATACTAACTTACCCTATACCCAGACTAATTTATTTCTTATCCTCAGTACTTAGTTTCTGTGTTTGGTACAGTGGATGAATAAAAACCAGAAAATAGTAAACATCTGTGTTTCAGAGCCAACATTTGAACTATCTCTGTGGATTTTTTCTTAACAATTAAAATTATTTAAATCCATTTTTATTCTTAAACAAAAGAAATTAAAGGCTTATCAAAGTGTGCTTAGCATAATGCAAAGCTTTAAACTAATATATTATTGTGAAGATAATCTAATTGCACAATTGCAATTTTTCATTGCATTTGAGGAAATCTGAGCATGGATAGGAATTACTTTTATGTTCTTTCTATTTAAAAGATTGGTGTTTTTCTAAGCACCACCGTTTTTTTTGATGCAGATTAAAAGCATTCGTATTCTGTACTGATTAATTGGTGTGCCTCTTTTGCATTTAAATATATACTTCATTGAATTGCAGTTTTCCATCACAAAGCAGGAAAGAAAAAATAATTAAATGATAACATCATGCTACTGCAGAAGGAGCACTATTTCCCCAATAAAAATAAATATTTGACAGCAATTTTGCAGTGATAGTATTACCAAGCACAGTATTTGGATGGCAAAATAAGGGACAACATAATAGGTTTTTTTCAGCAAGTGAAAACACATTACAGTTCTTGGGTCTGTTCCAGCTCCCAGTGAAACAGTAAAGCTTGAACTGAAAGCAATGCTGAGTCTGTAGTGTTGAGCAGTGTTTGAAAAGGACCATCTTCAATTGCACTGAAGGCAAAAGGGATCTGACTGGATGCACAGCAACTAGAAAATCACTTCCACACTAAGATAACATTGACATCCTCCTTGGTATTGTCCCAGTCAGAGCTCAAACACAGACTGCAGAAATGAGGGTAAAAAGTCATTACACATAGACTGAGGCTATTCTGTGTTGGGAACATTTAAAAATAAATCAGGCCGCCTAGTGCATTTCAACAAAATTTAAAGGATAAGCTTTGGATATTCAAAACAAATGGGGGGGTTCCTGTTACTTTTCTTTACATAACAGGAATAATCTCTTGTGCCTCTGAGACTGATTACATCTCAAACTTAGTTTAGATATTAATCAATCTCAGCAACCACTTCTTGTTTCCTGTAGCATAATGCGGTAAAAATTGTCCTTTAATTACCAGTAATGAAAGTTACCTGCAGTGAAAGTGAATATATGCCACTGGAAAATGACTTGGTTCAGAGGACAGTGAATGCAAATATGAACAATCTTAATGATGCATAGGCACAATTAGAAGTGAATATGGAAAATACTGATGACAGCTTCCTGCTGTGCTCAACTATTTGCTGTCACCATTAGCTATGAATGTTTTAATTTATTTGGTCATAACCATAATAATTCCACAGTATCTTTCTGGCCGGTGTGTTTCCTAAAGGGTTGGGGACTTTTTAAACAATGTCATTTAATAAATACTTAGTATTAAAAATATTTCTAACATTCTTTAAAATAATTCTGAATGTGAGGTGGAAAATTATGTATGCCATCAATTCCCTTTAAATGTCTGACTCTTCATTTTGTACCTGACATGTTTGTACTTCTCAAAATTTCTTCAATATGTAAGGTAGAGCTTATCTAGGTTTTTACATCAATTGAAAGATGTCTCACAACTAGATATCTTTTCTTATATGCTAAGAAAAAAAAATTCATGCTGTTCTGAGTGAAAAAGAGATCAAGATGTTGTTTCACATGGAAGATGTATTATAGAGCCCTCACTATACTGTGTGTGAAATTTGCAGTTGTTTCTCCTTGTAATGCTTTGCTTTTAGTTACTTACACCTTTCTCAGTCTTAATTTAGCCCAAGTAGCACACATTTCTATTTCAGACTTTATTTTTCCCCTCCAAGAAATGTGTGAGACAGGAAAAAGAAGAAATGCTTTCTGTAGCATCATTACAAACATTTCTGCCAAGAGGTTACACCCCCAGGAGCTCTCTGTTTTGAATGAGGAAGGTAGGTAGTAGAAGGTAGTTTCAGGGCCATACCTCCTGCTCTTCCTGAAAAACCTGACAACATTTGGTGAATCCCCAAATTTTAGAACTAATATATTTGCATACTCTTAATAGAGTTTATAAGAGGTAGAATTTATCCACTGAGGAACTGGGCTGTGCTGATAATGTTCCACTGCACACTGCAAGGGTCAAGGGATTTTCTCTGCACTTTTTTTTGGTTTTCATACAGTATCACTGTGATGGATAATGGCATAGAGGGATTGTATTCCCCGGCATCTGGAATGTAACAGTATGATGAAATCTGGGAGAAGAAATAGTGGAGGCACTTGCAAGGGCCAGATAGAAGGGGCATGTACAGGTGTGGAAGGGGAGAAGAGGAAGAAAAGGTAAAGAGGAACTATGATGAGTTTGAAGATTGTTGAGATATGTGGTGTCTGAGCATAGCAGAGAACAGGCGGGCTGAGGAAAGCACTATAAAACTACAAACACTTCCCACACAGGATATGGACTTCGACTCAGGACCTTTTCTATTTTCTCTTGTTTTCTCACAATAGCCAGAAAATTCACAGGAATCTATGGACTACAGTCTACAATCATTGCCAATTACTCCTGCTGTGTAAAGGTCATTTGCTGTAGATCTGAAAAATCAAATCTTGATGTTGGTACTTATGTTGGCCACACACCAAACTGTATACAAGTTTAAACAATGTATCAGCCAGTTAATCACCTAAGGAGAGCCATCATGTCTTATGATCTTATGGATGTTATACTTGGCTGGGTATTATCATATAAGCTACTAAAGGGGGCAGGTCCTCATTATCCTAAAAAACCTGTTGAAACAGACTCTCTTTTGAAAACTCCTTTGGTTTCCAGTGAAAGAAAAAAAATGTTTTGTAAAAAAAAGATGGTCTGAATATCTTTTCTCAAGTGGCTAATACATATCATTTTAAATTATTTTTATTGTAGCCTAAAGGTTTCTTATCTCATTTCAGAGAATAGAATTCAGTATACAAATACTTTCTTGTTCTGCATTAGGAAAAGAGCAGCAAATCTGACATACAGTGCCTCATTCAAAGATATTATGTCTTCATAACTGAAAAAGCCTCATTTCAGTAACCTCTTTAAGTATTATTTACAATAGCCTCCTGCTATAATAGTCTATTAGAACAATAAAATTGCTCTAAAGTGATTTCCCATTACAGTTCTGTGGTGGATATAAACTACATGAACCTGTAACCCAAGCCTGTCGCTGACGCTGTTCCATTGCCGCAGTTCAGCTGAAAGCCGGGAGGTGTTGGCTCAAGCAGCAGCAAGCCAGTCCCAACCCTGCCACCTTCCAGCAGGGTCAGTGCTGGCCATCACACAGCAGGGTTAGGCTGGAGGCTGGCAGCTGCCAGGCATTCCCTTGGTGCATGGCAGACAGCTGCATTTTCTGGATTGGAGGATCATTTGTTTTTCCACGTAAGCAGTGTTAGTAAGAGTTAGCAAAGGACGATGTGAATATTGTGTGTTATCCGTGGATAACTAAGATACTAATAGGAGGCTATCCAGTACATATGTTGAATATGGCAAAATTGTCCTCTGTTCTTTATATCCAGCTTTTTATACCCTCTAATTTTAAATGTACCTACGGAAAACGGCCTGGAGCTTCCAATCCATCAGCTGTGAGGCTGTTCCACAGTCCGCTATGGTACTGGACAGCTTGTGCAATGCTAAGGGTGACACTGCCATATAACTTTTCACAGATTTGCATAGAAATGTACTTTTCAAAGGTTTAGTGAAGCCACAGGGGAATATATTTATTTATAAGTGCCTAGGAATAAGGGTCACAACAACAATCTAACAATTTATGTATAATCCATTGCTAGTGCTTATTCACAAAATAGACTGTATAAATTATGCTATCTAATGCATAACGATTTTTGTATAAAAGGTTTTAATCAAATAAAAGGAAATGTCCAGAGAAAGTCAACAAAGCTGGTGAAAGGGCTGGAGAACAAGTCTTACAAGGAGCAGCTGAGGGAGCTGGGGTTGTTTAGCCTGGAGAAAAGGAAGCTCAGGGGAGATCTTGCAACTCTCTACAATTACCTGAAAGGAGATTAAGGAGATTGTAGCCAAGTGGGGATTGGTCTCTTCTCCCAGGTAACAAGTGACAAGATGAGAAAAAATGGCCTCAAGTTGCACCAAAAGATGTTAAGACTGGATATTAGGAAAAAATTTCTTCACTGAAAGTGTGGTTAAGCATTGAAAAAGGCTGCCCAGGGAACTGGTGGAATCACTTATTAGAAGTGTTGGAAAAACATGTGGATAGGGCAATTCAGTGGGGAACATGGTATTGATGGGTTAATGGTTGGACTTGATGATATTAGGTTGACTTTTGCAACCTTGACAGTTCTAGGATTCTTAGTAATTTTTATTCATGTGCAGAGTAATACCAAAACTATTATATAAATTTCAAATTCATGCCTTAATTTATGTGGGAAATCTCACAATAGCAGGCTGGATTTTGTGTGTTCCTCCCCCTCCTCCCCTTGCCAAGCAGATTTCTCCTATCATTTGTTTTCTGAATTTGAGTAAGAAACTTCAAAGTAACGATAGGATATGTTTTGCCCTCAGCTGACATGTATTGTTATATATTAAAGCAATATACCACTATTTGATATTTCTCATCCTTCTGTTGGTTAGTAGGAAGAGACTAAGTCACAAGAGGGTTTATTTTCATATGGATCAGTAATCTGAAAGCTAAAATCAGGGCACAGAAGCTATAAGCCTCTGATTTTAGTTGGAGGGTTGGTATGAATTTCTTCTTTCTCACTATTCCTGACATTTTGATTTTCTGGTTTGATATTTGATTATATTACTCAATAATTAATCCACAATAATTTAGCGCATCTCCTACCGCTTAAAGTTATTTGGTTTTGCTCAATCATTTCTCAATATCATGCTTGTAGAAAGGAAAGCACAGAAATTTGAATACTATAAAACATACTGCCACATCTGTTATACAGGGAGGGCCATATTACCTGATGAAAGAATTAATCCTGTCTATCTACTTAATACAGATGTTTAGGACACACCTGAGTTTTGTGCAGGGGTGAATGGATAAATGTGTCTACCTCATAAATATCCTGCTCCAGCAGGATAGAAATATCTGTTACTGTATTGCCAAAGTGCTTCAGCTCAGGTGTGGGAGCCTGGTTCTTCAGGGCACTGTAACTAACCCCAGACACAATCCCAGCTATGCCATGACCATGGAGGTTTGCTCAGACATCTGCATCCATGCAAGAGACTTGTGCTGGAATGGTTTTGTGGCCAAGATTTGGCCATCCTCACACTGCCCCACCACGACAAATCTGTAACAGGGCCTTGGTCAGCACCTTTAAACTGTTTGACTGAATCTCCTTTACTGTCTGGAAGGAGAGGAGCATTAAGGAGAGCAGTTTCAGAGGCAGATCAGGGGGGCAGCAATCAGCAGCTGTAGGTGCAGGAGATGGTCACCTCAGCCTCCTGGAAGTAGCTAGCAAGGAATGTGTGAATGCACCCTGAATTTGTGGAAAGAGGTTCAAAATATTATTTACTTTATTGAAATGTAATTTGCCTCTGTTAGTTGAAATGAGGTAAAGCTTGAAAATTAGTAATTTGTTCTATTTGTTTTTCATTCCCAGCCATGGATTGAAGGGGGAGTTCAGTTACGCTGCAGGGTGAGATGACACCCTTGTTCTGGCACATCCTGCTCTTTTGAATAGTGCCTGATCTGTGAGCTAATCTTATAAATGAAGACATTTTTTGCACACATGGTGTGCATTTCAAAGAGCTGCAGTGTGTTAACAAACTGCTCTGAATATGGTGGGCCCCACCAGAAAGCACATAATTTGAGGGACATGAGAAAGAGATACAGACCTGAGGAAGTAAAGAAGGTTCATTTGGAATGACTGAAGCACCACCACAGAGCTGCTTCCTTGGACAGGCATGAGCTTTCACTTGCTTTTACTACAACTATTTAAAATTTATTTTTTCAAGTTATTCCCAATCACTTTTCAACACCTCTTTTCAATAATGTAAAATATCCAGAACCATTGATTTGGGGGCTTAACTTGTTTCTTTGTACCTTCAAATTTCCCATTTCAAGACATGTAAGATAGCTTAATATTTTCAATATCTGTGGTCAAAAATGTAACAATTTTATATTTTTTGTGAATATTTATTCTGTTATCATTGATTTCCTATACCAGTTATGCCACACATTCTTTAATGAAATATATTACAGTCATGCTTTGGTCATGCAGATGACAGCATCCAGCAACCATGAAGCTCTTTCACAATGATTTAGAAAATATCCATCTGTGAGTCCTACTGTGAGTGCAAATCTGGGGAATGGCCGGTGGCAGGAGCATAAACGACAAGGCCAGAATTCCTGACAGCCAAGGGCTTATAAATGTACATAGGACTTAATTTTACTATTACAAAATCAGTGGGATGCTCAGGATGTTGAGCTTGAATGTGTGCATAAGTCGACACAACTGCTATTTTATCTTCAAAAGACACATGTTTGGGCTGTGGTTACAGTGGTTTGGTCTTTGATTTGTGAATGTCTTTTGTTCCTTCCTCTGTCTCGTGCACAATTTTGGATTTATTTATGCTGAATGAAAGGGGAGCTGTGGTGGGAGTGGGGTCAGAATGTATGTGCAGCCATGTGAGCTACAGCACAACTCACCTAACCCATGGGAGGACCCTGGGAGGCAGTACTGCATCCTCTGGGGACTTGACTGGAAAGGAAAGACATGGACCTATTACAGCTGGTCTGGAGGAGGCCACGAAGATGATCAGAGAGAGGGAATTACTCTCCTATTAAGAAAAGGTGAGATAGTTGGGGTTGTTCAGCCTGGAGAAGAGAAGGCTCTGGGGAGACCTTGTGGCCTTTCAGTACTTAAAAGGGACAAACATTTTATCAGGGCCTGTTGCAATAGGACAAGGGGTAGTTTTTAAACGAAAAGGTGGTAGATTTGGAAGACATTTTTTACAATGAGAATGGTGAAACATGGGAATAGGTTGCCCTGAGAGCTAGTAGCTGCTCCAACCCTGAAAACATTGAAGATCAGGTTGGATGGGGCTCTGAGCAACCTGATCTAGTTGCAGATGTGCCAGCTCATTGCAGTGGGTTTGGACAACATGACATTTAAAGGTCTCGTAAAACCCAAACTATTCTATAATTCTGTGATTTTACCAATAGCTCATAATGTACTCATCAATTTCATATAGAACATCATTACTTTATCATGTATGTACAAATATACATATATATAGTTCATCATTGCATTCCCTCTATTATAAACCATAAATATATTCTCCAAATATTTAACTATTTAAAATCTTTTTGAAAAACAAAATGAGTAAATTGTGTCTGCAATACATTTTTCATGACATAGACTCTGGAATAGAGAACATGACTAATAAAAAGCTTTAATCACAGTGTTTAAACCCATATTTTTATTTACATTAAAGGGAAAAACAAGGAATATCTAGTTATCTGCATCTTCTAAAATTAGATCTTCTTAAATAAGCACATACAGTTTAATCCAAGAATTTTAAATGAGCCAGCAAAGAGTGTTATGGACTGTTAATTTTCATTCTCAGACAGTTTTCAAACACTGGAGAAGTTCCAGAGCACTGAAAAAAAGCAAAGGTTCTGCCAATATTGAAAAGAGACATATAGGTATTATAGTCCTATCAACTTAATATTGATCCCAAGTATATAGCAGAATAACTAATAGGAGATTCCACTAAGAAAAAATTTAAGAACAATTTAATTAATGCAAATCAATAGGAATGTGTGGAGAAGTATGCCTATTTTCAGGATAACTCAATATCCTTTGGTGTGAGAATAAAAATTGAATAGATAAATGTGTTGTAGAAAGGTATTTATGTTCTGTAAAACATCTAACTTAATAAAACTTTGAGAAACTATAATTAAAAAAATTAAAATTATTTTAATAGAAAATCATTATGGTGCATTTTAAATAAAAAAAGGGTGGTAGACTTCAAAAGTGGTCATAAAGGGCATATTGATCTTGACTCCTTGTTGAGTTAACTTATTTTGGTTAACTTATTTTGATTAGCCACCAAGAAAACAATAAAATCATTGCTGATAAAATTCCCACAGAGACAAATAATTAAAAGAACAGACTGGCATGATAGAACAATCTGATAAGCTAGCTTCACAACAGCAAAAGTGATTGCAAGCCAATCTTGTTCCCACCACTCCAAACAACAGCTCTAAGAGTACACACTTATAATGGGGTCCTCGACTACAAGTAGGGTAAGGAGATTCTGTGCTTTGAGGCCTTCACCCACCTCTATATCCAAAAGGGCCAATGAATTCTGGACATAAGAGTGAGAATATTGAGTTTGGAGAAGGCAATATTTCAGTCTTCTATTGCCTCTGACATTGATACAAGTACCTGGTAGTACTATCAATGATTCACAAAAGAAGTTAAATACTGGAAAGACATAGCTGTGAAAGAATGAATTCGCTGGAGTGAAAACATTGTTGAATCCAATCCTAAATAAAAGAAATCCAGGAGCCGCTTGATTTCTATTTATACAGGTTTGTAGGATTGTTGGACAACCCTTCAGGAGGATAATAGGGAGCTTAGTAATCTAGTAGACAAGGCTGCATAAGGATTAAAAACTGATATTTTTAATATTTTGCATGGCATTTTAATACCATGCAGGACATATTTTACTGTTCTGTTTCCTTTGCATGGCAAAATGTAGTATTAATATTTGATTTCAGGATGTGTTAAAGTAATCTCTATGACACTGAAGACTTGGACTCTTAACAGGTACGTCTTTGGTTGGATAATTATAATGCCTGCAAAAACTGCCCTCTGCCCTCTGTTACATAGCTCAGTGTGACAGATTCCAATGTAATTGTTGTCACAGTGACGTGGCCACCCAGCTCCCCTCTTACTTTATGGCTGCATTTGTGTCTTTATCTGCAACAGACCTTTAAACAACTCTCTTTAAATGTATTCAAAGACTTCTGTGGATTCAAAGATAATTTTCATTTTGTATAGCTAAATTGTCTGTATCTCTTGGGTTATTTTTAAAAACCAACAGTAATTTACTTAGAAACCTATTCAGCAAGTTCTTTGATTTTTTTCTAGTTTTTGGGAAACAAAAACTGACAGCTATCTTTCCTCATTAACCTATCATTTACAGAAGCTTTGACATTAAGTTTCTCATGCTGAACATATTTTATAATGATCAGAATTTTTTAGTGCAAAGAAAAGTAAAAAAAACACTTAAGACACTTGATTTCCTCACTTTTCCCCATCTAAGTGAACTGGACAAGCCTTATCATCCCAAAACTGCGAAGCAAAGACCATGCCTTCATTTCAGTTGAGCAGAAATGATCTAACAGTATAAACTGAAATAGCTCCTGAATGTCAAACTTCATTCTCAATAAAGCTTCCCAGATAAATTTTGTTAGAAATGTCTTGCTGCAAATGTGATCTGAATATGAGAGTGAAAAATCCATGGTTCATAACTGGGACTAGCTGGCACTGATTTCTATAAAAGTCTGATTTTTACTATGACTGGTACAGCAAAAGAGCTGGGTGCTTATGGGGCTTGCAATGAAGTGTGGGTCCTGTGGTGAGACACCCAATTAAACTGAGTCTTAAATCCTTCTGAGAGCTTGTTGGAGGGCTCACTCCAGTAATTCACCTATCTGTTGGATTAGGTTGTTGAAAGGCATTGACCAAAACCACAGTGGTATATTTTCTGCCTGGATAAGTATCCACAATGATAAACACAGGCCTGAAAGTACTTGAGATGTTTGCCAGTTATATTCCAGGCTCTGCATACTGGTAAATGTGTTTCATGAAAAATGTCATTAAAATCATCACATTTTCACAAAGTCATTTTTCAGACTTGCTGGAAAGAATAATGAAATTATTTTGCTAGAATTTTAAAAGAACATGCATAAAGTAAGGGTGTTTCATTTATTTCCCCTTTCCAGATACTGGAAAGAAAATATCACAAGAGCTGTCTGGCTATAAATATGCCATTGCATAAGCACATTAATATGATACAGTCACAGTATTTTGTTTGCTATTCCCAAGAGGCAAAATACACAGGGATAGGCTGCTAAAACTTTAGCAGCAGTAGCTGAGAAGACAAGAAGCACAAATGTCAAAACAGGAAAAACATACCAGACACAGTTCGATTTTTCAGAGTCAAATTCTTACTCATTTACATTATGAAAATGTATAACACCATAAATATTCCCAAATCAATCAAGTAATTCCAAATTTATATCACTGTAAATGACAGCACAATTCGACCTCCAGAAATTCTGTATTTTACTGAAGGGAAGGGATTAAGTATTTATTATAAGCTGTCTTCTGATGTTTATAATAAGACACAGTTTGTCGTTGCTGCAAGATGAAACTACATACTTTTCAAAGCTCAGTTTATGGCTCTGTAAGGGAACAGGATTTTTAGAATGTTCTTTCTAGAATATGCAAAATCTGAACAATTCTCTCATAACTATCTGCTGGCTCTACAAGAATAATACCTTAAGGCAGGGAGGAAAATGGAACTTTATTAAAAATTTCATCAAAGAGATGAATAGTAGTCTTGGAGAAAAAAAGAAGAGGGGATTAAGACACAATATGGCACTGCATTATGCTTTAGAACCTACAGTATAAACCTGTAACGGGTTTTGACTTCATAAGTGCTGTACACTTCAATGCAAAGTCAAATGCTGCTGAATGTCTTTGGAAGTATGATCATATTTTGTTCTTCAAAGAGCATTTTATGAAATAGATCCAAGCTTATACTCTTGTTACTCCATCTATTTTTTTGAAACATGTGTGAAGCGGGGGAACATGGAGGAAAACAAAACACAGGTTGAAATATTGATCACTGAAAGACCTGAGATACCTGAATTGAATAGCTGAAAAGAGATTTGAAATGGAATGTTACCTAATCCTTAGGCTAAGAAGCTGCTGTTAATAATAGTTAAAAATAATTCCATTACTTAATCTCCAACTGTGAAATGAATGGGTATTTCTAGTTGAGTTATTAAGGGGTGTAACTGAACCTCACAAGGAAACTTCCATCCCCAAAAGCATTCTTGTTTGTGTCAAACTAGTCCTTTGCCCAAAGGGCTTTTGCTGAGGAACAGGAATTGGCCTACATAAGTGAACAAATTTCAGCTGCTGTTTTTGCCATATTCATGGTAAGTAAATAGTTCTCTTTCTCCAGAGCTGTTGATTTTGACACAAATGTCCTTCATTATTTCATAAAAAATCCTCTAAGTAATGTTATTTGAAATATTAGCCTTTCTACTGTAAACAGTGTAGAAAGTTGCTCCTCACAAAAACCTCTTCCCTTCTTAGACAACATCTTTCCATTCTTCATCAGCATGTAGATTTGACTGAGAAATTGTAATGCTAATTTCGTTCTTCATAATTATGACTATTAGGTTTTAAATAATTCATTTTTCCTCCCTGCTGGATTACATACTTCAAAAAGTAAGGCTTGCTAAAATTACATGCTCCTGGATCTGGTAGCTGACAGAACTTACTCATAATGCATATGAGGACTATGGTCCTCTTTCTTGAGAACCATTTTTAAAGTATTCTGTAAAATACACTGCTGTGATTCAGACCCTTGAGGGAGTAATAGGCATAATTGTTTCCAGTTTCAGCTTTTCACTTGCATAATTTAACTGCCTCCTTTGTCCCTCAAGTAAGATGAAGGTGCTCTTCAAGCTGGGCTGGGATATAGTTCAGCACTGGAAGCAACTGCTAGAAAACTAATGCAGTAGGATACAAATGAAAATGATACCAAGGGACAGTGACAGCTCACAAATGGTACAAAATGAGGATTGTAAGATAGGTCTACACATCAGACTTTGATATACTACCCTGTGGCATAGCAGCACTGAACTCAATAACCATCCCTAATGGACCTGTGAAGGATATGTCCCAGGTTGCACTCAAAATCATGTTTGTCTGCCTTTTTTTCAGATATCCCCTAAATGTGTTCCTTCAGCAGCTACAACAGCATGCTTCCATGCAAGATTTTATGTGTCTCAACGCTGCCAGGAATGCCTCATATTAGTGATTCACAAGCTCTCCATAAGTAGTTTGTGAAAGACCAAGTGAAGAGGAGCTTGAGGACTGCAAATCACTCAGACATGTCAAGTGTCACACATTGCACTCGCTGCCAAATCATGCTGGTAGCAGAGCCAGCCATGGCCTGTCCTCTCTGGCATCTCAACTGATGGGCGTCATTGGTCACTCTTTCTGTCACAGGTCCCAAAGTTTGGCTTCTCATACACTGGATGATAAAAAAAATAAGAGCAAGTCATACTTACGATTACTTTGGAAACTGCTGTTGTGGAGCAATAGAAACAGCCCAGTTTAACACAAAGATCAAAATTAGATTTTGCAAGCATGTAATATAATTTCTCTTCCCTAAAGAATGGAGCCTAGGTCCTCCTTGAGATAAAGCTGCAGATCCATTCCTGGCTGTCTGTGAGAGATGAGAGGGTCTCCTTTATTACCTGTACTCCACATTTAATTGTTAATTCTTCATGGAAGTCACAGCACTGAGGATGCAAAATATACATAAAGACATCTATTAACAATGCTAATTAGTATTAAATATGATCATTAAAATTAACTAGTTATTTGTGATATGTTCTCACAAAATGTTTGTCAGTGCTCAAAATTTGCCTCTCATTTACTATTTCATGCTTGTGTCAGAGGATGATGATACTGATTATTTTGGATTACTTCAATTACCTCATTCTGGATCTGCAGATCTTACACCCTCACACATCTTCAGTTCAAAGAGGGCAGCTTCTGTTTCTTCACACAGCCATTAATTAGGTTGTCATTTGCATCTCTTCTAAAGCCGACTTTCAGTGAAAGTCTGGGAACATTCATTATAAAAATGCAGACTGCATTTCTCTTAAATCAATTAAAAGGCAAACATCATTATAGATTGTCTCGGATAAACAAAATTTACACATCAGCTGGCTTCACAAAAGGCTCCTAATTTTTGTATTACTTTTGAAATTAACTCCTTGCGTGCTCAAATAATACAGAGACACATTTATCTTCAAAAAGCACTCCTCTTTGATCTGAGCTGTCATTCCTACCTTCATGGATAAAAAAGATGGTAGATCTTAGTATGAAGCTCACAAGTGCTTTAGAAATCTAGCACTCAGAATGAACAATCCAGAGAAATCTTTCTGTAACATTCAGGAGTGGAGCAGTGCCCATAACACGGGTTCATAATTTGCCCAGTGTGGGGAATCCTATCTGAACTCCTCTGGAAGTGTCAGCTTCTCTCCAGCAAAGCTCTCCCCAGACCAGCTGGTTGCTGACCTTGTAGAATGTACCAGCTCAGCAGAGCTGGAGCTGATCTGCTCTAATTCCCTCTCTCTGGAGCTTTTCTTTCCCACCAGAGGGCATACACTGTGTGCACACAACTCCCTTCAGAGGAATTTAAAATATATATTGTGTACTAGATAAATGAACTGACTTGAATGCCAAGTTTTTTTACTCAATTCCATTCAATGGGGCTGTTAATTCATCCTGTTGCTCATTGGGTAAATTATTCCATTTGCTACAAAAGCAGTTGGTTTAGCACACTTTTGTTTGACTTTGCAGAGTGCTGGATGCGCAGCGCTTTTGAATAAGGCCATTCATTTATTTAGCTACCAAGCTAACTGGTAGTACTGTGCTGGTATTCACCCACATCTCTGGATACCATGGAAATAGCTGCTCCCTGGGTTCTAGGCATGCCTAAAATTTTAATGTAAATAGGAGTCAGTAAAACTATTTCAAAAAATGTGTCTACGGTGGTAATTTAGGTGCATTGTGTGTGACTAGGTGCGGGTGTGAGGAGGGGAGGCAGCAGCACAGCAGGCTGCCAGGTGGTAGATGTCCTGAAGATAGCTGAGGTCCGTAAAACGGGTGGAATATGGCACGTTTTGAAATTTTCATTTTCCTGTATTGCAGCAATACAAGCAGAGGGGAGAGAGGGGAGGAAGAGGCAGGAGAGACAAAGAAACTACGTTTCCCGGCGTGCCCCCGCGGCCTCGGGGCGGTGCGGGAGGAGGGAAGGGCAGGGAGCCGCTGTGGGAGACGTAACATGGGCGCCTGAGGCCGGGGCGGAGGTCGGGCTGGGCTGAGCGCGGGGCCGGGCGGGGTTGCAGGCGAGGCCGGTCCGAGGTGCTGGGCGGGCTGTCCCGGCCCCGCCGGAGGAGGGGAGGGCGCGGGGACGGGGCCGAGGCCGGGAACGGGGCTGGGGCTGGGTACGGCCCGGCTCCTCCCGGCACCGCTCCCGTGCAGGTGGCTGCGGCGGGGGCGCTGAGCTGAGCCGAACCTG
This sequence comes from Anomalospiza imberbis, assembly GCF_031753505.1. Taxonomy (NCBI): domain Eukaryota; kingdom Metazoa; phylum Chordata; class Aves; order Passeriformes; family Viduidae; genus Anomalospiza; species Anomalospiza imberbis. Next base: position 135,927,429 of record NC_089681.1, read on the forward strand.
CCCCGCCGGACGCGGCCCGGCAGCCGAGCAGGAGGCGGTGAGGGCCGGGGCCATGGCCGAGACCGGCTCTCTGCACGCCACCAGGTTCGAGGCGGCCGTGAAGGTGATCCAGAGCCTGCCCAAAAATGGTGAGTGCGGCGGGGGGCTCCGGCGGCAGCGGCGCCGTCCGTGCCGGGCGGGCACCGGGAGCGGGCAGGGCCCGGCGGGGCGAGGCCGCGGCCGCGGCCGCGGGGGGGTCAGGGCAGCGGGGCCGCCCCGGCAGCGGCTGGAGAACCGCTGGAAAGCTCGGCTTTAGTGCTGCTCCCCGCCTCTCGGGGGCCTTCTGAGCCCTGCCAGGAGCTCCTCAGTCGAGCGCCTGGACCAGGGGATCTGTCAGCTCCCCGCGATTTCAGCCTCCCTGAAATCCTGAAGTTGCTTTAACAAAGCTGTTACCGTGACTTCCCCTCGGCTGAAAGAGTTAAGAAAATGGAAAAGAAACCCCAGAACTTACCTTTTAGATAAGAGTTATGATAATTTTTAAAACATTTGTTTATTACATACATCATCAAGTCTGGTAAAATCGGATGGTTTTGAGGTTCTGAGGTAAACGTCACTGTAAACTTCTAATGATTAGAATCCAGCCTCAAGCTACGTGATTTAATGGATTGGTTATGAATCTTCCCTGCTAGCTGTTAGAGTTTCATGTTTACATTTTTTACCTCTACAAAAGTGTGTTCCACAAAGGAAGAAGAGAAAACCAAATCGGGAGGTACTGTGAAACTGTTACTAAAAGTGTTGTCAAATACCTAAGGTTAACAAAAACATTGCAGAAGGACGTGTTTTGGGTTAGTTGTGTTTATTTAGGTTTTTTGGGGTTTTTTGGGTTTTTTGTTTTGTTTGTTTGTTTTGTGGTTTTTTGTTTTGTTTTGGGTTTTGGTTTTTTTTTTTTTGAGTTCTGGAGACTCGCAGTAGGTTACTGTTTGTTAACAGTAAAGTGACTTGCAAGATACTTCATTTAATGAGAGCTAAACCTGTCCCTTTAAAATGAGTGACAGGACATTGGCTTGATGTTACTTATTACCTTTTTTAATTCTAATTGTGGAGTTTGACCTTAGCAGTAGGAAAGGTTATAGTCCTTTAAACTCCATCTGAAACTTGCTGTTAGTACAGTAAATATTTTCATTGGTGCTGGTTCTCAGTAGATGAGGTGAAGATATTCTCTGTTGGCTTCTATTGTACTGCTGTAACAGGCTGCAGGCTGTTTTCTCACAGAACCATTAGGCTTGTAAAATACTCAGTAATATTCTTGATGACAATTTAATTGTATTTTAAAATGTTTTCACTAGGTTCATTCCAGCCAACGAATGAAATGATGCTCAAGTTCTATAGCTTTTATAAGCAAGCAACCCAAGGACCCTGTAACATTCCTCGACCTGGATTTTGGGATCCAATTGGTAGATACAAATGGTAACTTTTCATGAGTTGTTGTTTTGGGGATGTTTTTTTATGTTTGGAGTGGAAATGTTTAGAAGAGTAGCACTTGGAGAAAGAAACTCTCTAAAATCTTTTTTTTTTTTTAATAAAATGAACATTTATGACCTTTGATGCTTGAATTAGTTTTCTGTTATATTCTGACTTTCTAACTCGTAATTGATCACTTCTCAGAGTTGCAGGTGGAAATGTTCCCTTGGATTATGCAGGTGGGCAGGTTTTTCTTGGGCAGCCACCATCATGGTACCTCTGCTGTGTTTATCCCATGCTGTAAAATGAATTCTTAGGTGCTCTGAAGAATGAGTGATGTGGAGGAGTGTGTGGAGCTCTTCCTTGAGTTTTCGTGTGTGATGTGAGCCTGAAGTAAATAAGTGGTCACTGGCAACCACTAATACAGCTTTGAGCTCTTGGTGGGCAGGTTGGGTTTATGTCTTTCTGGTTTGTCTGCTCAGTGGCAGGTCTTCCTACTATCTATGTTTGCCTTGGCCTGGGAAGACTTCTGATTCACCAAATTCCTAAGCTGTCTTTGAAAAGCCAATGTGAATATCTTGATTATAATATTTTAATGATGATTTGTCCTGAAGAACAAATATTATTGCTGTCTTTGTGGTCATGGTGCTCTTGGGAATCTGTGAAATGATTCCTAGGACTTATTTTTTTCTTCCTTCCTTCCTCCTCGGCCTCTCCAAGCCAGAGGGCAGGGGATAGACTAGGGCTGGGAGCTTTCATCCACCTGGTTGGTTGTAGCTGGTATGTGAGCCACCAACCTTGGTGGTTTTCTATGAGTGGGACAAATACTCTGGAATGTCAAATAATGTGCAAGACTGAGGAACTGTTTTATTGCAGTCAGTGTTCTGACAGATACCTTGTGCAATACTGATAAATTTGGTTAGAGTTTTCTGTCTTGCAGAGTTGGAGAGGGGAAGACTTTATTTAGGTCATAAGTAGCTGCTGTGGTAACTATTTGCCTGCTAGACTGATGTGTTTTTCCCCAGATGCTAAACTCAAAAAGGACAGATTTTTCTTGTAGCTTATTCTACCTCAGTGACAGCTGTTTGTAAGTGCTGGCTGAAGAGTATGGTCTGTTTGTTTTATACAGCAGAGGATCTTAAACTCAACTTGGTCAAAAGGGTAATGTGTTTGTCTTTTATCTGGGCTTATTTACAACTTACTGGGTACATAATCCTAGGTAGTCAGTGAGGAACTCTTCAGTCCCCTGTCTGTTTAGTTTTTTGCTTCTTCTTCCACTGTGTGATTATCCTAGCAAATTATATATTTGTACATAAAAAATAATGTGAATCATTCTTGCATTTTACTTGTATCAGAGAAACTTTGGATATTACATAACTGACCTACTTAAGGCCAAGCTGAAAAAAATCTGAAGAAGATACTGAAGGTGTATGCAACTTTCTTTCCTAGGGATGCTTGGAGTGCCTTGGGAAACATGTCCAAAGAAGAAGCCATGATAGCCTATGTTGATGAAATGAAAAAGGTATGTTTAGTAATGAAGGGATTCTCTAGAAAAAATGTTCTAGAAATAGAGGAATGTGATGGGGGTCTTGCTCACTACTCCTGCCAAAGCCCCAAATGAGTTATCCCCTATTTGAACTGTTACATTTCAGTACTATGCTGTTTGGCCTGTAGGCAGAAGAAAATTACAAAGTTCCTTCAAAACACAGATTTTGTATTGTTTTCAGAGAAACTTGAGAGCTCTAGCTGATATGAAGCTTAAATGACAGAGCTAAAGAAAATTAAATACTGAAGTAATGGTAAAGAGGGCATTAAGGAAAAAACCTGTACAACACACTGCCTCAGTTCTTAGAGCTGAGAGAGGTAAGTGATCCTTTTCTGGAAAAGAGACTTAAACAACTTTCCAGAAGGACTTTAGGAGAAAAGGTCTTACTCTCATGACTGGAGACATTAATATAATCCAATAAGTAAACTTAATAATTTTCTGTTTTTCAGGAAGAACTCAGCAACCTAAATTTTCTGTACTTGTTACGAAAATATTCCATGAATATTATAGTTGCAGTGAAACTATTAGCATTGAGTAATGTGCTCTGTTTTCAAACAGATGTGTAACTTGTAAGCAGTCACAGTTACCATATTAAGTGGGAATTGTAGCATTAACTAAAGTAAACAGAGTTTAAAATTTCATGTCATTTCTTAACTAACCCTTTTCACTGCAGCCTTTTCACTGAAACTTTTAGAGATTACTTCTCCAGTTTAAATATTATTTGCTGTCAATCTGAATAAAAGTATAATTGTAATCTATTACTGTAATGAGGTTTGAGTTAAAGGGAAAAAGTTCTACTCCAAATAAACTTGCTTTTTTCTGAGACCACTATATTGACATCAATCTCTGAATTTGTTTAATGGGTGATACAACAAAAATTTTTACTAGGCAAGGAGCTGGAGTGTGTTTTACTGTTCTTTTTCCTATCTGGAGTTCTGGTAATTTAGTTCCTGTTGCTATTATTGTATCTGCTCTAAATTGGAAAATAAGCAGCTCCAGAAAACACAGAAGGCCAAATACTGTTTGTTTGATTAAAAATCCCACTAAATTTTAACAATTCCTTTGAATGTGTGCTACAAGGTTTTAGTGCTTCATTTCAAATCTTGAATTGAATATGTGTTGATATTTCAGTAGATTACCTTATGGGTTTTTTCAGTGCAGTAACTGGTTTGGTCAGGACACTAAAACCAAGTGAAACTGCAATGGTTGTTCTAAAAAAACTCTAGTAAGCCTCCTGTGAGGAAGTCTGCTTCCTTGACCCTAATGAACCACAAATATTCTGCTTCTGTGTAGATTATGTGTAAGGATTGGAGAGCAGATGACTTCCTGCCTTGCTCAGCTTTGAAACTGGGGAATCCGTTTACCCTGCTTTGGTGCTGTTTCAGCTCTCACATTTGGAATACTAATTCCAGCTTTTCCATCCCAGTTGATTCTACTTGCAATGTCAATGGAAGTGCATTTCAAATGGATCCGCTGGGTTGTTCTATCAGCACATGCTGCACTAATCCTCATGGACTTGCTGTGGGCAGGCTGCTGTTGCTGTGTGGGTATCCATGTCTGAGGGGGCAAAAACCCACTTGTATGCTGATATCCCAAGACTGTGTTTAAGGGTCTGTAAGACTGCCATATTCCCCCAGCCCTGGGGCATTCCCTGGCATTTGCACATTGTCTTTGGCCTACACATGCATCAGATGACCCTGTCACAAAATTCCAAATTTGTTTTAGGTTTTTTTTCACTCCTTAGTGTGGCAACCTTGAAAATCACAGTTGAGGAATGTGTCTGGGTGAGGTTTTGATATGCTGGTGAGAGATGACCAAATGTATTATTTTTAGTTAAAAGAAACAGAATGCACCTGAGCTCAGATTCAAGGTTAGTTTGTTTCAGGTAGTGTTTCTGAAATTTATTTTGCAATGTTGATTAAACTAATTTGTTTACATTTCAGATATATTGTTTTGTTATGTATTACTAATAAGTGATAGCATGAAGTGTTAACGCTATGTGGTGTTTCTAATTTAAAACATGACTATATACGAATTGTGTGACATCCAAGGAAAATAGTAAATCGGGATACATAACTTATTTTTCATTTTGAAATTTTGAGATAGCTTATTAAGCCTAGTGGCTATAATAAGCAAGCAGTTACTTTTGCTGGTGAAAGTATTTTCTCTTTTTGTGCTCACCTAAAAGCTGACAGTTAGAAAAATGTCTAAGAATTGCTATAAGTAGCACAGACTGTATTGAGGTCTATTTAGAATACATGAAGAACAGTAATGTGCAGACATCACAGAAATTCATGTATGAAACAGTTTACAAAGCTGATTATAGTAATAAATACATAACAAATACAAGTCTTATTCTAGAAAAGGCTTATTGTTTCTCTCAACGTTATTGAAGTGAAAAAATCGGCAATCACAAAGCTGTTCAATCTCTGTTTCATATCCAGCTCTTTGTATCTGAGTATTTCTCCTAACAAAGACAGAATGAATTACGTACACTGAACAGATCAGAGAAGTGGCAGTGAAAATGCAGGTTGATAGAATTGTTATCTCTTGGTATCCTTGACTGGTTTGCAAGTGCTGACTCGCTAGGTGTTAGCCAGCCTGGAGCTCCTGCTCTGTGCAATAACGCTGCATGCTCCTGCTGCATGCTGGCATGCTTGGTGCCTTTGAGCAGCATGTTCTGTGGCAGTGTGTAACTTCATCTGTTGCTTTCTTGGTGCCCTTGAGGAGGAGGAGGTGCACTGAAGCTGTTGGTTTGCTTCAGCCTGTGTTTTTACCTATAGCTATTGCCACATTCAAAGTATGGTAACTAAAACAGTAGAGGATGAAAGAGGAACAAAGCTATTGGCACAAAGCTTGTTTGAAAGGACATAAACTGGAATGGTTCAATAATATCATGTGCTTTAAAAATAGCATCCAACTATTGAATCTTTTCTGTTTAATTTATTTTAGACTTAAGATTTTGCATTCCTGTCATATGATCAAACATATTGTATTTGTAACTTAAAATTAACAAATGCTCCAAATGACTTCAAGACTTGGTTCTAGTTTGTTCTTCTTCTAAGTGTGTCTTTGTGCTGTCTCTGTTTTGCTATATTTTTTGTTTGGGCTTAGAAGGACCTAGTAGAGCACTTCTGATCTGCTCCTTACATTCTATTGAAGGTGGCAGGGTTTGACAGTACAAGGAGTCCTCTAAGATGAAAAAAGTATTTCCGTTTTATTTTCTCTGGAAATAATGATATTGACTAACAGCAGCCTGTTGAACTTTGAGATGGTTTAGTTCAAAACTGCAGAAATAATGGATTCCAAGGTCTGCTAATAAATACTGTATCAAGGCTTTGTTTTAGTGTTGGCAACTGCATTAGCTGTCTCATCTTGTCTTCACCTGAAAAAAATTAATATAATTATATAAGATTCTTATTCAATAACATAGTTTTATGTTGTTTCCCTGTAATTAAAAAAAATTTAAAAACATCAGAATAACAAGTTTAGTGACTTAGTGAAATGTTACTGAGTTTTGTAATAACCAGCAGTTTCTAAAATCAGTTGAAATGAATGAATTATTGAAATGCTGTTTCATAAAATGCTTCATGTCTTGAACTTGTGCAGATTCTTGAGAGTATGCCAATGACGGACAAAGTTGAAGAGTTACTACAAGTAATAGGCCCATTCTATGAAATAGTAGAAGATAAAAAGAACAGAGGATCTGACCTAACATCAGGTTCGGACAAATAACTTTCTTTGTACTACTAATAATCATTACTCAATGGTTTTGGGGCTTGTTTTCTGTAAATGATTTAAAAGCTAAATGTTGCATCTCTTTGTTCATTCTCTTTACTATATAGCAGTTCGAATGGAGAAAGTCTCTAAGTATTTGGAAGGTAGGAATAATAAATTATGTATAAATCCATCATTTCCATTGTTTTGGTGCTGTAGGAACTTCCTGCTAACACTTGTGACTTCTGGGCTTGCCACCTCATTAGGCTGGGTTTTTATTTATTTTACTTTTGAGGTGATTAGGTCCAGGAAGCTGCATGTTTAGTCCTTGTTGATGGGCTTTTTGAGCAGCTGAAGGAAGCGTGAAGAAAGGAGAATATTTAAAACAAAACAAAACTACTACAAAACTACTTTCCCAACCAAATCTAGCTTTTTAAATCATGGCTTCTAAAATTTTCTGAGGCTCAAGTTCATGAAGGGAATATTTAAACATTTTAAATTGATGACAGGTGGCAAACCTGGTGGTATCACAGCTGCATAAAAATCAGTGTGTTGATTTTTATTTAGCAATACCATTGTGAGAATGTTTTGATCATACCAGTTATTATGTTACGGGTAATGTGTTCATAAGACTGTTGTATAAGTCTTACGGTTGTTTAAATCTGGCTTAAAATGACATTTTAAAACCGAAATGCAGCAGAGCAAAACTTGAAACTGTTTTTAAAAACTAAATCCATTGCACAAATAAATTGGTTAATGTCTTTAAGAAGCATGAGTCAACTGGTTAAGTTGCCTTTTTTTGTGCCTTTTTTCCCCCTACCTTAAAGGAATGTGGTTCTATTATCAAGCCTCAGAGAAACAGAAATGATTTTCTATTGTTTTGGGGAAAAGTAGTGGTAGAAGTTTTTACATGGCCATTTGAAAGTGGGTGTGACTTTTTTCTCAACTGAAGTTGTGTATATTTCATGTGTGGGATGCAATAGGTTTGCCTGACAGCTGGATTGATGGGTGGGTAAGAGTATCAGTAGATTCAGGTCAGTGATCTGTGTAATAAGGATTTACTTGGACTTGGTGTCTGTGGCACAGTGCCAGAAGTCACTTCTTTAAAAAATTACTTCATAGATACACAGAGAATCGTGGAAGTTAAACTGTACGTGTTTCCATAACAAATCTAGCATACTTATTTTTGAAGAGGCAGTTTAAGTATAAGGCAGTGTAAGTTAACAGCAGATTTCAGCTTTACCTTGTTCTGTCATGGTTGCAATAATTCTGGTGATATGTCATCATTCATACCGCTTACAGGTGCAAGATCTGATTATGCCACAATAAATTAGGACAGATTTTCACAAAGCCCCTTGTATGTTACAACTTTACCATTGCATTTAAGGTTTTGAAGCCCTTTCTTTGGTTCTCTTACCACTTCCATGATTAAAAGTGAAGTTGGAAATAATTATTGTTGTTTACAGTACAGATATCAAAACATTCTGCAGAAGTACAGAAGCATGATTACCTTCAGTCTTTCAGATGCACACTAAAGAATAGAACCAAAGTCTGTCTGAGATGATGTAGACACTGGTGACAATACTGTTCAAAATTGACACATGGTTATGTTTTGATTGTGTGAGTTTATCCAGTCTTGTTTCTTTCCTCACCCCCAGACCCCTACAGTCTGTAAATTCTGTTGTGGAGGGTATGTTTTTCAGGGGCAGGCAATTGGTATGTTCTGAAAACCAGGATGCTTCTCTTGACTACCTTGTTTCATACTGTACTTCCATCTTCTGGTCCATTCTGTTTTGAGTTTGCCTTCCATTCTTCCATCAAACTTTAATCTGTATGGAGATCATTATCTAATTGTTTAGGAATTGTATGCCACTGCCCCAAAATCAACAGTTTCTTGAATTAGTGGAAGAGAACTGTCTGTAAACTCAGTGTACATCAGTTATGGCTTGTGTATTGTCTCTAGCAGATTGGCCCCAACAAAAAAAGTATAATTGCATTTCTGGTCTTTGTGGTTTCTTTGAAAATGTTAAATACAAACCATTGAAATGCTGCCTTTCTGAATCAATAAAGCCTGTGGGTCCTTAATAAAGAACACAAAAGTCTGACATGCCAGCATTGAAATAAATGACTTGTAAGATCTACTAGAAAACAAGGACAAACTTACTGGATCCATGGGTTACCCAGAATACCCAGACTTGAATGTGATGGTGAAGAAAGAAAAATAGAGCATTCACTCCAATAGGCTGAGCAAATCTAAGAGTTATTTTGAAAGCATATAAACTGGGTAGCGTTTGGAAAGGTCACCCTGCAGCTGTGTGAGAAGCTTGACTTCTCTGGAAAGCTGTGTCAGTAGTGTCTGACAGGTAGGAAGTGCTTCTTTACAGACAAAGTCATTGACAAATTATTTTTGCGTATGTGATATACCGGACATCAAAAAAGAAAGTGGGCTCTTAGCTGACATAGCACTGCAGAAGGGAAGCAGCATTATAGAAAGACTCTTGTTTGTAGCTGCTGGAAGACTAGAGGGACACATCAGATGGATAGGTGCTTTAGAAGAGTAGCATTTTAACTTTTTTGAACTTGTTAGTAAATGCACAAGAAATCTGATGTCTAAGTCGGTGTTAAATAGGCAAAGAAGCTTCAAAACACCATTGCTCAGTAAATGTGAATTTTTTTAGAATGAGCATTCAAGCTTTCTTGTTTTATAATAGCTGAAGAAGCCAAAGGTGGGCTAGCATCGGCACCTAGTGATCTGATATAGGGTGGAAAATACTGAGAGTTTCAGAACCAGTTAATTCTTCAGAATGTTTCCCTGACAATGTTTGTGGATTTTCTTTTTTCGGAATGAGAGTAAATCTAAAAGGGGGGCAAGGAAACCCTATCTGACAGACTCCCACATTAAGTTAACGAATCTGAACAACTAAGCAAAGTATCTGGAAATTGTTTACAGGTTGTTCAGTAGAATTTTTCTGTATAATCTTTCTGCTTTGTGAAATGGCATTTAATCTGTTCTAAAATCTTACCAAATAAAGATGACCCTTTGCCTGCATGCTGAGTAGTAGTGGTGTTAGTAACCTTTGTGAAAACCAAATGTTGCCTCCAGTAACAAGAAGTTAGGGACTGCAGAGGTAGTTTCAGCATTATACTCTTACGCCTTGACTTCCTAAGGACTGTTTCTCTCCCAAAAGCTTTTCTCCCAGCTGTGTTGCAGTTGCACCAGATGGAGGTCTGCTGAAGCAAGGTGCTGTGTAGTGCTGCATATGCTGGTTTGGGGCAGTGCTGATGGCAGCACAGGCTGTGAAGGAGGAACCCGTGCAGGGCATTGCTTGTGTGAATGGCAGAACTGGCCCAGCTCACAGGCAGACACAGCTGTTTAACAATTTGCTTGGTGTCTTCTTGCATTCGATATGGGAGCTAGGTTTAGAAGACAATACTCACTGAGGTCTGTGTGCTTTTAGAACAAGCAAATACATGTAAACATTTGTATTTCAAAGGCAGTAGTTAGTACAGGGGCAACTTGGAAAAAAGTGAGCCTGTTCCTAATTACTATTTTTCAGGTAGAAATACTTTTCCAACTCTTAAAATACAATATCTTTTCCAACTGAGTTTCTTTAGATGGAGTATGAGTAGTTTATCTGTTCAAATAGTTTTGTTTTCTCAAAGACCTTCTCAGGTTGTATTCAGTATCTTTGCTTTCTAGTGGGGCATTTGGTGGCTCTTTTCTGCTCATGTGTGAGCCTTTGATCTGAAAAACCCTCTGTTTCATAAGCTCACTTTTTCATGGCTCTTCGACTTCAAAGATACTTGCTTAACAGATTTCCTTCCCTTTCCTTCCACCTTTCTTCACTAGGATTTTTACAGAACTCAATGTTGGTGAATCTTCTTAGTCATTTATAAGAAGGGGGGAAAGAGCTAAAATCCGTGTTGCTCTGAACTGCAGTGCTTTCTTAGGTTCTGCTAGTGGCTGCACCACAAAGAGGAGTTGCATTGAGGCAGGAGGAGCTGCTGGGTGTGTGGACGAGTGAGGTTTTTAAAATCCCATCCTTCAAACTTTTGTCCCCTTCTATTTTCCAGTTATAAATTAACACGTATAATCAAGGTTACAAATCACGTTCAGAAAGGCTAGCATGAAACTTACTATACAAACATTTTTTGTTAAAAATCTCAGTAGTTCAGCTCTCAGAAGTGTCTAGAACATTCTCTCCAACATTTGCTGCAGGATGGGATTATTATAGAAGATTAAGGGCTGGGCCAGCAAGTGCGATGTGGAATCAGTGACTCAACAAGCCATGGCTTGTCCTATTGCAATCTATACCTGCTTCACACTTTACACACCAAATCTCAGCCTCCTTTGTGAACTCACTTCAAGCTGATGGCTTTATGTCAGTGCTGTCTAACAGTGCTGGAAACAGGGCAGAGCATCAGTGTAGCTCTAAGCCTGAGTATTCCAACAGCTCCCCTCTCATACAGAGTGATCAGAAAATATATTGCCACAGGGTGAGCAGCAAAGTATCCAAATGGGAAAATGTAAGATTAAAAATTATTTCTTTGTAAGAGGAGGGAGCTATGAGACGTTTTCTTCCATGGAAAGAAAAGCCTGTCTGTATTGTGATTCATGCCGGGTTGAGTCAACAGTTACAGTTTTGGTGCATAACTGGTTGTTGAACTTGGATTTTTTCCTTCCAGCCAGACAAGATTTCCCTACAAAAGGGAAAATAATTGCAAAAGCTCTTCAGGTTTCATAATTTAGGAGATGTACCTACTTGCTAGATAATTCTGCTGTCTTATATTTTAGCTGTCTTATTGTAGTTAAGATCTTGTGATGAAAGAACTGGAATCTGTATTTCTCAGAGTTCTGTTCTACAAAGACAAGCTACAAAGAAGCAGTGGATGGAGGTGTGGGAGGCTGGGGAAGGACAGATACAAGTAGTCATATCTTGATTGCTGACAGAAAAGTACCCAGTGGACACAGACTGGTGTTTCATGTTTAACTTTGTGTAGCAAAAATAATTAATTGTAGCCTTTAAGATGCATAGAAAAGTCATTTATTTTAGCTCTGAGGCTGTGTTTGATACGGGCTTTGTAAAAGGCAGTTCAGATGGTAGGCTTGGAGCAGACAGCAGGAGAATATGACTTTAATGTTATTTCATTTTTGTTTTTTTCTGGTACAGGGCAAAACAGTTTTTGATTGCTACAATTCAAGGCTACAATGTGCAACTCAGTTATGTGGCCTTGTGTTGTTTTCAAGCATAAATCAGTTTTCTTTATAGGGTTCTGAGTTCACTGTGCTCACATTTTATATTTTCTAGGACAAAACTCAAGAGTGTAATAATGTTCCTTCCTAGTTGTCACGCAAAGTGAAAGTTCCAAATGATGACTTTATCTCTTCTGCACAGAAAGGAGCTTAGCAAGTTTTGCTCCACCCAGAGGGAAGTAGTACCAGGCTTGGGGACATCCTAGATCCTGGAATGATGTTACTGTGCTTTCAAGTTACGTCTAAGAAGCCGCTGTTCTTCATGTTCATTCTCACACGTTGGCTGAGGTGCTGACAGCAAGCTGGCAAAGCCTGCATCCGTTGGTCTTGCTGCACACGCGCCGTGTAACCGAGCTCTGTGTGCTTGGTGGCCCTGGACACCTAGGGGCCTTTGTGGAGCTACCTGCCAGTGCTGGGAATGCCTGGGGAGCAGCTGCTGTTCTGCCTGGGCTTCTCTCTGCCAGGAAATCCCAGGCACGTTGTCTCTACTGCAGAAGGCTGAGGAGCATCAGGGAGGAGGGAAATGTATCCAAGTCAACCCCAAAACTTGGTATCCTTGTTTATATGGCACATGCTCTGAAAATCCTTGGGAAAAGGTACTGGCTAAATATGGATGGAGATGAGAAACTCTTTAGATATGGAAAAGTGTAAAGATCTGGGATGACTAGTCAGTAATCCTAAATACTGTACTTGCAAGTTAATATGAATGTCTGAGAAGTTGCTGTTTCCTGTGTTTGTTCTTATCCACAGACTATTGTTTTAATGTTTATTAATGGTAAATAAAGATGTGAGTATTGTTGATGAATTTTTTTAAGTTAAATACAGAAGCATCTCTTGGAGTGTAACAGCTTGAAAAGCACATAAGCAGAGAGAGGAATGCTGGCAAAACAAGGCTGTAGTCTTTTGGAGTATATTAAAAGAAAAATAAAAATGAGGAGAGGCTTTTTCTGTTACAGTAAAGTTTAGGAGGACTAAACCAGACTGGAAAAAAGGAAAACTATATGGAGGGAGATGTGGCTGCCCCAGTATGTGTGCTTAGGGTGTACATTTGTCAGAGAACTTGCACCTAATGCACTTAAATTTAAAAGAAATAAAACCATGGTAGTTAAAGTAAAGACTTTCAGATTTTTCAGTCTGTATTTCTGACAGACTCTTCTAAATAGAAATCTCTTTTTATTTGTGATAGCTGCTTGTTTGACTAGTGTAGAACAGATGTTACAGACCAGGATAGGCCCTCAGAAATTTTCTTTGCAAAGAAGCAAATATCTTTTTAATATAGTGATATAGATGTCTTTTTAATACAGTGTCCTGTATTTAAAAGAATGCAAGGAAATGAGGGAATAGAAACTCTTGTTCTAGTTGAAGAGCTTATTGCTCCCAGATGCTTGCATGTACCCCTCGTGTCTCATGCAGGCACCACTCCTTGCAGTATTTGGTACATCAGTTTCAAAATGAGGTGGGGATTTGTGTAACCAAGTGTATTGGAAATGGCAGAACATGGTTGCACAAACTTGGAATTGAAGTAGGGAGCCTACTTGGATCAGTAACAAGCATGAAACATCGAGGGGTGATGGCTAGAAAATAATTACTGTTACCTGATGATGAAAACAACTTTGTACAGCATATAGACTCCTTGAGACTTAACATAAACACAGGTGTGCAGGGAGATCCCTACACAAGGTGATACAAGTGTAGGTCATGGAAATAATCTTCTAGTGGTTAAGATTTTCCTGCTATTGAGCAGATAATAAAGTTATGGTATGTCATGAAAACATGTAATTTTTATTAAACAGTGAGGGTGTACACAGCTAGCTAAAAGTTTTATCATGTCTCTCATGTGCTGTTGCAGACTGGTTCCTGGTCACTGGTATTTTCAAAGCATGTGAGAGGCTGTGGAACTTGTGTGAGGATGATACTATGGTGTACTGGGCTAACCATCAGTACAGCTCCAGCAGTGCATGTTAATTTTGTATAAGAATTACACGGCTGTTCATAAAACAAAAATACAAGGCATTTGAGAAAAACCTGCTAGGCAACGTTCTCTGTCAAATGACCTTCAAGCTGGGGCAGATCTACAAAGGCATTTAAGCTCTGAACTCCCATCTGGGTAACAAATATGGCCTCAAAATATGTGAAGAATTAAAAATCACATACTTACTTTTGAGAAACTTAGACCCATTATGCAGGTCATTGAGGAGAATTGTAGTGATGCCTTTAAAGAAATATATTTAGAATGGCTTGTAGAAAATCCCTTAATAATAGAGCTGATACTAGAAAATAAACACCTGGTGAAAGCTTGTAGAGAAGCTGCATGTTTGCTCTTCACGTCCTTTCCATCTTGCTTTTTTTTTTTTTTTTTTTTTTTTGGTCAAATCTTTCTATTTCAAGTTGTTACTGTTACACAGCTCCTACTATGAGCATTAAAAACCCCAAACTCACACCCCAGGCCTTTGCAGAATAGAATTCCTTCTATGGCTAAAAAGCAGTACGGCTTTGATTTAAAAAATTGTCACAAATCTCGCAGTTTGATGTTGTATGTAGTGAGATGAAAATAATAAACCAAGAGGAATTCTACAGTATCTAAAGTAGGGCAACAGAAAAAGCTTCTAACATTTTGCATGCAGCTGAAGTGAGTAGATAAAATAAAGGGTGGAGGGGTGGCTGGGTGGGATTAGCACAAAACAAGTAAGGTTTTAAAAGCTTGCTTAACTTGTGTCATTTGCACTGAGAATGTAAGTTCCTCAGGGAACAGCCATTAACCTACTGGCAGGGGATGTAGAAGTCACTGCTAGCTGGTTCTGCTTAGTCTTTAAACCTGTCATCCCCAGGATTAAGCTGATGATTGACCATCATGTCTGGTTCCTTAGCAGATACTCAGAGCAACGAGAATGGCAGCCAACTGTGGCTTTACCCCGTAGTAAAACCAACTGGGGATGGACCTGATGAGGATAGCAGTGTAAGGGTTCTGAGGAAAAGCACAGAATTAGGCCTGGCATTTCAGGTGGCCAAACTCTATACAGAGTTGTGTTCTTAAAGTGTGCATCAAAGCAATGCCTCTTTGTGCTCTTTGGGAGCACTGTTGCTAAGAATGACTTAGTGAAAAAAATATGATCCTGACGGATTTCAGTTATTCAGGTGTCCTGTGATATGATACCATAAATCTGTAACTGTTGATACATTCTTTCAGTTCCTCCTCTTAATTTAAATACATGTTTAAGATCACTTAGAAGTTTCCCCAAATGAATAATCTTCTCACTGCAAGTAAGTGAAGAAAGAACATGCTTGAATGTTCAGAAACATTCCTTTCAAAAAGAAAGTAAGTAAATCTTAATAAAAGCCTTCTGGTGTACCTGGGGCTTTTTGCAGTATCTTTGGTAGGTAGGGTGAGGAGCTTCACAGTTTAAATTCCCCTTCACAGCTCAATGTTCCTCCTGGTCTTGTCTTTCCTGTTTACTCCCACGGCAGGGTAGGACAGGACACATGGATGATTGTGTCCCCACCCCCATGTTGTTAAAGGGAAAGGTGACGGGTGCCTTACGGTGCCAAGGGGGCTGTGTCTGTGCCTAATGCTCATGCTGGGAGGACATAACTGCTGCCTTATCCTTCTTATGCTGCTGCTTCTCAGAAAAACATCTTGAGAACTGGGATTCGCAATTCATGAAACACACTTGTGAGAAAAAAAATGGGACTATGTTGGGATTTCTCTTTTGTGAAGCAAATTTCCATGCAAATAAGTAGTGACCTTCTATGAGGAGAAAATGAGCAGGTGCTTATATTCTTGTGGTATACAAGACAGACAATTGCTTTTCCAATTCTCATTTTACAATAACGTAGGGGTTTTTTAATCTTCAGATAAAGAGATGGATTAAATCAGTCCAAAGCAGTGATGCAGGGTGCCCACAGAAACATTACCTTGCAATAAAACTAAGGTGAACTTAATATTTAACATATTCATTGTTACTATACAATTAGTTATTTTACCTTTTTTTTCTTTTTTTAAAGTGCTGTGGATAAGCTTGGAAACTAGAGAAATGTGGGAAGGCTCTTCATTGGAAGGTTAAAGTAGAAAAAAGCCTTAGCTTTAAATTACCATGCAGCAGAGAAAGTAGTGAAGCTGGTTTGGCAACTCCAGTGTAATTGGATATTATTTTGCAGTTTAATGTTAATCCTACGTATGAGAATAAATCTTTCAAGGTTCTGACAAGGGAATGTAGAAATTATGCAAATGAAATGCTGTGGTGACAATTAAAAGAGTCAGATTTCAGCCTTGGAGCCAACATGTAATCTGTGCAAGTGTCTCACAGAAACGTCCACTCTTTATACCTTTGTACCCTGTCCTAACATAGGAGGCTTAAATGAGCATCAGGATGTATTTGACCATAACTTTTTTTTACAGGAGATGGTAGAATTGTCTTTTATATACTTCATCTTTTTAATGAATCTTTACCTTTCAGTTTTTTGTATGGTTACAGTAAATTGTGATCCTTGGAGTGATCAAAGATGTGGAAAACAAGGATTTAGTAGTTACTTTGTCTATTTCAATATTTGTTTCTTTAAATATTTATGAAAAAAGTGCTTAGTGTCTATATCAATTTCATCAACTTTTTCACTGAAATCAGGGAATTTATTTTCATGTGTCATTTGTTAGGTAATGATCTGTATAAATGTGAGTCATCTTACCATATTTTGCATCTGCCTAAATTACAGCAGAAGATGTGTGGAATATTGTATTTACCTTATTCAGAATTCTGTTGTTCACATAACTGAATATAATGTTTCAAGATTTGCCTCTGAACTGTCAGTAGGTTTGAAGCATTTCAGCCCAAAAGGGAAATTCTGATAAAACAGTGATTTCTGGGTTTAAAAGAACATGGCCACATCAGTCCCAGCTGCAGCTGTAACTTAAATACAGTAATAGGCTTGGTCTGAGACTCCTCCTCTAAGTGGCTGCAGTCTCTTCCCTGGGGGCTGCCTCAGAGTCATTGAGAATATCTGCACCAGCAGTCAGGCACTCAGTGATAGGCCACAAAAGAGAAACATTAAACCAATTAATAAAAAGCTTACAGAAATAAGCTGCCATTATTTGGCACATCTTCTAATATGGACCTACTTTTGTAGAACTGTGACTGATAGTTTTGGGGGTGGTAGTGGTGGTGTATGTTGTTTCCTTTAAAATAAATCTTTTTTTCTTTGCTTTTTTTCTTAGACCTTAGTAATGTTATGAATTCCACTCCAAATATAAAAGCTGTAAATGGAAAAGCTGAAAGCAGCGATAGTGGAGCAGAATCAGAAGAAGAAGGGCTTCGTGAAGAGGAAGAAAAAGAAGTGCAGATAAATGGAAAGGGTAAGTTTTCTGGACCAGTGTGTGTCACAGAGTTGTTCTTAGCCACCTAAGTGGCAGAAAATACCGAAGTAGCATGAATGCTTTTTCAAGGGAATTAGATGGAAATACTTGTGAATGCATATGTGAAAGATGCCTGTGTTTCAACCTAGGCTGTAAGAATTAAAACTAGTACAAATTGGTGAGCTACGCCATATGATTATTGACTTGCCTAGCAAGTTCTGTCAAAAGGTTTTCTAAATATCTGTACCCTGCATTGTTTTGGGTTTTGTTGCCAGTGCTTCTTTGTAAGAGCTATGAATGACTACATGGCCTGTAAGAGTAGAATTGAAAATTACTGTTTTTTCTTCAGAGAAAATAAAACAGACCTTTAAGTAAGATTCATTTAGAGGGTCCATAAAGAACTGGATGCTGAAATAACAGCATCTAGTGAAGCCCAAATGAAATAGCATATTTAAAATTCTATACACATGTCCTCCAAGGACATTAGGCTTATTATTTAGTTTTGAAGAGACACCTACTTTATATTTACTTACTTATGTTTTAAGTATCTGCTCTTTATGCTTTTTACAAGAACAGAACAATCCATATAAATGGGGATATAGGAGCATTTTTTGTTCTGCAGATACATTACGCATACAGTCCATTAGTAAGCTAGCTGCTTGAAAAAATATGGTTGGAGCTATTAGGTATAGAGCTTTCTCTTTGCAAAGTTTTATTTTCTTTTACAGATTATAAGAATGTGAAACCTGAAACAGCAGCTGCTAAGGATTTGGAAGTTATTGTTAGTAATGGCTGTTACAAAGACAGATTTATCCCAGATATGCAGAATGGCATCCAGACCAAATCTGCCTTGAATGGCTTGAACCCAGAAGAAGAAACAAATAAAATTGAGCCAAGCCTAGAAATAGCTCAGAACGCTGCTCACCAAGGTATTGTCCTTTCAAGACCATGCTTTCATTTGCACATGTTTTTAATGAAAAATACTCTTTTCTTGAAAGCTTAATCCCAGGATTCAGAGACCAGCAATAGTGTCTTTCAGTTGCAGAAATCTGAAGACAGAATACTAAAACAAATTAATTAATTCCAGTTAAAAATAAGGCTTTCTTTTAGTATCTCTTACAGAAAGAGAGAGGAATTCAGAGACAAGAGAGGCCTAAACCCACAGAAATATAAGTGTTTTCTTGTAATATCATTATGCTACCTATGCAGATACTATTTGCCTTTGAAAGTGAATTTGTAGTTAAACAAAAATCACCTATATCTGGTTTATCATTCTGAAAAGCTAAACATTTTATAAATGCCAGTTCATTGAAACTGGGATCTGAATTTATATTTTTAATACTTTAGGGAAAACTGCTTTATACTGAGCTTAGGAAGGAAAGCATAATGAAAAAGGCAAAATTAAAATTATGAAGTATACTTTTCCTACTAGTAAAGATTTTCTAAATTCCTAAATTAATAAAACATCTTTATTCAGAATCGAAGTTTAGAATGACAGTTGTAGATAGAAGGGTCATGAATTGATGCTCACCTACACATTTTAACTCATTGCTCTAGTCTTTGCCAGGGTTGGCTCAACTGGCTCACATTTACAAACCATGTGTGCTATCCCTCTTTCCCTGCAGGTGCAAGTGAAGAGAATACTGAAGAGATCTCAGCAGCTCAGCACTTAACCAGTGATTCAGACAGTGAAGTTTATTGTGACTCTATGGAGCAGCTTGGACTAGAAGAGGTAGGGGTTTAGTATTCCTGGGTGTATTTTGAAGCTGGTATGCTGATTTTTTAATAGGTTCCTCTCAGTCAAGTGAATGTGGATATGCAGAGGTGAATGATGTGGCTCATGCATGCTGTTCTTCTGTTTGAACTAGAGGGGTTTGTTCCTTTCATTGCCAGCATTTTACAACTTGGTTACTGCTAAACTAAAAGCCTTGAAGCCCTCAAAGAAGTTATGTGTGGAGAAGGCTTCAAAAATAACAATACAAAGAAACAATTGTCAAAAAAGAAAAAACAGTATAAAGAAACTAAGGTCCGTGTCCACAAATTAATGTAGGGTCTCATAACATGTACGGACCAGAATTCAGCTATTTTTAACAAATGGGAAGTAACTTTGTTACAATTCACTTTTTGCTTGCCTTTTTTCTGGCCTGATGATTTCTGCATTTGTTTCTTAGAATAAATAAAGAATAAGTGTTAGCAAGTGGCCTGTAGGCCAGTGCCTGCAAGTGACCTAGGTCCAAAGAAGTGGGGGATTACAAGGATTTCTGTGTTCTCTTGTATTCTCTTCAGTCATAATGTACCCCTCTGACTTCCCTATAAAAGGTGAGCACCAACTGTGCTGCCATAGTTTTGACTGGATTTGTGCTCCTGCTGATTACTACTCATAACTGTAATCTTTGTTGGCTTTCTGGCCTAGATCTCCTTCAGAGGCACAGGTTAAGTGTGGGCTTTGTAGGTTGTACTCAGAAACCTCATTTCCCGATTCTAGAGAGAAATGTGTGAATGGTGCCTGAGATCAGAAAGGCCAGAAGCACTCAAATCATTCTCTTGTCTGGCTTTTTCCTGAGACTGTAGGGAATTCATTTTAACAAATCAAAATTCTACCCAGTAATGAAGCATGTTGGGAAATGTAATTTGATAGAAGTGCTGCAATGCAAACTGTCCTATCTAGCTGATTTCCCAACCTTGTGTATTGTTCAAGCTTGTTAGAGATTCTTTAATTGAAGTGGGTGGATAATTTGTCAGAGTTTCCCAACCTGCATGAGGAAAGTTCTAGTTTTGCACAAAATAACAAATGTTTAGGTATATGTAAAGAAATACACAGGTAGAACTACAGGTCAATCAGTTCAAACTAGAAGAGGTTCACTTAAAGAAATAAATACTGCTGTTTCTTGGAAAAGATGTAGCCAGCAGTCTGCCCTTCAGTTCTGATGATCCAGAACTGCTGTTTTACAAATTTGGGCAGCAGTTTCCATTTCACTGCCCCTCCTTTTGGTTATTTTGACTTCTCCATGAAGTTCTTTTTCGGCTGACTGAGGTCCCCAGTCTTCTTCAGCGTATCCTTGTGCAAGGGCCTGTCCCTGCCCTGTGCCAAGGGCTGCTTGAACCACCCACCAAGACAGCCCCAGTGCAGAACCTGAAGAGCACCTGTGTCATCCTTTTTTACTGTCTTCCTGCAGTACCACCAGTTTTGAGTGAGAAGTCGATAGAATACTCCACCTTTCCTTTGTTTGGTGTGAGGTGCAGGTGCAGCCAAGCTGTTTGGAGCAGACTGGTGATAAGCTGCATGCTGTCTTTGCTCTGAGTGCAAACACTGCCTGCCCAGGGCTGCTGACAGCATGGGCCTTCTGACATGGCTCCCAAATTCAAGGGGAGAGGCTGTTTCACTGTCTAGGAAGCAAAGCCAGTTTTACAGGGGAAAATGGAATGGTTTTAGATGTTAATGTCCTATTTTAGTAATTATTGAATATTAGTGTATGTTGGAAATGTCTAAAGAAATTCCTGTGGTATCAACTATTGTGAGATTTGCCTGAAATGTCTTCTCAATCTGGAAATAACATTTAGAAAATAATAAGTATATTCTACAGGAAAACAACTCTCCTCTTAAAAGAAGTCTTAATTCTGGGCAAAGTATTTTCTTAATGTGAAAGTAAAGATGATATTTTTTTCATTTTTAATGTTTAACTGTCATATTTTACAGAATTTACTTACTTGCTAATGTTAATTTGTAGCCCTTGGAGATGATCACATCAGCTAAAGGATCTTTAAAGCATTCATCGCATTTCTTGGATGTAGATCACAGTCCTCTGTTAGAAAATACGGATTTTCCAAGGCGCACTTGCATGACTTACGGGAATCTCCATCCTGGAAATACTGGAGAGGGAGTAGCTGAAGAACAAGGTGAAGTCAAATGTGGAGGAGAAGATGGCAAAGCCAGTAATGGGGGTCCTCACAAGGAGAAAAAAGGTGGAGAAAAAGCAGATTTCTACAGTGTCAGAAGAGGGAGAGGTACTGTGACCCTGCATTTGTGTTTCCCACTCTTTTCACTGCCATAAATTACTGCTGTCTGAGAAGCACCTGTCAGCACCGTCCATTGGGACAGTCATGTGTATAGTGCTCCTGCTCTTCACAATAAAAATAGATAACAAAATGCCTATTACAGTGGGTGACTTATACTCCAGCTGCTGCTTACGGCACTTGGGTTTTTGGAAATGTAATCCTCAAAACCAGTCTGTGTCTGAGAGGAGCTTCTTTAGAAGTTACATACTTATTGTGAAATACATATGCATTTATATCTCTGTGGTGGTTTATTTGAAACCATGGAAGGCCATGGAAAGATGCCAGTGTCATATTGTTTTGTATATAATTGGAATGTTAGCCACACCTTTGAGTGATTCTGATACTGTCCATTATGATTCTTAAAACTTAATGGTTCTTAATCACGTAATAGCCCAGATGTTCAGTTTATGTTGGACGTCTGTGCTTTTAAATTCCCTAACACTTCTAATAGCATCATCTACGAGCAACACCATAGTCCAGTGATATGATCTGTAAAGTCAAGGATAAAATCAGTTTTACCATATTCCAGTGGTATGATCTGTAAAGTCAAGGATAAAATCAGTTTTGCCATATTCCAGTGATATGATCTGTAAAGTCAAGGATAAAATCAGTTTTACCATATTCCAGTGGTATGATCTGTAAAGTCAAGGATAAAATTAGTTTTTCTTGTAAAACCAAAAAAAGGCAGAAAGTGTTTTATTTATATATAGCATCTTTTTTATGTAGCACCTATAAGTAATCAGATAGAAGAACTAAAAATATCCAAATAAAACATTTATGTTGAAAACTATTATGAAGAACATACTATAGTTAACTGTCCCTTCTCCTCTCTCTTGTTTTATTAAAGTTTGCAACTTACAGGCAGAAACAACAGGCTAGTTAATGGTAGTCATATCTAGTTTAAGGGAGTATTGTCAATTTCAAGTAATTATCTTTTCTCTTCACTGTATTCCAGTGATCTTTGTTTTCTAGCTGGAGACTTTGCCAAACTTAAAACACATACTAAGACAGATCTTACATTTTGCTAGGGCAGAATTTACTGCTGAACTTGACTGGTTTGTGCTAATAACTTTTTGTAAATGTTCTTGCAGTTCTAGGAATTTGAATGATACTGTCACACTAAGGCTGTAGGGAAACATCTCAGATGACATTTCAGTGACCTCGCAGTGCTGCTGAACTGTCTGAGTATAGCCTGTGACAAGGAGTACCACACTCCTGGGTGAAAACTGAGGAAGAAAACTGAACTGTTAAACATTTTCAGTAGAGCTGTAGCCCATTTTGTGTTTCTGTTTTTCCTCCCTCACAACAGGGCATAGACTTCAGCCTTTAGGAGATGGTTCCCAGGGTGGCCAGATGGGCAGTGGAGGGGATGGCGAGCGCTGGGGCTCCGACAGAGGCCCGCAGGGAAGCCTCAATGAGCAGATTGCAGTGGTGCTGATGCGGCTGCAGGAGGACATGCAGAATGTCCTGCAGAGGCTGCATATGCTGGAGGCTGTTGCAGCATCACAGGTACTATTCTTTGGAGTTTTTTCATCGCCTTTTATTAAATGTCCTTGGATAGTTTTGTGCTTTTTCAGGTTAAAATTTTTGACAATATTTTCTTAAACTGTAAAGACATTTCAGTCACATTCTGTACTTGAGTCCAACTTAAGATTTCCTATTGGTACCTACTCTTAGGAGCACAATTTGTAACTCTGATACTTGTAAGCAAAAACATGCATTTTTTACCTAGAAATTACCCTTCTGTTATTTCACTGATTTCTGATCAGACTGATCTTGACCATAGTTATTGATACACATTACATGGGTTATATGGAGACTCCACAGTTAATGTTATTAGTGCATGATCCCAGAGAATTCAAAGCATTTTCAAAGAAAGTGAGAAATTATCTTAATCTTTCAGATGGTAAATGTTCACAGGCAGAACTTCAGATTCCATTTTTGAGATAGCAAAAGACTTGATTGTTCATAGCTTTCTTTCCTCGTGAAGTAATCCAGCTTTATTGGAAACATACACATAATTTATATCTACATTTATTGTCATACATCATGTCCTCATCCAGCCAATAGAACTCTTAAGCAAGTGTAAATGTTATTGATACACTATGTCATTTTTCTTTCTGTTTCAGTAGAACATGTTGTGAATATAGGTGAAACAGTAACCTGAAAATGTTTGGTTTTGTTTGACTTGCTGATATATTTTGATCTGCATGAGAATGAGCAAGCTGTACAAGCAATATCCTATGGGATGCACATACTCCAAATCTAAGGCAGTCTTAGAAAAGGATTTTTTCTGCATCACAGATATTCAAGAATCTAATGTTTGGTTAAATACAGATTGATTTTCTATCTTTGCCTGAGCAATTTAAGTAGTAAAAGATTCTTCCTCAGCAGTTCATGCTGTGCGTGCTGTCCTTACCTAAGGAGAAACAGAAGCTTCTGTTTCATGTTTACCTAAATTAAGAAAGACCTAGAAAAGCAGCTACTTTGCTTTTGTGGAAGCACCACAATAGTGTATGGGAATAGTCTTGAAAAGATTCTGTTACTTCCATTTTCAGGATTGCCTGGAAGACATGGAATGGAGTATTCTCTTTCCTTTATGTTGTTAGACATGCCTGTAGCTGTAGCCCAGGGCAAACTGAAACAGTGTTTTTGACCTTAGTATATAGACTGGTGTTGAGACATGCAAGCAGGCAAATCATGCTGCGGCGATTTCTGCTCTGGGTTGGAACTGGGACTAGACCAGAGCTGAGAAAGTTGCAATGACAAGTTGAGCAGGGGAGCCTTCAAAAACTGTAATGAGGTCCAGTAAGTGACACTGATTCATTTTCTAAGACACAGAGAAGTGATAAAATTACTATAAAGAGTAGTGGAAACATGAGAGGTAAGTTAGCAGCTGTGTGGGGTCACATGGGGGTGGTTCTGTGCATTAAACTGTGATATATACAGATTGCAAAGACATCACAAGATGAAAAACCTCATATTCTTGTTTTGTGAAGAAGAAAAATTTTAATTCCAGTTTCCTTATTTTATACTTAAGAGCCTTTTTTTG
This sequence comes from Anomalospiza imberbis, assembly GCF_031753505.1. NCBI lineage: Eukaryota > Metazoa > Chordata > Aves > Passeriformes > Viduidae > Anomalospiza > Anomalospiza imberbis. The sequence continues at coordinate 135,951,838 of NC_089681.1, forward strand.
TATTTAAAGGCAAAATCTGCAACACTACAGTCAAATTACCAGCACGCCTCCTCTGTCAAGGTAAAATACTGGTTTATGATGTGTAAAAAGTGTGAACTGTGAAAAAAGATTAATTTGAATATTTTATCTCTAGCTCTTGGTATATGCTTTTTGTACTGTCTCTTCCTTGACTAGGAGATAAAAAATAATCTGTCTGAGGAAATTACTTCATAGATTAATCTTTTCTTACGGTCTTACTATTATTTTCTTTGGTACTGTAGCATTTGAAGTGATGAGAAGTATACAGGTGGTATTCAATATGTGCACACAGATTGCTCACTGGAATTTTTTTCTGTTTTTCCTTAGAAACCATCATGGTGGCCCTTTGAAATTTCTCCTGGTATTCTAGCTTTTGCTATTGTATGGCCATTTATTGCCCAGTGGTTGGTACATGTGTATCACCAAAGAAAGCGAAGGTAAAGATGTGCATTCAATAGAACAAATACACTGTGTGTCACCTGTTTAAACCAATAGGTAATATTATCATGCTATTTAGACAGGACAGAAAATACTTTGCCTTGGAAGTTTGTCAGTATGAGAAAGTACTGGTTAATTTGACTTTATATGTAGTATGCTTTATATGTGGCAATTTATGTTAAATCTATGAAATATGATGCAGGATACATAATTTCGAGCATGCACAAGTGGATGAGGCTGGATAGCTTGGAAGCATCTCCATAACATTCTTTGATCCTCCCACTCCTCATATGTTCTTGAGCCATTTTCACTGCTTCTGGGCTTCCTAGTCCCCTTGTGCCATGAGATTTTTTTTTCCTATCATATCCTTTGTAAAGTGCTGTCACCTATATTTTATATCTAGTAGTACCTTACTATGATATTTTTGTAACATCTACCTTGACTTCCTTCAGCTGAAGGGCAGTTGTTCTCTTGCCTTTTCTCAGCTCTCGAAGCATCAGAAGGTCAAGTGAGTGTTCTCTACTTACTGTCTACTTCCTTCAGCCTCACACCTGGTTCTGTTAGCTTAGTATGCTCTTGACTTTTACATTTTTTTCCTCTGTCAGACTGCAGAGTTTGCATGTGTGTGGATCTTAGGAGAATTAGCTGAATTTGCTCTAGCTTTTTAATGTTTGCTAGTTTTCATGGTATAGTTTTCTCTCCTGTGGTGAATCACACAAACACAGAGTGGCTGAGGTTGAAGGAAGGCTCTGCAGGTCATCTGGTCCAACATCCTTGCTCAGCCAGGGACACTTAGAAGCTGGTTGCCCAGGACTGTGTACAGGCAGCTTTTGATGATCTCCAAGGAGGGAAACTCCACCACCTCCCTAGGCAACCTGTGCCAGCGTTTCCTCAGAAATGCTCCAGACCTTTAATCGTCTTCATGGCCCTTTGTTGGACTCTCTGCAGTTTGTCCGTGTCTCTCTTGTAACCAGAAGCAGACAGAGCACTCCTGGTGTGGCCTCTCCAGTGCTGAATAGAGAGGAAGGATCACCTTGCTCACCGTGTTGGAAGGGATAATGCAGGAAGGGATAATGTTGGAAAGGAAGCCTGTAACACCACTGGCCTTTTTTGCTGGCTCATGTTCAACGTGGTGTCCACCAGGATGCCTAGATCCTTTTCTGCCAAGCTGCCTCCCAGCAGGCACATACTGATGCCTGGAGTAGTTTCTCCAAACGGTGCCAGACTAAGTGCTTCCCCCTGTTGTATTTCATAAGGTTCCTGTCAGCCCTTTTTTCCAGCCAGCTGTAGTCCCTCTGGATGGCAGCACCACCCTCTGGCATATCAGCCACTCCCGGTTTTGTGTAATTTGCAGCTTTGCTGAGGGTGCACTCTGCCTGTCATCCAGGCCCTTGCTAAAGGTGTTAAACAGGATTGGCTCTAGAATCGACCCCTGGCATTCACCACTAATTACCGGCCTCCAAGTACACTCCTGTCATTGATCATTGCTCTTTGGGCCCAGCCCATGGCTTTGTAAACAATACAGCACCCACAAAGGCTGCAAATCTGCCAGGGAGCTCCCCTGGCTCAGAGCTGCCAGCAGCATCAGTGTTGCTGCACTGTCTGATGCAACCAGAGATTGCAGTACTAAGGCTTTCAGGCAGTTATGCACATTTTGCTAATTCTTTGCACTAGTAAATGGAAATTTCCTTGTCAGCAAGGACAAAGTTGCAGTGTTTTAAATCGAAACTATTTAAATATTTTACTTGAAGCTTCTATGAACTTCAGTGTTCTGCTAATTGCTCTTGCATGGCTGTGTTCTCTCCCTCTCTGTGAACAGTGTGCTGTTCTTGAAAATGTTTTTTGATCATCTCTTCTGACCTCTGTAGCACCCTCAATCCAGCCACAGATTCAGACAGAAATCAGTTTTTAGAAAAGCACCCTTTCCAGCAATCTTTCTAGTGTATTGTCCTAGTAATTCACTGCTTTGATGAATAAACACATGGTACATTGCTTTTAGTTTGGATTTGACCAGCTTCAGTTTGCATCCATTGGATTTTCCTGTATCTTTATGCAGTTAACAAAGAGCCTGTAATGTATTTTCTATGGTTACTTTTTTGCTATCACCAGGTCATCTCATAATCTCTTGCTTAAACCTAACAAATGGAGCTACTGGAATCTCATTTTAAAATTGTTTCCCAGTCTTGGAATGATTCTTGTGGTTCATTGCCAAATGCTTGTTTTTCAACATTCTGTTTTGAGTTTTGGACACCAGGATTTGTAGCAGTGGTAATATCAGTGTTGGTGTGAAACACCGAGATAGCATAGTCCCATGTTTTGTTTACTCCTTCATGTATTGATGACCTTCAATAACAGAAACAACTAAAGAATTTCCTGTGTTCTTGAGCTTTTCTCTCTGTTTCTGAAGTCTACTCACAGGCAGAATTTAAGGACTATGTGCTTCTGCAGCATGTTTCTATCTGGAGTGCTATCTCCTTTAACAATGCGTAGGAAGCTGATCAAGTACACTCAGTGAGAAAACGGAATTGCAAAATGAGTCCTTTTCTCCTGTCCTGTGGCCAGTTTCAGCTTGTGCTCTTAGGCAAGGTGTGTGAGTTCTTAGGCAATAGCTGTTCACAGTGCCTGCATTGACCCTGTCTGTGTACTTTTAGTTTTAAATTATGCATACTGTCCCTGCAGCAGAAACCATGAGTCTCTGCTACCATGCAGTCTCTCGTGCTGCAGCTGTGGAGCCTTGACTTCTAAGCTCTTCTGCAAGTGTAGCAAATTCCATGTAACTGGTGGAGGAACAGCCTTCTGTAACCAAGAGCTTTGTGTTTAGCTCTTGTCCCTGGGCTGAGGTAGCTCAGCTCCATCCCAGCACCTCTTAACCTGTCCCCAGTTCCTTTATGGGGAACTTAATGCTGAAAATCTGGGTACTCATACTGGAGCCTTCACCAAGAAGGCTTGAAAACCTGAATCCTAAGGGCCCTAAACACAGATAGAAATGTATTTTCATAATAGTAAAAGTTGTCTAGGTTCAGCTCATGATTTTAGAACCCTCTAATTTTAAGTTTTATGGAGTCATGGGGAAAGCAGCTCTTAAGTGTTGCTCTCCCTGAGCTAGCACACCACTGAACCAGGGTCAGGGATTTTTCTGTGGAATTCCATGTGCAGTTCCAAATTCTTAGTGAATTTTCTACTCCTTGGTGTAAGAGGGCAAATTTTCGGGTGTCTTGAAGCCCTGTTGTGTTTTATTGGAATGGAAACCTTTCACATGTAACCTTAATTGATTTGTTTGTTTAGACAAATGAAAAATCATCTCATATGTGAAGGTACATTAAACTAATTTATTTGTTTCCTCTTCTAGAAAACTGAACTGAGAACTCATGACTATGTTTAAGGACTTCTAGGAGAAGATGGCCCTGGAAATCAAAGGAAGTCTGAATTCTCATAGAATCTCAGAATTTGGGATGATCTTCCTTATGTTACAGTAATATTTTGTACTACCTTTGAGCTAAATGTTTAAGGACTAATATTATTGAAACTTGAATGAGTCAGAGCTCTGAGGTAACAAATTAATTTAATAATTCCATCCTCAGCACCATATGAACAATAATTATTTTGGAATGTGCTTGTGGATGGGCCTTCAGTAATTACTGGCCTTGCTGATGTCAGTTGATGAAGAGAATAACATCTCTGTAAAAGAATAAATGAAAAATACGTAAAACTGTCACTTTAACATTGAAATAATTTTACAGTCTCGCCCCTGCCTGTTCTTCCACAGCATTACATATTACCAGGTGAAAGCTCTAAAAAAGTATAAATTTAATACATTGTAAGCTGTTGGAAAAATATAATATAGCTCTGAGGAATTCAACTTGCTATTTTTGCTGCTAAACTAGTGTGGGGCAATTTCCATATAAATTGGTCAGAAATGAAGTTGAATCCTTCATTTATCCTGTAAAATTGTAAAGAAGATTTGGCAATCTGTATATATCCTGAAGGAGCCATTAATAACGGGGGACCGTCAAATACAAGTTTGGAAACAGCATGTGGTACAAAGGATCCTTGTAAAGAGGCTGCACCTTATCTTTTTAACTTTCATAACTGTATTCTTGTTGACAACAGATTATTTTAACTGAAATGCATAGTTTAGGCACAAGGTGCTTTAAAATGAGATGAAAACTAGCTCAGAAAGTCTAGCTTTAAGCTTTTAAAAAGCTCAGTGCACTGAAAGTTTTCTGTTGGCAGTTAAATTAAAGTAAGATTTAATGTATTGTGGATTTTCCCCAAGTCACATCATGATACATATCAATTCTGGTATGTCTTTCTTATCCTTCTACTTCCTCTCAGAAAAAAACCTTTTCAGCTAATTTTGGAGCTGATATTTTTCTTTCCCCCACAGAATATTTATTGAGCCATTTACAGATAGAGGTACAACCTTGTGAAGTTTGCTTGACAAAAGCATCCTTTGCACTTAATTTTAAAATAAATTAATATATAAGTTATCTAAATCTCTGGAAAATGCAAATGCACTAAAACTAGGTTTAACAGAAAACTTACAGTTTGCTATGAAGAGTTATATCACAACATAATCCATGGTTAAGCTCTGAATCTTCAAAAATTTCACCATTATTGATGTGCTTTAATTTTCCACCAGGACTACATCCTACAAATAATTTTTAAGGAAAGTTTTTTTGGTCCTTCCTGAAAATATTTTATAGTTTGGAAAACATTTTTCATATAAGCTACACTGTATAAAAATGTAATCGCAGAATTTAATGTTGGTTTTACCAGAGAAATTTTAATCTTGTTTTTCAGTTATGTGGAATTTTTTTTTAGTTACATTTTCCCTCTTCTGATTTTCTTATTGTAAAGCTGAATTTAAAAATAAAATAGCTGTAACCTCTTTGAAGACTGCTGTAACAAGCAGATGGTTTCATGTGCCAGACATGAGTTTTGGCATGAGACGTACTGAAAACTCAGGTTTGAACAAAACTTATCCTGGATGTTCTGCTGGGACCTGAAGCCTTTGTGCCTGAGCTTAAAATCCCTAAAGTGACTGATTTCTTATCATAAGGGATAGAAATCATACAGGGAGGACACTCAAGCTTAAAGGTCACATGAAACCCCAGCCTCCTGAAGTAGCATGTCTTCTGCCAGGACAAACCACCCTGGAGTGCCTCCCACAGCTCAGAACCATGTCACTTGTAGGGGTCGAGCTCTTAGAGATGGGACAGACATTCCCAAAGGTACTTAATTGTTAACCTCTCCCTGAAATAAATGTAGGCTTGTACTACCCTTGTTATTTATTCATATTTCAATAAATCAATCCCTTAATATTTTGTATTTTATCTTGAATTTAATATTTCCTAAATGCTGTACACCAGATGCTGTGTATACAGGAGCCTGCTGGCTGCATCATGACGAATCAGTCACAACCTGAAAGTTGTAATACAAAACAACATCACTTGATTAACAATCCACTTGTTACTTGTTGTAACTCAGAACTGAGCCTATCTCAACATACCATAATTTGAACAGGTTTCTAGTTGGCAGGTATTTCAGCTTAAAGGTAAGGAAAACTGGTTGTTTTGGTTTTTTATCATTTGCCCTGGTGCAAAGAGACACAGCTTTGATGTGGAGGCAGTAGCATAAGCAGATGGCTGGAGCTCAGACCTGGGACACATTGCTTCAGCCTGTGCTCTCTGCAGGAAGGCTGGGAGCCTCATCAGTTCTGCATAGCACTGGAAAGGGCCAGACCCAGCCCCAAACTGCACTTGAGAAGCAAACATCAGTCTGGTTTCCTGCAGCAAATCAGGCTTCACCTGAAAGGCAGAAGCTTGCTCTGAATCAAACCCGATTAGACACTCCATCCCCTCAGAGCTGCTCAGCTGAGAGCATGGAAGCAGAGCCAGGTCTAAGTGTGTGCCTGGTGCAGCTGTTCCATCCTCAGGGCTCTGCTGCTTCTGTTCTGGTGCTGTGGTAGCACAGCAGGTGCTGAGGAGATGGAGCCACCCTCCTTTCTTGGTTTGTGTGAGTTATGCAGAGGAGGAGACTCGCTCCCTGCAGGAGTTACCGCTCAGGACTTTGCTCTCCTGCCATCTCAGTACACAAACATAGCTGGTACTGAAGCTCCAAGGTAGGGCCTAGCAAGTTAGGAACTAACTGAAGGGCATACAGACCTGTACTGAAAGTAACAGGTATTTCCTTACTTAAAATCACTGCCTTTGCTGAGGTAGTGGGAAGCACTCAGGGTTTCTTAGTGTAAAAATGCATCTGGCAGACACACAAGTAACACAATAAAAGAAAAACAAGATGCAGAAGCAGCAGCACAGCTGCACTATTTTATTTTATATATTTACACAAAAGTAAAGTGAATTTTTGAAGCATGAATTTTTAAGTAAGTGCAAAGTGAACTTCTGGAGAATGAAGTAGAAAGGAAAAGAATGCATTTTATTGCCAGAGTAAGCATGTGGTAAACCCAGTCATGCTGAAACTGTTATCACTGAGCTCAACAACAAATGGCAGCACTTCAGCACCTTGGCCCCCAGACACTGCCCCATATGTAGGTGAGCCCAACAGCACATAAGGGCTGGGAATAACTGTCCAAAACTGCTGCTTCTGTGTGACCAGGTACAACACTGATCTCGCCAGTAGTTTTCAGATGGACTGTGCTAATGGCTGATAAACTGTCTCCCAAGATAACCTGGAAGCTACAGAGTTTATGTGTAGGTTACGTACATAAAGTTTAGGCCCTCAGGAAGCACCATGTAACAGCTGGAGGACTTGCAAAGTGGTATTCCACAGCTTCTAAGGATCAGAAACTTTTGCCAGCCTATACTATTATTTGTAGATCTTTACTCATAAGAAACACTAGATCTCTTCCAGCTACTACATTATACCTTTTAAACTTTTACCTGTAGTATTTCAAGTCAAGCAACAAGTGGGACAAAACCAGTGGGATTGAGTTGACAAGGAATTCCATGTTGAACAATAAAGCTAGGATTCACCTTTTTACAAAAGACAAAAGCCCCACCAACCAAAACAACCCACAAGAAACAAAACCATATCACAAATCTCAACTATCAACATCTGACATCCAACTCCATGTTTGCTATAACCAGGATAAATGCAAGATAATTAAGAGAACAGGATATTGCAATATTTTCAGGGCTAATTGTGTGAAATTTTAATTTTGGACAGCAGTGTAGTGATAATTTTATATTAAACATTCAGATTTGTCAATTGGCCAATTTACTGTTCTAGAGATTCTGTGTTTTTGTATTAATCAACTGGTTTTTTATTAATTCTATGCTTTTGCATTAATCAACTGGTAGATACTCCACAATTTTCTTTTAGGATAAGGTTTTTATAGAAGCTTACTTGGCCCTTGTAGATGATTAAGAACTATTTCAAGGGGTTAAAGAAGATTATACAAGTGCAACAAGTTTTTCCACCTTGATGGGAATGTGTTATACTGCCAAATGGGAACAGGTGTAGCCGTTTGTAAAGCACTGAAGACAAAGAGCTGTTGTGGTGTTCAGTTTCTTATCTCTTTGACATGTAATCATAGTTAATTCTTTTAAGATTTGCTTCCTTCAACTAGATTACTAGAAATGGAAGAATAAATTGCATAAAATACCAGTGATTTAGGTACCCTCCTACCCCAGTTTATATATTCTAACTGTACATAGGAAAACCACTAAAGAACTTCTCATCACTTTCAGACAATGTTGTCTATGAATACTGCTTCAGTAGTGCATTCATTTGTTTGCACCTTTTCCATCATGTAACAATTGCAGTGTGACTGAACAATTTAGAAGTTCTCTGAAACTGCAGTCCTTAGCAAAGGGAGTGAGATTCATTGTATGTTTTGCAGCTTGCCAAGATTCTGTTTAACAAAATTGAGTTATCACAACAAGAGCTGGGATTGGTCCTTCTGAGCTATTAAAAATCAGCTCTCTTTAGGTCTTCCTAGGAAGCTTCCTTTTTCTTCACCATTCCCATTCCTTTCCCAGCAACCTGAGGGGACAGCAGGAGGCCTGGCAGACTATTTGCTCAGAACTCCATCAATAAATCTTGTCTTCCAGATAGCAGGGTAATGAAGGGACAACTCACTACTGCTACAAAGAGAGTCTGTTCATGAAACCAAAAGGCACTTTGCAAAATGCTTGGCTTCTGGCACATGGCCCTTGGCTGGTAACACCATCTAGCACAAATGATCTTTATCTAACATGTATTAACCTGAAAAATTAAAATCTTCTTTAAGTTAGAGATACATATGCAAGAAAAATCCTGAAGACTATTTAAACAGAATTATCTACAAATAAACCTCTAAAACCTAGCAGACACAAGATTTGTATTGCATTTAAAGATAAATTTAAAGATAAATTTAATATACTTCCCCCTAATTAAGTTTATACAGAATATACACTTCTATCTTATATTCTAGTCAAAATCCAAGCTCTGGCTGTGAGTTTACAGAACAGTCTGTTAGCCTACAATATATTCTAGTATTTAATATTTGGCAGCTTCAGTTTGAATACTAGTTGTTAGAAATCAAAAAAATCACCTGTCACTTGTCATCTGACACAAGGGAGCCCAGACACACAGGGCATTTTCTATATAAAACCAGTAACTGCTAAAATGTACGTTCAGTCCAGCTTCCTACAGCCCAAGTGGTTACAACACAACAACTAAAGCAGAGCATTTGTTTACCAGACTTGCCCCAAGTATCCTCTCCATGCCCCATTTCTCTAGGACAGAGTAATAACCAGAGGAACTCTGCCAGTCTCATGTGCCACTTGTAGCCAAATTAACTTGGAACACCATTGCAGCTTCCCATCCCTTCTTGGGAATAGAACAAACAAGACATTTCAATGCTGCATTAAGATTTCAATTTTCCACCTTGAATAGAAATGACCACTTTTGCACAGTGGGTATATATTCACACTGCTCAGATAGGACTGCTCCCAAACCAGCTTGCCACCACACTGAACCACCAATAGGTAAGTTATTCATTAGATACAATTCCTTTATATCCTTTCCCTATTATGTTTAGCTAGGAAATAATGCCACACTTCCTAACTGGAATAAATTAATTACTATTAAAAGTCTCATTATTGCCAAGAGTTATTGGGTCCAAGAAACACAATCCTCTGGCCTCTTAGTAAGGTGCAGTGAGATAAAAAGTAGCACGAAGGCACTTGATACCAGTTTCATACAGTAGTTTCACTTTAGAATAAAGAAGGCTATAATAAAAATAGACTGGTAAGTTGAAACACACTAAATTCAGCAAGGAAACTTAGTCAAGACCAAACTAGGTTACAAGACAATCTGTAAGTGTGCAAAACCAAGAATGTTCACTTATCTTGATGCTATAAGCTAAATCCAGACACAGTCAGGTGCTGAGCATTGTTTCTAGCGTCAAAGTAAGAAGTGTCGGTCTCATCATCCGGCTGAGGTATAAATGGCATCGTTTGGTTCTGGAGATTATCCCAGTCCACCCCCTGAAAGAGGGGGTGATGCTTCAGTTCTGAAACAGAACACATAAGCATTATAAACTTCTTATGTCCAAGCCCCATAGTCACTTTGTTCCCTCATTTGTAACTGTCAGTAGATTTGCTCTATATTCCTTTTTTACAAGTTCATAAAAGTGCAAATTGCAATTGGGCTTTGATTATCCCCAACTTTAGTTGGATCAAACTGTTGGCAGGACAAGTAGCTGCCACCTCCATCCAGGAAACCTGTTCCACACAGTTCCACTGAGCCAAAAGTGGCCTCAAAGCTGCTCTTACCCAGAATGATTGAATTTAGAGAAGCACAGCACTGCAACAACATAACTGGGATTTCCCAGTACAAAAGGCTTCATGCTGTAGTGATAAAAGGGAGAGCAAAAATTTGGGAGAAGGGAGAGAAAATGACAATGATGGAAATTTAGATACAACAAGAAAACTTAATGGTTGTCCTGAAAACTACTCATCCAACTTCAATTCAGTGAACTACAAATTGGACAAAGAGGCCAAATACAGTTGTAAATCTTGACAAAGAATTAATTTCTAAGAAGCTCAGATAGGAAGAAACCATTATGTCATCTATTTTAAAATTCTGCCCTTGACAGGCAATTTAGATTTCACTCTAAAATCCAGAAATAAAGACAATAATTTGTGTTTAACTAAAACACCTTCAGATTGCTTTTTGGGAACTATCAAAGCCATGGGATTTTCTGTTGACATAATAATCTTCATTCATAATCTTGTGCCTTCTCTCTTTTAATTTGGCTTGATTTCAGCTTCTAGCATGTAGTCTCTTTATGTGTAAGGTCGTGTAAGCCTTTCCATACTAATTTCCTTCTATAGTGATTTCCTGAATAGTTCTCATAAGATTTCTTTCTCTATTTCCAAAATATCTCACTCTAAATTTCTTTCCATTATCAACATTTTTAAAAAAGCATAGTCACTGTTAACAATAGCAAATGTTTAAGCCCTTCTATGAGGAAAAAAAAAGTAGCCTTTGTGCAGTATATATTGTCCAACTTTATATTCTCCTATGCAGTCAGCTAAGACAGGCTGATTACTAAAAATGCTCTCTCTGAATTAACTGTTGTAGGAGGCTTCTCTCTCAAACTATCATCTTTTAATCAAGGTTCCCAATGTCATTTAGGTTAAAAATTCCAAATACCCATTAGATAAGAGAGAACTTTGGTACATCAGATGTCCAGTACTAAAAATGCATAGCAGAACAGCAGTAAAACAGAAGTTCAATTTAAAAAAATGAAAACCAACAAAACAATCCAGCCCCAGAATTACCTTGTTCAGAAAGCAAAACCCCCACAAGAAACACAGAAAATTCCACAACTTGTTAAGTGCTGTAGTACTATACATGGAACCTAGTGAGGCATTGAAGTTTATTAGCCTAAGTTTCAGGAGGAGGAGATCACTACTTAAAAATTTGCAATTAGCTGCAAAGAACAATTTTAATACTAACCCTTCAGTCCAGCTCTCTTAGTAGTGTCAATTGTTAGAAGATGATCTATTGCATTCTGGGCATTATCAGACAACTTTTCTTCACCCTCAGGCCAGGGAATATCTACAGACAAAGATAAGAGTTGAGTTGGTAACTCAAACTATAAAACAAATATTGGAAATACATACTTATCCTGATTACTGAAACAGATTACCTCTTTTCAAAATATTTTGGAAGACCTGTGTTGGTGTTTCATCATTAAAAGGTGGAATTCCAGTTAGAAACTCAAACAGACAAACTCCAAGGGCCCACCAGTCTACAGCAGAACCTGGTAAAATAAATCCACACAATTACACTTACAAAAATGATACTTGCAAAGACTTGAAGATTAGCAAAAGCTGAAGAGTGTTTAAATTCTACCAATTTCTTGAAAATGATGAAGAGAAAAGTTGTATTTAATATTCATGCAGATTATATTAAAAGGTTTTTTAAGCCACTCTGCTCCTTAATTCATTACAGGTAACACTGGGGTTTACTGATAAAACCAAGGGGGCTCTTAGTAACAATCCAATTATCAACTCCTATCACAGAGAATCCAGGAGCTAACTTCTCCAAGAGATTGTTTTGGGACAAAGAATATGCCTCATAACTAGAGCCTGGATGAGTGCTCCATGTTGCCATCTGTGCCCTTCTCTCAGTTCTTTAAAAAGTTTCTAAAACCTCAGACTATTGAACTTAATTTTTGTTTGTCTAAATTATGATGAACATCATGAAGACAGCTTGCAGAAACAAGCCAGCACACATGAAGCTGGCATTACCTTCCATTACACTGAAATGACTGGGGCAATGTGTAGTTACTAGCTACCTCTGCTTTGTTATTAGTTCTGGTTTTCCACATTCCAGGGTTTTGTCTTTTTGCCAATCTCTCCTGTTAATCTACATTGAAACCAGCAGGCAAAGCAATCCCAGACACCACTGCATGCACTCTAAGCTTCCTGCATCTTCATGCCATGCCCACTCCACCATATAAAGAATAGATACCACAACTGCCATCAAAAAAAAATAAAAAAAACTTTGAAAGATAATAAATCTAATTGCTCTTGGATATTTGGCATATAAAAAACCTTAGACACCTCCAAGCAAAATTAATGTTTTGAGCCATTTCACGAAGATTACTGTGAAGTTTAGAAATGCTGAAAACCAAAGTGTTTAACCAGTAATCTAGTACACTTTCAGCAGCTCCTAATAGCAGTAAGAGTGCCCACCAAGCTAAGCACATCAAAGCAGTCAGTTCACATCCACTGTTGTTAAAAGCACTTGGATGTTCAGTAAAATACTCTCAGCTCCAGCCAAAGTCTAATAAGATCACAACCTGAACAGTGTAATAACCAGGTTTCAGCAGCAATTTTTCCCACACAAAATCTAACTAAAATTAGATTAACTTCTATCATATCCCTGCTAAACAGGACCCAAGGACAGCATGAAGCTGTGCTGGGGAGGTTAAGGTGGCATATTAAGAAAAGTTTTTTCAGCCAGAGGGTGGCTGAGCCTGGAACAGGCTCTCCAGGGAAGTGGTCACAGCACCATGCCTGGCAAGGGTTCAAGAAGAGTTTGCACAGCGTTCTCAGGGACATGCTGTGACTCTTGGGGCTGAGTCAATGGTCCTTGTGGGTCCCTTCCAACTTGGGATATTCTAGGATTCTGTGATTTGAAGCCAGAAGCAGTAACACCAGGTCTTGAGCACCTGAACCTTCTTCACCTATAGGCAAAGTAAATCAGACTGTCTGCAATAAAGTGAAAGGCAGCAATGAGAAAAAGTGTCTCTGGCTTTACCTCGTGTTAAACAATTTAGGAATGCTGACTTTCCTTCTGAAGTACATGTTTACATGTGTGATTTCTGATAGCTGAGTCACACTGATATGATGTTTCCTTACTCTACAAGCACCACACATTTTTATGTGGAGGCATATTGGACACATCTTTCTATATAGAAACACTGTTCACCCAAACAGTGTTCTCAGAAACTGTGATCTGGTTATACTTTGACTGTTCAGTTATGCTGAACACTTCAATTCTGCACAGAATATAGAAAACTCACCAGAGATCAGAGTCCCTGCATATGAAAAGACAATGAAGTAAAAATATTACAATTATTGCCAAGAAAAACTGTAGCAAATACAAACATTGAATATCAAGTATGATTCTCCAAAGGCAAAGGAATGAAGATTTTTTCCCTTAAGGTAGTATTCCACAATAAGGAAAGATGGCAATGTTAAATCTAAGTTAGAAACAAAAATAAAATAGTTTTGTAACATGATTAATTTAGGATTAAAACTACATTTACAAGCAGCTCAACATGTGAAATATTTAGTGAGGGAAAATGTGAAGCTCCAAAAACCCTGGCTTCACTTAAGGTAATGGGAGATTTGTAATTTCCTGACACAAACCCCAGACTCTGCAAGTTTTCACTGAAGTCCTGAAAACCCAGTAACCACACAGAAATCACCCTGTGACCAAGTTTCACGTCATCTAAGTAGCACTGATTACATTTCCAAAATATTATCCAGTTTTAACATCTGCCAGATATCCACGAATCCTAAATGGAAGCACAAAACAACAACTGTATATGTTTAGCATTTTCAGTTTTTACCTTTAAATTGTTAAATCTCTTCATAGAGTTTTAGTTAATTTCTATTAGAATTTTATTGCTCCACAGGATTGTAATCACTACCTCTCAATTAAGGTCTCTCTCTCATGTAATCTTCCCAAGACTTGCAGCTCTACAAAATAGTAGTATAGTTTTGGGATGGAAATAAAATGCAATTGTACATCAACAACTGTATTACAGAGAGATACATTGCATTTATTTTTTGTTAATGCTTCTTGCAAGTTAGCAGAAAACTATTTCAGACTTTTTGTTAATCTCAGTGGAACTCAGAATTTGACACAAAGAAATTTATGCCCTTCAAAGTTGTGCTATTTTAGTATAGTATTTTGAAAACAAACAAACAAACCCAAAAAACCAACCTCCAAAAATTTGATGGCTATTACTGCACCCTTATACAGAAGATCCCATCAGATGTCTGGAGTGTTTCATCAGGTCACTCAACTCAATAACTGATTTTAAGGCAACTTCATAAAATTGTCTGGCTTCAAGTAACACTTAATTCAATAAACACAGAACAACATCAATAAACACAGAAGACATTCTAAAAATAATTGGAGGCTTAAGCCTCTCACTCAAGAATTTCACTAAATTCCCCCTTTCCCATCCCAGAGAATCTTTAAGGATATTCAGGATGACCAAGTTGTTACTCCTAAGCCACATACAAGTCTCAGGCTGCCAAAGCAGCTTCCAATGCTGACTGGCAGCAAGTAAGACTGTGATGGACAACCAAAACCTCTGGTTATGAGAAAGCAGTGAATGAATGGAAGGAGCAGCTGAAGCAAACACAGCCACCCATGATGGCAAAAGCTTAGCATTAACTATTTTTGAAGAATTCCAAATCTTATTGCTTGAAGTGTTTGCAGTTCTACAGACATTTAGGAATGTAAAGGTGCCACCTTTCAAGTACTGACAGATGGCTGGTTTGCCTTACCATGAGGCTGTGTCAAAAGCAGCTCAGGTGCCAGGTAGTCTGGGGTCCCCAGGATACGTTCACCTTCTA
This sequence comes from Anomalospiza imberbis, assembly GCF_031753505.1. Classification (NCBI taxonomy): domain Eukaryota; kingdom Metazoa; phylum Chordata; class Aves; order Passeriformes; family Viduidae; genus Anomalospiza; species Anomalospiza imberbis. The sequence goes on from NC_089681.1 coordinate 135,966,912, forward strand.
TGGGGGCAGCTCCTCTTCGAACACTCTTTGGAGTCCTGTAGGGTGTGCCAGCATCCCCCACATAAGGGGTCTGAAAAGACGGAACAAGGACTTCAGATGTCAAACAAAACCAGCTCAGAAACTCCCATCTCCAGGTTTAGTCACAGATGTAATAATCGATACTTAAGTTCAAGCCAAGAACAAGTCACAAAACATTCCCTGAAAAGCATGTGTGAAATGTGCTTCTATTGCTTTATCTCAACAGTCTTGAAGAATAAAGATGCCTACTCTTTGAGGAACTTTTCCCTAAGTTCTTCCTCCAGTGTCACATCCAGCAGCTATTACTCTTTACATCAATCTTTTTAATAGGCTTGTAACTGGCACTTGACAGAATACATTACACCATAACTTTTACCAGGATAAAAAAAAGAAAGTAGCAGGTACAATGGCAGTTACCAGCAGCTGAACAGCATTCACACTTGGGAAGAGTGCAGGATAACAAAAAAGGAAAAAACAAATCAAGTACTTCCCAATATATTAGGAAACCTATAACTGCTCACAGAAAATATGACAGTGCACTAGGAACAGAATGAGACAAAATAGCACAGGCTTTTTTTAATCAGTTCACTGTAACAGCAACGATTTCTCAGAGATGGACAGTCAATGCATATTAACCAAAGGCAAACCAGTGAACATAAAGCTACTGCTAAATTCTTTCAGATGCTATAATTTTGGCCACACAAGTGCAGCAAGTGAAACACTTTCAACAGAGGTAATTTTGACAGACTACCTCAAACTACTTGAGTTTTCCCCAAATTTACCACTGAAATAATTTCAGGTCGCTAATGTCCAATGCATGTACAATGTTCTATCTGCCTTCTTACCTACCTGATAGACCTGATATGGTCTTCCTTTCTGTAATGGAGTGATAGCTGTTGGGTAAGAACCACTGCAAGCAGGTGAAAGATCCATTATATCTAAGGAAGCCATGCTGCATGGCTCAGATATATTGGATATATTGATTGGACTATTGTAACTCCGAAAAAAAACAGCATTTTTTTTTAAGAGACTCAGTGCTTCCATCATCTTTTCTGAAGGAGAAGATACTGTGTCAAGGTAAGCTTCTTCCATGTGTTTCAGGTCATTATCCTTTTTCTGATGTAATGGCTTGCAGTCCTGGCCTGTATGTGCCTCCTCTCCATACTGTGAGGCATCTCGGGACTCTGGTGATGTTATTAGCACACCTTCAGGTTTTGGTTCCTCAAAGGAGAGGTCTTTAACACTTCTGTCCAAATCTAAAAGCTGTTTTTCTAGATGGCTTTCTGTAACAAACACTTCAGGAAATAAGTCAGAATCTGCACTGAAGACATCTAAAGGTTTTTCATCATCAGTGCCTAAAAAACTTGAGTTCATGTACTCCTTTTCATCATCCTTTCCGCAATCTGCATCCAGATCACACATAAGATTTTTAGCTACAGTTGGAGTGAGCGATCTTTCTACTTTTTCCTGGTTACTAATACAACTCTTAACTTCTTCCTTGCTTTCACAGGTGCCACATTGGCATCCATCATTAGAAAGCATTAAGGACTGAATTTCTGTTGTCAAACCCGAACGTTTGTTTGCCGGAAATTCTGAGATCTGACAGCCACGTTTATATTCTGCATTGTTTTTTTTAACATAGTTCAGTTCCTGACAAGGACTAGTGTCAACTGATTCAAAGCTTCTTTTTACACCTGGCTTTTCAAAGATTACTTCCTCTTTGACAGGCTCATTCTGCCTTGAAAGTGACTGTTGTAGTCTGGAAGTCTCTGCTGTTTCATAAATCATGTCTCTTTTATTTACAAAGACTTTTTCTTTCCAAATCTTATTTTCAGAAATACACTTTCTTACTATGCCTTTCCCATCCAGAGTGCTCACGGGAGTGTCTGTTATATCCAAACGTTCACTTCTCAACTTCTGCCTACTGCCAGACTCATTGCTGCCAATGGGAGAAATGGCAGACTCGAGTTCTTTTTTCTTTAAAACTTCAATACCTTTGCTATTTGGCAACATAGCATTTGAAAGGAGAGCTGACCCACTGTTACTGGTTTTGCATGTTGTAGAATGAGGTTCATCTCCACTTTGCTGCAAAAAAGCACATTAACTTTTGAGTATCAAGAAAAATATGATTACAGCATTACAGAAACGTTTATTTTGAAGTACTTTATTACAACCTCCATAATGAAATGCAGATTTGCAAGCCTTACTCATTCTAACTACTACTAGTGAAAAACCAGACTTCAAAATAAAAAAAAAATCAAACCAAATTAAAGATAACTTGATAATTTGACTTCTTTTAAGTACATAAAATGAGCTTGCTAGAATAGAAAATGCTGTATTTTTAAATACCAAAGGATGAAAAAATAGAGTAAATGAAGCTGTATTTGTGATTTTATATTAAGAAGTTAAGCTACAGAAGTCTTTAGTTTCCATGAAAGTCCAAAGGAAAGAACCCCATTATAGTACCCTGTATTATATTACACTTCAGAGATGACAAAAGGAAAATCTGATATTACTAATATTTTCATAATACAATACCAAAACCAAGGCCTAAGAAACAGGTAGATACATAATAATAAATTGTTTTAAATGTAAGTTGTTCTGTATGCTCTAAATAGGAATCATGGCAAGGATCTACATAGCACAGCAGCATTTTCTTTTAGGTTTGTGTAGAATTTCATTAATACATTTAAATAGTATAATATATTTTTAGGATAAAATATTATCAGCTATAATTATGGGTGTTAGGTTAGTTGATACAAAACCCTTCAGTAATAAAAGCCTTAAACTTTTAACAGCTAGTAGAAATTTGAAGTGGATTCTATCTTTTTCCCAAGTTCTGTCTTTTAAAGAAATTCTTTCTCCCACAATGCTGAGGAAATAAAGCTACAGGGACAAGGTCAGCTTCCAAAAAGCCGCTGCTCCCAGCAGTGCCCACCTTGTGCAGGATAGGGCTAAACCAGTGATGGTCAGTGGAGCCTTCTCTTTCACTCCTTTGCTGCAGGCTCAATAGCATTTGCTTCTCCTGTTATATGGCAAAGGATTAATATTTGTTTGAAGGAAAAGGTTATATTGGCTTGATCCAAAATCCTACTCAACATAAATTACAACCCCTGCTCCTTCTACTGTAGGAAAGTTTCTCAACACTTGAAATAACTGAGGCAAGTAGAGTAAATAGAAGACATTTGCATACACAAGTACAAACTCATTTTAATTTAGAGTGGGAAGATGAAACAGTCCTGACCTCTACATCTTTCCTGCACCTGGGGCTGCTCCAGTTTTCTGATTCCACACTGGACAGGTGCGTGTGAGACTGACTACTGACACTGGAGGTACCAAACCTGTTTCTTGACTGAAGCAGAGTAGGAGTTAAACTCCTCGCTGGCATCACAGGTGTTAATTGAGAATTATCCAGATCTTAAGAGAAAAAAAAATTCAAATGTTGATACAAACAGGCAACATGTACTGACTGACTTCACACTATGTTAAGCTTTCACATCAAAGGAAAGCTATGTGTGACAACAATTTCTCTTGCCATCTTTCCTGTATAGTCAATTTATGCATTTTTTGAATTAGGAACTTGCCAAGAATGTAAAAGCAGTTCAAACATTAGCAGCATAGTTGCCTTCTTTCTTGTTTCAGGTTAGAAATGAGAAAGCAGCAAGATGAAACAATTTAAATGAAAACATACATTGCTATACTTAACAATTTCCACTGAAAGTATGTCATAGTATGACACTATTTCCATAAAATGTTAAAGGGTGATTTTGAATTCAGGGGTCATGATTTGACAAAACCCAATCAAACAAAACCACTTTAGAAGGTGACATAAGTAGTGTAGGTGAAAATATGTCATATGTAAAGTACTGGAGAAATGGTGGAGAGCAAGACACCAACAGAATCATACCTTTTATGAAATGGGTCAAACTACTCACATAAAATTAAAAGACCACAACCTTACAGCCAGAGGATTCCTCAGCACAAGGCCTGGTATACTTACAGGTTTTGAATAATTTAGTTGAAAGAGGGGTGTTTTCCTTTTGGGACACAGGTACAGGAGAAACCGCTCCATGCAGACTATCAGATGTTGGACTCGATTTGTGCCCTGGCACTTTCATTCCTACAGGAGGTGTATACTAACAAGCAGAAAGAAGCACAGTTAAAAGTTAATGGAGTCTGAACAAATTGTCAATCCAGAACTGAGAGTGTAACTTCACACATTGCTTATGATGTTTACATTGGAGCTTGGCCATGCCCATTAAAAAGTCAACAATTCAAAATATAGTCCAAGATAATCACATCAGAATTTCAAAGTACTCTAAACATATCATAAGTCATTCTACCAGCTGGCAGAAGAGATGCAAGAATAGCCTTAGCATGACTGAAGATAGTAAATAAAGTAGAAGGATGAAGTACTTCAAAGACAGTGAAAATTACTTACAAAGCCCAGAGAACTGATAAGAGACAACAATTGTCCTGGAGTACGTGAGTAATCCTGTTTTGGCTTTGGCATTGATGGGGTAGTAAGGATATCTATCATATTTATCTCTACAGAAGAAAAAACCCAAAATCAAATAGATCAGGTTTTCATTTTGATATTAAATAAAGGCAAAGTTGCAGACATTTACTTAAGTTTCATGAAGACGAAGAAAAAAATTTAGTCACATACTCAACAAATATACAAATGAAGCCACCAAGACCAATTGAAGACTTACCTGTACATTCTTACTTAACACAAGGTGTTTTCTCTTATGCATCCATGCATTTATACATACAGAAGTTGTAGAAGCCAAATTTATTTTCCAACTGACTATGCAAAAAGCACTACATGTTCTAATTTGAGATGAGCTTTGGTTTTTAGTCAGCAGTTCCAGCTTATGGCTTGTAGAATAGGATACTAAATTTGATTCCAAACCTGCCATCACTCCAAAAGACATCTCAAAATAGCTACACAAGAATTTTTCATAGGTGAAAATTCAACCTCAGATACCTTTTTTTTTTTGCTCACTAGCAGTAAGTAGCTTTAAAGCTTTCATATAATGTTCAACTAGGCACAACAATCTGTTGCATTAGAAGATCAGGTAAAGCAGAATATCATAAAAACATACAGAATACACAGGATTTTCCTTTATATTCTTAAAGCCATTAATCAAACTCCGTAGACAACTCTGAATTTCTGCATTCCTTTAACTATATAAAAAGGATGTTCCCTCCAGCAGCTGTCTCAAAAAACTTATGTGCAGCATAAGTTTGGATGATCTGGCTAAGGAGGTACAAACCAGTTCAGAAATTGGCTATTCACCTTAAGATCTGCAGCCCGTGCCAGGCAGTCATGACTATTCAGCTGTATTTTCTGCTTGAAAAGAGAACATTCACATGCCAAAGCACTGGGCTGATCTTCCCCTTATCCCTCAAACTAATGTCTGCAGTGTCCCAGTTATTTATTGGAAATTAATTTATACAGGACTGAGAGACATGAACTGAAGGCCAGTAGTAGTCAGAGAAACAGGAACAAGCCAGAATTATTCATTCACCCATTGAAATCCATATCCCTCCAAAGAAAGGGCTCTAGATCATATCTCATACACCCTTGTCCCAAAGAATAAATATTTTACCTTCTGAAATGCAATGCTAAGAGCAGACTGATTAGCATGTAGCTAATCAGTACGTACCTATTAGAAATCAGGTATTACTGCAACATTTGCACTTATTTCATTGAAAGGTGCCCTTTACAGGGATGTGAAGTCTTCAAGAATATGGAAATGTGATGTAGAAATACATTTTAATACAACCAAAAGGATAGAAACAACTCTTACCTCTGTTCAGAGTAACTCTGGAAAGCCCAAAGTCTGTCAATTTTATATGTCCCTGATTAGAAATGAGCATATTGTCTGGCTTCAAATCCCTGAAAATATGAATACAGCTGAAGTCAGCAAAAAGAGCACTGAGCAACACAAAGAAAGTTCACTGACCAGAAACACTCAATACAAAACATTGCTTAGAGCTGTTTAATAGTAACATCCTCCTAGCCAGCAGAAGATTCCAGTTTGAGGAACACATCAAATGAATCAAGTATATTTAGCATTAAATATGGCACAAACATCTCAGGCTTTGTAAAAAGCATGCATGCATGTCAAGAGTTGCATATTTTGTGCTTCAGCAGTCTTGACAAGTGTCCTTCACAAGTAGCACCATCGTAACATTCACTCATGTGCAGCTCCTACGGGTGTCAAGCACACCTCCATAGGAGTTTTCATGTGTGCTCTCTGTACCACTGCTGAATGTAAAAAGAACTCTCTCTATGGGGGAGCATCAGGGTAGCCAGTGTCCCTTCGTCCTACAGGCAGGTCCATGTGTGCAGTACCCAGAGGGCTCCAGAACCATCACAGCTTCTAATACAGCACTGGACTGGGAAAAAGCTGGGAGGGAAAAGCAGTGTGGGTTTGTGTGCTCAGCACACACAGACAGATTTTATTTTAGCCATTGTTTCATGGCATTGCTGCAGTGCACACGTGCAAAAAGAGCTTCCAGAAGCTCTAGCAAATGAAGTGCCTCTGGAAGTTGCCACAATGAAACTGTGATGGTTATGTGTTAGAGTGAAAAAAAAAAATCCAAACTAGCAAATACTTATTTGTAAGAAAAAAAAAATCACCTGTGGATTATTCCATGCCTATGAAGATAGTCAAGAGCCAATGCTGCTTCAGAAATATACTTAACAGCCATTTCTTCATCAAAATATCCATAAATATGGAGAAGAGATTTGACATCTCCACCAATTAGGTACTCCATCACCTGCCATTCAAGCATTTTAAATTTAAAACACATTTCAAAATTGCAAGTAAAATACAAAATAAGTTTCACCCCTAGAAAAATATTATTTCAAGGAGCAGAAGCAGATAGAAGTTTTGTTCAAACCTCGTTTCCCACACAATACCTTTCACTTGGATAAAATAATTAAAGTGTCATGTAACAGCAGACATTGAACATTTTCTTTCTGTAGACCATTTGGTTATTTTATTTGCCTAGATTACTTTTAGAAGCTAATTAAAAAGCTGACTACAGCTTTTGAGAGTTAACTACAGAAAATTTTCTATATTATGTTATATATTTCTATATCGAATATTATGTATTTTAACCTATATGTATATTCATATATTAATCTATATTTAGCTTAATATTGTATATTTCCATAGTATAGAAAATGAAGTGCAAAGCATTCCTGTGAAACTCCATGCCTGAAGCCAAAGACCACCTGTTCTATACAAATCATAGTATCTCAATACTTTATCTTGCAATCATTTATACACACTATTAAAATCACACCTGAGCTTTGTGAAATAAGTGCAAACTATCAAAAATGCAAACAGTGAGAGTTACTGTGCATTTAAGACACTTGAAAAAGAGTGCAAAAAAAATTCCCACACCCAATAGACCGTTATGCAGACACATTATGATGGCCCATGTCATATTTAAAATAAAATAGAAGTCAGCAGGGCTTCTGAAACTCACTCTTTGATGTCAAGAATGCATTTATGGGGTTTTGGTCAGGAAATCTCACCAGTACTTATATTCCAATACACAATATTCTTCCATGCACATATATATAAGCATATATATACACACATACCCAGACATGATTCTAGCATCTCCTTTACAAATCCTTCACCCTGAAGTCCTCTACTCCATCCAGCAGTTCAGAGTCTCCAGAAAAAGAAGCCTTTGTTTACACTCAAAATGCATTGTAGGAGTGCATAGCAACCTTGTCTCAGAATTTCATCAAGCTGTTCCCTGTGTGTGCTTACAACAATCCACACAAATTGTGCCAGACCCTTTGTAGACAGTCTGAATCCTTATGTGGAAGCAGTATATAAACCCGTGTACAAGTCCTGCTGTGCTCCACAGTGCTCCCGTGTGGACCAGCATCTAGTTCTGCCACTCACTTATCATCTTGTCATGTAGGCCAACAACTGTAACAAAACTTGAGCACTAGCAATAAGTAAAATAGATTTCCCTAAAGTGAGCCATGGAGCATCTTCCAGTCACTTGGCTTTTGCTTGAATAGGATGATTTCTTTTTTTCCCTAAGATCTCTACATATTCTAAGACAGAGCAGTTGTTGGAATTTCTAATTTTCTCCTGTAACAGTGGGGGACATGAGCAGAAAGAGCCCAAAGACACCAGAGGAAGAGAAATATTTTACTTGTTCAGCCATTCTGAGAAAGATGTAAAAGTGACTGAGGAACACCATTATAAAAATGCTTTGAGATATCACTACAGTTCATGCTCAATTTTCAAGACTACCATAAAATGCAACAGCCATTCTTTAACTCACTAAATAGACGTTGTTTGCTGACTGAAGTGAGTAGTATAAGTGCACAATGAAAGGACTTTTACTGAGAGCCAATGCATCCCGCTCTGCCTGCACCTGGTGAACCATGTTTTTGTTGATCATGTCTGCTTTTTTCATCACCTGAAAAACAAAACAGAGCACACAAATGATTTAACCTCAAAATGCTCATAATAAAACTGCATAGAGATATATAGCTCTGCAGAGCAACACCTATTTTGCACGACTGTTTTAATGTTTCCTATTCTTTGTGTACTATGTAGCTTGTTATAATCCTTTTAATCACAAAGTCAAGTTTGCACAAATAATTGGTAAGGGTCTTACTAACAACAAGCCTAGATTTTTGTCCAACAATACAGAAAACGTGACAGGTTTTGGCTGGGTTTTTTTAAACACTTACCCAGCAAGAACGTTTTTTTTATAATTTATTCTCGTCTTGTCTCTCAGAGGCGGTGCTTTAGCCTCCCAGCAGGCGCGGCAGCTGAGGGGGCTCAGGCAACTGTTTACAAGCGAGAAGCCAACAGCGCTCTGGCGCTTGGCAAGGCTTTGGCCGTTATTTCCCCTCATTTAAAGAACTTTTAAAAGCAGCTGTCGTCATCAGAGGTCCCCTGACCAAACCCTCCAGGACTTCAGGGAGGTGAGAGCAGGGCACGGCCGTGCGACAGCGCATCCCAGGGCACCGGGTGCGCCCGAGCAGCGGCCGCTCCCCGACGGCCCGGGGCCTCCCCGTCCCCTCGGAACGCCCCTCTGCCGCACAGGGCTGCTCGGCAGCGGAGGCGGCAGCGCCGCGACCCCGGCGACGCCTCACCTTCACGGCATAGAGCCGGCCCGCCTTGCGGCCCAGGTACACCTTCCCGAAGGCACCGCGGCTGATAGGCTTCACGATGGTGAACTCCTCGATGGAGGGGGGCCGGGGCACCTCGACGCACGTCGAGCCGGCGGCTGTGGCGGCGCTGGGGCTGGCAGCATCGCCCCGCTCCTCCCCGGGCCGCTCGGGTGCCATGGCGCGCCCGGCCCCGCGCCCGCCGCGATTCAAAGCGGCCCCCCCCCGCCCGCGCCGTCACCAGCGGCAACGGCAGCTCTCGCGAGAGCCTGCGGTGGCCGCGGGACGTGCCGGGCGTGGCGCGGCTGGCAGCGGGCGCCGCCCTCAGAACATGCCCGTGACACAGCACCGGCCCTGTGGGCTGGCTGCTCGCTCCTCGGGTGGGCAGCTGGGTTCTCCTACTTGGCTCTAGGTTGTAACTCGCTGTGAGCAGGCACTGTCGTCCCCTTTCCCATGGGGGGCTTGAAGGTGTCCTTTACAGGGACAGGAGTTGGACTGATGGGTCCCTTCCAACTCAAGGATATTCTCTTTTTCTATAATTTTCTCACACTTGCATACTTGACAGCTCCAAGACCTGTGTCCAAAATGGCGCAGCCAGGAGGGCTCGTCTGCCCGAGAACACGCGCTGTCCAGGTCTCACTACTGCCCTTCATCCCTCGCTGTCTCTTTGCATTTTCTGGGCTAGCGATGGCAAAGCGCTTCCTGGGCGGGTCTGTGCTGATCAGGAGTTAGATTAATGTGGTCGGTTGCTTCCCACCAATTCTTGATTACTTCATCTGCTATTTATCTTAGGCAGGGTTGTTCCACAACTTGTTTCTTTATTTTGGGTATCTCCATGGCTACATTCTGCCTCCCTCTCGTGACAGCAGGGTCAGGGATGGCATTTACAGTGTGCTCTGACCTAGCTGCCATCCGCCTGTTCCCAGAGCACAGGCCTTCTGCTCTGTTTACACTGCACAGCCCTCAGTGTTTACCAGTTTTACTGCTCTCAGCTGTGTTCTAGGTCACTTTTTTAACCTTTGCCTTACCGATTTTATTTTGGTTTCACATGTACGTGGCTGTTCACGTTTAGTTCATGCTGATCATAATTGTTCTGTTGCAGTCTGTGCATCAGCAAAGAGCTGTCGCTGGAGAGGTCGGTGCACAACAGCGGGTGTCCGCTCACACAGCAGAGTAGTTATGAGGCCCTTGTTTTGCTCCAAGACACATCACTTACAATCTGACCCTACTTAGAGAGACCTTGCTTGTGACTTGTGAAGGCGAGCTGCTATCCCTCAGATCCCGGCAATACATGCAATTTAATGAGCAAATGCAGAAAGCATGTTTTAAATTAGCTTTTTGTAATGGTATTAAATACAATTTATCCTTGTTTGTGTTTGTTATTTAACTCTGCAACGTTTAGGTGTGTCTCATGGGCTGCAATGCCAGTGGAAAAATCCAGCTGAGAGAAGGGGGGATTGCTTCTTGTGCTGGCACCCTGGACAGACATCAGGGTATGCCAGCAATGATAGTGCATCAGGAACGTGTATTCCACTACCTGAGCCTGAGCTCACTGGAGAGAGGGTAACACCTTCTCTCTCTTCCCTCGAGGCAGCATGAGCCATTGTATAGCTAAGCGGAAAGCTGCTTCATGGAGTGGATCTAGGTAAATGTTCATCACCTTTTAGATTTTTTTGCTGTTGTCAGCTGAGGTTTCTGCCAAATCAGCAAGCTGAGCTACATTACTTTGGTCATGAGAGTGCTAGTGGAAAACAGAAGAGATGTACACAAAGGCAGGGGGAGGCAGCAGTGGGGCTGTGCTCACCCAGAGCAGGGTAAATTGGTGTGGGGTAGCACTTTCAGTGAAGAGCAGTGGTCAGGCGAAAGAAAGAAAACGCTAATAAACCCCCACAAAAATCGGCTTTATGGAAGCCCAGATAAATGATATCTGTAGCCCTTCCCTTATCCGCTGATGCAGTTACTCCATCCTAGAAGGCCACTAGGTTGGTCAGAGAGGATTTTCCCTTGTTTAAACTGTCCTGGCTGTCTTGAATCACCTCCCTATCCTCCATTGCTTTAGAAACATCATACACTTGGCTAATGTTTTGTTTTAAGGAAAAGGAAAGAATCGTAAAACAAATGGGCTGTCTGGACAAGAGCCACCAGGATTGAAGTCCAGACTGAGCAGTAACTGGAGAAAGGTAATTCTGGCAGTGGGAGACCCAGACCACCTACTCGAAACAGACGCCAGACTCAAGTGGAAAGAACTGCACCTACACACTGATTAGCATGAGAGGCGAGATCTATAGCTAGCAAATACGGGGTTTGAAGTCTCATTAACAGAAGACTTATGTAATTCGTAACCAATGAATGTTGATGTCGTTGTTAAAATGTAGAGTGTCAAGTTTTATGATTCGTAAGCCAGCCTTTCGTGGGTCACCACTATGTCCCTGCTTTGTTCAAACTAGAATAAAAATTAGAAATACCTCGCCTGGGTGTGTGAATTGGCGCTGCGCGCCGGTTAACGACCAACACCCGGGGGCGATGACACCGAGCAGGGGCAGGACCCTCTGGCAGCTGCACCGCCGCTGGCTGCGAGCGGGTCCCCCCCGGGGCCCGGCCCGGGCACCCCCGGCCCCGGCCGCGCCCGCTCCCCTCTTCCGCCTCCGCCTCAAGGCGGCGGCTGCGCGGGGCAGCGGCGGCGGCGGCCCGGAAGCTCTTCGGGCTGCCGCTCCTTCCGGGGCGGCTCGGCCCGGTCGGCGCGGCCGCGGGGCGGACATTTCCCGGAGCGGAGCCGCGGGGCCTCCTCAGCCGCCGGCGGCCACAGCGGGCGGGCTCCTGCGGCTGGGCTGGGAGGCGGGAGAGGCGCCTGCGGCCGCCGCCGGCCCCGCCGGCAGGATGTTTTCCTTCTCCACCGTGCAGCCCCAGGTGAGGGGCTGGCGGGGCGCTCCGGCCCGGTGCCGTGCGCGGTTCACTCCGCCCCGGGCCCGCTCTCTGGTGGGGGCTCGCTCCGTGTCCGGGCGGAGGCGCTCGGAAGGCCCGGGGGTTGCGGGTAGCAGCGGGAGGAGCCGAGTTCAGCCTGCCACGTTCCCGGGGCTTGGGGCGTCAGCGGGGCCGCGGCAGGGAGAGGAGCGGGTGGGAGCTACCGCGGTGTGGGGTCCGCATCGAGGAAAAAGATACATAAATGGAGGAGCGAGGAAAGTACAGGAAAAGCTTGTAAAGAGTGAAAGCATTCTGAAACGAAGAAATATCCTTAGATGGCGCTTTTTAGTGTCTGTTTTTGTAGCAGAAGCAAGGGGTGGTGACGTGTGTTACTACAGCTAAACTGTGCTGTTAATTTTGACGGGTTGTTGTGAAAGCCAAGAGGAAATGACTTAGAAGAGTTAGTGGAGGGAAAACCGTCGGTAATTTGTTACACAGAACAGTCCGAACACAATCGGGAAGGCACCTTTAATTAGGCAATGAGTCTGATGGGACTGGTGAGTTTTATGGACTTTGATCTTAACCAGTGGTTTCGGTTTTATTTTTAAGTGTTGTTTTAGTATGTGATAGTCTGTTAACACAGTAGGATTTGATTGTTCTTTCCACATGTGGATAATGTGTTCAAAGCTTTCATTAGAGTAGTGAAATGGAAGAATTTGTGTGTTTCTAGGAAGGTGTCATTTCACCAGAGGGAAATGCAGACAGAAATTTTGGTTAGTGGTTGGGATGTTGGCTTTGACTTTTAGAGGCTTTATGGTTGTACCACAAACTCTGAGTCTAATTACAATTTTGGACAATTAATTATGAGTTTTCATGTCTCACAGCATTGTCTCTTTTGATCTTCTGTCTAGTCAACACAAAGATGGTAGTCCTTGCAGGAGATGTTCATAGACATACCCAATTGTGCTTCAATCAGGAATTGCAATCAGGGATCACTCCAGCAGCCAGGCTTGTGTCCCAGCTCCTTCCTAGTGACGTGTACTGAGTTTGAGGAGGTTGGAACTGCTGGGTTGCTTGTCCCATATGTTCACAAGAGATGTAGTCGTGTCAAGAGGACGAGCTCTGATACGTGGTGCACCTGGGCTTCTGTACTGACTCATGAGGTGGAGTTGGCTGAATGCTGATCTGCGGATTTGACTGTGTGCTTTGCATAGTTTCATTTTGATCCTTAAGCTGAAAGTGTGATCCCAAGGAAGAAAACATAAAGGCAACATTTGGGAATGGCTTACAATAATGCAAGAAAAAGTACAGATAATTCAAGTTATAAAAGTATTGCTTTAGAGATGGAAATACGAGTTTCTAATGTGTCATACATGCTTAAACTTTAACTTTTTTCTCTTTAAAAAGAGGTATCAGCTAACACTGTGGTGTTGAAGATCATGTGGTTTATAATTAAGTCCACAGTTAAAAGGCAGTGTTCAAGATATGCTATTATAAGTTAGAGTTTGGAACAGAAGTATATTTAAATAGTTTAAACAAGCTTAAGTCCTTATCTAATTTTTTTCCAGGCTACTGTTCCTCTGAGTCACCTTATCAATGCCTTTCATTCACCAAAAAGCTCCACAACTTCTGCCAGCAAAGCATCCATACAGCCTGTCCAGAGGGACGCCTCCCCAGAGCATGATCCTCAGAAGAGTGAGGTACAAAAAACTTTTTGAAAAAGTGATGGTTTAACTGATATCAAATCTGAATAATATGAGTTTAAGTGAATGTAATATTTGACTGGTCTATAAAGTAATGTAATATGATGAAACAAAACAGGGTGTTAACATGTAGAATGTATCCTTTTGGCAGAACTGCAGTCAGTCAGTGTTTTGCCAGTAAGGATTCTATAAAAATACAGTATTTCATTAAAAAAATGAGCCGGTACTTGTATCAGTAGTACTTTGCAAATGAGGAACGGGTTTGTTTTCATTTCCAGTTTATTGGTTCTTTCTGTAAAGTAACAATAAGTTTTCTGTTAATAAACCCTATATTACCATTTTATTCTGAATTCTAACAAAGTTTGTGTCATTATTGCTTGTGAGAAAGTGGGGACTGTAACTTAAGATATGTTGAAGGTTTTTGAAAGATTAAGTGGCATGGTTTCATGTTTGGTTTTATTTTTCTTTTAAAATATCTTTCATTATCATTGGGTTTTTCTTGCTTTTGACATTAAAAATTAAAACAGTGTCAAGTAGTATTAGATATTGTCACTTCTCTTTCAACTCATTTCTTACAAGTTTTGTAACTAAGCACTTTTTTGGGAGGAAAACCATGGAATCGCTCAGTAACTGCAGAACTGTGGAAATCAGCATGGGTTGTACTGCTCACGACTGTGTTGTGATTGCATTGTTGGGTTTTTGTGGGTTTTTTTGGTTTGGTTGATTTGTTTTTTTCAGTCTGTATTTGCTTCTACTGGGAATTTTTTTCCCTAGGGTAATCTTTATTACATTTTTTAACATTTATTTCTATTTTGCAGTCTGTATTTAAAAATTTAAGAGATCTGGGATTGTCTGATTTGAAAGCTAACCAGTTCAGAGAGTTGGTGAACAGGCTACTTCCTGGCTACTGTACAGAAAGCAAAGTCTCCTCGCAGTGGCACACGTCGTATGTCTCTGCTCAGTCCTTCTTTGAAAATAAGCATGGTATGTTTGAGTGAAGTGTTTATGAGAGTTGGTGAGAGTTAAATTATAAAGATGAATACAGTTATTCTTTAGTCTAATCTCTTGTGTTGTAGATAATTTTATCAGTTTTTTACTCGAAGGAATGTGACACAAAGATATTAATTAGAAAGGAATTCAAGGTAGCAAACTGTTAACACTCCATGTAGAGTATTTCATTGCTGAAATAAACAAGAGAAGTTCCTTGAAGGTGAAGATGTTTTGTTGGAATTAGTCTGAAATGAAGGAAGACCATTGCAGATGCTTAATCTATTAGAAAAAGAAGTATATAGCTGGCATTTGAGATACTGTCTATATAGTACTGCATTAGAAAGAAGGAGTGTAAGGAATAATATTGCAGTGCTGCTATTAGAGAAAAGATTTTAAATTGCATTGTGTTGTGAGATAGAAAAAAAAATATAGCTCAGTGATGCTGCCTGAAAGCAAATAAATACTTGGAAATGCTTCAAAGCTTTGCTAATGTTCTAGTAATTTGTTTAATTAAAGATGCCTGGAGTCCTATAGTAAAATAGAATTAATATTTTAAAAACTAAAAAAAACCAAACTGTGCAAGTAATGTTGAGTTGCTGTTTAAGGTAGGGTATATTTACACTTTGTTTTATCTTTTTGCAGGTTTTGTGGATGTTTTCAGTGCTTTACGCTCATCTTGTTTGTATGGACATCATCCCAACCCCCTCCAAAATTTCTGTTCAGATGTTCGGTGTTGGCCAGGTATGAAACATTAAACTACCCTGGTTTTAATCTCTACATAATTTGTCTATTCTGGAAAAGTGTTTTTGGATTTGTTGTAGAGGCATGAAATACCAGTGAGCTTCCAGGAGAAACTTAGGTTTATCATGAAGTTATTTTTTTACACCTGAGTAAAAGTTATTTTTTACACTTGAGTAGTGTATTTCCAGAATTTAGTAATCACCATGTTGTTCCAAGATGTCAGTATTTGTGGATCATAATCTCAAAAGACCACAGATGAACTATTTTTGAATCAATAAATATGCTGAATTGAGTACTCAACCAGTTGAATTTTCTGAAGGGTTTGGTGACAGGAGGGATTAGTGAAAACATAATGAATAGTTCAGGTATTGTTCTAAATTCAGTTCTTCTGATGCTACCTCTAGGTATATCTGTGTTTGTATCCTGTGGCAAAGAGAAATGCTGACAACATGGAGATAGCCCAGTAATGGGTCACAAGGAAGGGTGCAGATTTTTAAGGATTTTATGTAGGGGGGAACCTGAAGGTTCTGAGGTTTTAGTTCAACAGAATAGAATAAAAGGCAAGGAGTGATCTAACTGGATGCTATTGGAGCCTTATCAGTTACCCTTCTCACATACACCTCAGAGAAGAGACAACAATCCCAAGTAAAAGCAAATAAAATAAAACCTGTTTGAAAATGTTCACAATGTGAATGGCTAAGTTCTGAAACAGATCGTCTGGAGAAGTGTGGTTATCTTAATCCTTGGAGATTTTCAGAACTGAGCTGGACAAGGTCCAGCGCCACCTGATCGAATGGTAGACCTTTTTTGAGCAGGGCTTAAGGGTCAACTGCAGAAGTTCTTTTTATCTGGTGTTGTTTTAAAATAAGGAAAAGCTCAGTGAAACCAATCTAATTGACTGGTGTTGGAGTTTATTTTAAAGTATAGTAATAAAAGAAGAAAAATGTTCTTCATTTGTGGTAAAACGTCCATCACAAGGTTTCTGGTGTGGTAGGAGAGAACGTAGAGTGTCATAAGCTCACTATGATTAAATGGTCTCATTTCTTTTGTCACTTGCAAAGTTAACAGTACACTGAAGCCATTCCAGATCTCCTCAGGGCATCTTACCAGCAGAGCTCACAAAGCATTATTTCCATCCTTCTGGATTTGCTTCTGAATGTTTCATCTTTGTCAGCCTGCCTGGATTTAATTGTCTGAATATCTCCTCTTTCCTGAGTTGACCAATTAGCTATAATTTATGACATGAACCCAGATTATTTTAACGTGAAAATTTGTGTGAAACAGTTAGAAGTTTGCTTGCAAGGTCAGATGACAGAGTTCGTGATCACATAACTATCTATCCACCTACAGTACAGTGGATATGTTGGGAAGATTATATTCCGTATTCTTTCATATAATAGTTTCAGAAATTTCTTTAGACTTTTTTTTTGTGTTGTGGTAGTAATTACCACATGATGTGGTAATACATAAACATAATGTGATTATGTTTTAACTTCTATTTATTCTTACTACATAAAGTTTACATACAGACACGGAACTTTAAGACTCTGAGATCAAGAGCAAGACGTCTGCAGTCAACATCTGATCAATTCACGGAAACAAAAAGTTCACTTTCTTCAGTTTTGAAGGTAAATACAAGTAACATTAAGTTGTTTTGGGCTTACTCAAACCATCTCTTTCTCTTGAATAAACCTTCAGAATTTTCCAGGGGTGTTTTCTATCACTAGCATAAAAATATTTCTTAATTCTAACACTTGAGCTAATGGCATTGTATTGTTTTTTCTTATTAATGCATATATTTGTTTCATATATCACTAATAATGAGGTTATTTGAATTTTTAGGAGAGCAGTTTCAGCATATAATTATGGTTTTAACGCTAGAAATTAAATTATTTTCTGTTTCTAAAACAGACTATAAACTAAAAATAGCTTCAAGTCAAATGATTTATTTCTTTAAGAAGAAATACAGCAAGTTTAACATGACACAAGAAGGTGTGTTTTCAAGTTAGCAGATAATTATCCAAAGCAGTAAGGAAACCAAGTTAACTTGGGTACTCTTTGCTTCTAATTGCTGATTGTACAGAAGTCAGGCTAACTAAAGCTTTTCATTTTACACACAATTATGTGTGTAAATTATCTTTGAACTTTTCCCTTCTTCTAGGCATATGTGGTTTATTGCATCTGTGGACTAGGTGTACTGTGGATGAAGATAAAACCAGAGCTAACTCTTGCGGTGCTGCTCTGAAACTTGACATGGCATATGAGGTGTATTTGCTTAAGCTCCCTCAAAACAATACTTGCAAAGATATTTTGCAATTGGAAATAAAGCCAGAAGCTTAAGCTAATGAGTCCCACTGAATGAACAAAGCTGGCTGTGTACAGATCTGTCTTAGGCTGTGTTTTCAGTTTGGAACTGGGATCCAGGAGGGCTCCAAAACTGATTTGCTCAGCAAAGATGGGAATGCCTGTGCTCAAACCATGGGGATTCCACACTCGAGTTACTGGCCTGTAGCCTTTAACTAACCCAGTAGCACATGAATTATATGCTGTTGTAATTTTATTTTTTTCCTATCACCCATGTTAGCCAGGTGGTAAGTTAACTGTTTATGAAAACTTGGTGTATACTAACACTACTTTGGAAAACATGGCAGGGTTTTATCCTGAGAAAGCGACGAATTGACGTTGAAAACTTAGACACACTAATGAAAACAAAAAACATCCCGGAGGCACACCAGGATGCTTTTAAAACTGGTTTTGCAGAAGGCTTTTTGAAAGCACAGGTATTCCTGCAAAAAACACTTGGTAAGTTGTTTTAAGTCACATATCTTGTCTTTGCAATCAGAAAGTAGTTCATTTTAGCCCATGTTAAATATGTTTTTATTTTCTTTTACAGATTCCTTAAGAAGATCACGTTTGCTTTCTTTCTTTCTCTTCGTTCTTTGTTTTTATCTTGCTATATATTCATCATTTTTACCTGGGAAAGGTTCCTTTTCTGATGCTGGTTAGTTAACTTTTTTTTCCACACTGTTTCACTTGTGTTGTTTCTGCCAGCAGGTTTAGCATAAATGAAATATGTTTTGACATTATGATTGGTTTTTATTAGTACACTGAAAAGCTATCCTAAGAGTTATTTACTGCTTCTGGCTACAGCCTTGCAGATGACAGTATGGCAAAACATTTATGAAGACAAAAATGTTCTGTGTCGGTATAATTACTTTATTTGTTTTGGTGAAGCAGTTACTTGGAACCAGAGAAGTCAGACTGGTCATCAGTTATGTATTTGACTTTTCAATTTAGATGATGTGTTATCTAAATCAGTTGTAGGCAAGATGGTTTGAATTTTCAATCTGTAATCACAGCCTAGTTTATAGCAACTAGGAACTTGCGTTGCTGAATTTGCATCTTGAGAAACCTATTGGAAATAGTGGAACAATCAAAAGGCTGAGCTAACGTAACTGGAGACATTCACCTTGATGCTAAGTTATCACCTGGGTCTCAAGAAAGTCAGGATATGTATAGAAACATTGAGGGATAAGTTCTGGCTTTGTGTACATGTTTCTGGATGAAGAACTTTCTGTACTACATGTGACTAAAAAGCATATCACTGAATTAATTGCAGATATTTTAAAGACTTCTTGAAACGTAAATCTTATTCCTGCTGGACAGTTGTAAATGAACACATGCTCTGTCAAAAGGGCAGGTGTGAGGTCAGCGTCTTACTGGCATGTGTTCAGGTGCAGCACCCAGTCTTGCCATGAAATGACTTTGTGTGTAAATTTGTTGTTCGTCATCTGCTGTTTGCTCTTAGTACGCTTTCGAACATCAAGTATCTTTGATGCAGCAGTTGATCCAATCCAGTTGAAAAATGTCACCTTCGAACATGTTAAAGGGGTAAGATCAAAAGTAAAATGTGTGCAAGTTCTTGTTTTAAGTAATCATTGAGTCTGTTTAACTAATCATTATGAATGTCTTAGTGTGTTCAAGAAATTTCTTTGTATGAAGTGAAGCTTTATATGCATTGACCACCCCAAGGTGAAGGAAGGTTTTAACCACTCTTTTTCTACTTTGTGTTTGTGGCATTTGACACCTTATGAAAGGTGCACTCTACTTGTTGAATAACATTTTTAAAGACTATAATAGCAAATGGCAGGCCATAAATACCAATATTAATCTACCTTTTGCAGAAGTTAATTAGCATATGAAGATAATACTGCCATTTGATTGTTTCTCTCTGAGTGCCATCTCTTTCAGGCAGTGTTATTGGGACAGGAGACATGGAGATTCCCAGAAAGAAGTGGGCATGTCACTGCTGATGGGATACCTCTATTTTTTCTGTTCTATTGTTCTCTGACTATTAGTGGCAAAATGAAGACCTCCATCTTTCCTTCCCCTTGGACAAATAGAATTAATTTCATTTTAACTAATAAGACTAATATCTTGATGTAGAATTTTTGATTTTGCATTTATTTCTTTGGTCAAACCTGGTCTTGAACTGTTTGGTTGTTCCTTCACTGTTACTAAGTTTAATGTTTACTTAGTCCTGTAAACAGTTTTAGGATAGGTTGAATTAAATATTGGTATCCACACAAATTCTGTGGTACACGTTATCTTTTTCTGTTTATATTTTTGATCAATACACAGTTAGGGACTTAATCTCTAATACAAAACTTACCTACAAAAACGTGCAGGATTTTATAAATGTTTAGTTATATTCGTGGCATGTTTTTCATTTATAGGTTGAAGAAGCTAAGCAGGAATTGCAAGAAGTTGTGGAATTTCTGAAAAACCCACACAAATTTACTGTATTAGGAGGTAAACTTCCAAAAGGTAAGAATAATTGCTCAGCAGAAGTGAAAAACCTATGTAGCCATAGCTGTGAGGCATGTTCTGTACCGACTGACTACTTTACAGCCTAGTTTCTTACTATTTCTTCATGTATTATGCAAATTAAAATTTTGGGGTTAGACAAAATTTACTGTGCTTTCTTCAGTTATTGAACTAATAAGCAGTAGTATTTTGTCCTGTAAAGCAGGGGTTTATTAATTGAACTCTTAAAAGGCCTTTATTTCTTCCTTATGGCTTTTAGCACCTTTAGCTTCCTAACTGCTTTAGATAGTTCAGAAACAAATGTTTTCACGTAAAAGGATGATTAAGATCATAGTGGAAATCCACATAAATCTGAAATGTGTAGATCTGAGTAATCTGTTTCCTGTTAGTGCTCTACACTGTTTAAAGACAGTTACTTGGAAGGATTTAATAAAAAAAAAATTTCCACATATACAGCCAGGAAAATGTCAATTTGAAGCAAACACTATTAGGGATTCAGCTGCTAAACTCAACAGTAAATCTGCAGAATACTTCAGGCTTCTACTTTTTATGGTCTTACAAGTTTTTGTTGTTGTTTAAATATGGATCAAATTGCATCTAGATGTGTTGCAGGAAGCTCCTTCAGACTGGCAGTAATGAGCAGTACCTGAAATGGGATCTTAACAGCTTCTGGGAGCCAAGTGTACATTATTTCTTCTAATGCATGGAAGAAGCTACTCATATAAGCAGACTGTGTGGATGTGGTGGTATTGTTGGGCTGTTTTGTTTGTCTTCTAGGCATTTTGTTAGTTGGACCACCTGGTACTGGCAAGACGCTTCTTGCACGGGCTGTGGCCGGTGAAGCTGATGTTCCGTTTTATTACGCGTCCGGGTCAGAGTTTGATGAGATGTTTGTTGGTGTGGGAGCCAGTCGCATCCGAAGCCTGTTCAGTAAGTTAAATATTCCTGCGTTTGAAATCATTTCACATGCAAGATGAAGTGTTCAGTGTTGTTTACATGGCTTGATTAGGTACAATTCGGGTTACTGGAAAGTAGTAGTGTATGAGACTAATAAATAAAGCTTTAATTGTGTAGGTAAATGTCACAATTCCGTGAGCATCAGTTAACTGTAGAATCTTCCTAACCATCACATGAAATTATAGCTAAACTCTTATAACTGGTTTTACAATAGTCCCAGAGAGAAGTAGTAATATAATTAGAAATGTAATGTTCTATAAACTAAACTGAATATTTGAAATGTAACTTACTTAGTCATAAATTGTAGTAAATACATAAATTGTAGTAAATTTTAATTGCAAATGTAAGATTAAAAAATTGTGTTAACCTTCTCAATTACTGCCCTCATATTTAGATTTTTTTTTTACTCTGAATTAAAGCTTTATGACATCATAACATGGTAATAAGCTGAGATTTCCTTCCTCAGACCCATCAACAGGCTCAGAATAAAGGGCATGATAACAAAACTTTCAAAACTAATATTTAGATTAATAACTTTCACAGAAGAGACTGCCTGTTTTAAATATGAAAATATTATTTGGGAGGAGAAAATCCAGTTTCCCTCTTAAATGGAAGATCGATAGGATCAAATATATATAATGTATAAAGTAGTTTGCATTTGTAGAAAAAAATGTGACTTTACATGGATGGGGTGCAAAATATAATACACATAGTACCTTAAAAATGCATTTCCTTCTGTTGACTACAGAAGTGTAGATGCCTGACTGGTATATTAATATTAATGTTGCAGGTATGTCTGGGGGGGGGCGTGAGATGAATTGCATCCTGGTATGCCTGTACCAGTTGATGATCTTGACGTTTATTATGGTATTTTTATTTTGTGTTTTAATACCTGTAAACTTGAGTGTGAACCCTTAGCTGTAAAATAACAAGCAAGTTCTATTAAAACAAGTTAGTGTTGAGACCCATCACATTTCATATTGTTTTTATTTAATAGGGAAATATTCTCTACCCAAGCCTATAAAATAAACTCTTGTAAGAAATTAATACAAAATATTACAATTTAATTGTTTATTTTACTAGTGGTTTCTTGTAGCATGATAAGTATAAGCTGATGAAGAAATATATTTTTGAAATGGCAAGATGAAGAGAACCAAGATTGTTTCCTTTTTTTTTTTTTAGGCTAAAAGCAAGACAGTTTTTGTGATGTCTAACAAAACACTTTATAATGCAAGAATAACAGAAACAGTAGAATCCTGAACTACTTGATAGACTGTCTGTTCCTTTTTGTGGTTCAAGGTTCCTTCTGCTATTTTCCTTTTGTCAGGGGAAGCAAAAGCAAATGCACCTTGTGTTATTTTCATTGATGAATTGGACTCTGTTGGTGGGAAGAGAATTGAATCTCCAATGCACCCCTATTCAAGACAGACCATTAATCAACTCCTTGCTGAAATGGATGGGTAAATATATGAATTTTGAGTGCACGGAAGGTGCTTGACTGACTGGTATTTTGGATATGTGGGTGAACTTTTTCTTCTTGACAGCTTTGTAGTTTTTTGTAATGCTTTTAAGGGTGTATATATAATATGCTTTTAAGGCTATTTTCTTGTACTGCAAACAGTAGTATTAATGGACTTATTGTAACAAATATAGAAGCTTTTGCACAGTAGCTGCTGTTTATTTTAAATAATTTCTCAGTTTTCTTATATAGCCAGTTTTCTGGTTATATATCTAAAGAAAGAAGCTCAACACTGAGATTAGACCATGTTTTTAACCAGTTGCTGGGTTAAACATGGTCATTCTTGGGTCACATGTTGTAGTGTGAAAGCATGTTTTTTTACTGGCCAGTGAGGTCAGTAGCAGTGGTTATTGACAAAACTAAATTCTGTGTCCAGAAAAAACAATAATTCACACCTTGTTTTCCACACAGCTTTAAACCAAATGAAGGTGTTGTTATTATTGGTGCAACAAACTTCCCTGAAGCATTAGACAAGTGAGTATAATGCATAGCTTGTTTTACAGACCATGTAGTAAAAAAACCCTGCAACAAAAGCAAAGTTGCTTGTGATAATCTTCAAGTATTACAGTGTCATAGCTGGAGTTTTCCCTCTTAAAAAGGATGTGTATTGACTGGTTTTTGGCGTTTAATAGGTTGCAGAGTTAAATATAGAGAAATAAGTGATACGTTTCTAAACATTTGACATTTCTGGAAGTTTTTCAGCTAAATTGATAAGCTGCATTCCTTGTTCACAACGCAAATTTTTCAAATGCAAAAAAACCTTTGAAATTAGTTGTCAATAAATACCTTTCATCTGTCTTTTTACAAGCAGATAAGAAAACCATATTCTTTGCATATGTGTAGATATCTTTAGAAACACCAATGGATTTTGTTCCTTGATATACATTAGTAAGTTTACTGCAGCACTTTTGGGTCAATGTTCTAAATTGTCATTTCTCTTAGTGCTCTAATACGTCCTGGTCGCTTTGATATGCAAGTTACTGTTCCCAAGCCTGATGTAAGAGGTCGCACAGAAATTCTGAAGTGGTACCTTAATAAAATCAAGTATGACCCATGTAAGTAAATATTTTACTGTAGTATCTTTTTATATAGCAGTTTTTATGCTGGATCAGCCCCCTCATGTTAGTCCTTTGTTCCATCAGCAACTGTGGCTTCACTGCATCAATAAAGAACACAAAAATTGTCTCATATGTCGTGATTCTCTCTAGTCCCTAAGAGTTCATAGTGTCTTGAGAATTAGGCTTAATTTATTTTAAAACTGGTTTGTTTATTATTTTTTGTTTGTTTTGTTTAATACGTAATTTTTAATAGAATATGATTCTTGCTTAAAATTTCAGGAGCAATATGGACTCTAATAAACAAAATTATTTTGTTCTGTTTTTTTTTTTTCTTCCTCTACAGCTGTTGATCCGGAAATAATTGCGCGAGGCACAGTAGGATTTTCTGGAGCAGAGCTTGAAAATCTTGTAAATCAAGCTGCCTTAAAGGCAGCTGTTGATGGAAAAGATATGGTAACCATGAAAGAACTAGAATTCTCCAAGGATAAAATTCTAATGGGTAAGATGTTATATGAAAGACATTAATGTTTATTACAATACACAGAGCTTTTCTTCTGTGATAAGGACTTTTACAAGGGAATAGAGAAGTTTTTATGGTGTTGCTTTTCAGATTGTTGCACTGTGGGATTTTTTGTTGGTTTCTTGTTTTGTTTTTGTTTGGTTTGGCTTTTTTATAGTGGGGTTGGGGGGGATTTCTTTGTTTGGATTTTTTTTAACAAATAAAGTTTTCTATTAGTTATTTCTGAATAGAACCTTTTGAGACCAGAGAGTAGTATTTAAAATCTAGTGTGGAATACATTATTTAAAATTTCATACCATTTTTAAAAATGCTGCATGTCATACTTCAGCCTGGAGGGAGACACTGGCTTGATTTCTTATCCTTCACCTACCTATGACCAGAAGCCTGGAGCTTCTGTTTAACTTCTCATGTGGTAGCATAAATCTTAAACATTTTAGACATAACCACTATAAATCTGCTCTGTTTATGCTTGAGAGAAGAAATGGAGTTTTCTCAGATACTTAGACTGCATTTTAAATCTACTACTTTAAAAGCAGCTTGTCTGTAGAATGTGTTTGGGTCCATTTTTTAGACATTAAAATCTGACTCATAAACATTTTGCACTTAAGCGTTAGTTCCCTTTGGTCACACGCTGTTCCTTGGCTGCTTTGTGCTCTGTTTGAGTTTATGTAATGTGTGGATTGTGGTGGCCAGCTGTACAAAAAGGTTAATTTAATGTTCCTCTGTTTAAGGACCTGAGCGTAGAAGTGTAGAAATTGATGAGAAGAACAAAACCATCACAGCTTACCATGAATCTGGACATGCTATCATTGCCTATTACACCAAGGATGCGATGCCGATCAACAAGGCCACAATCATGACACGGGGAACAACACTGGGACATGTGAGTGTTTCTTCATCCACTTTATAGTATTTAAAAACTTTATTTAGTTTATTAATACTTCTTTATTTAGTTTTTATGTTGGTTTGGTGCTGTAGAGGAATTTGTAACGATGTTATGTACTGTGATTATGTTAATGAATATTGTAGTCTGTTGAAATAGTCATGAGCAGTCTCTTGGAAAACCCAAGGTCATCTTTTCTGTGTGATGAAAAGCTTTCTTTCTTAATTTTTTAATAAATGACTGTGCACTGGTATAACAGTTCACATGTACAAGGAAAGAGAAATATAACTAAGTTTGATTCTGCTGCAGTTGAAATAGCACCCAACAGCAAAATTTTGAAGAACATCTAAAGGACTGGTAGGTAGAAGCTCAACTATACTTTTAACACAGACATCCTTTATCAGGTTGTTCTTTGTCCAGTTTGGCTTTTTTAAGTTTCATTGGTTATCTGTCTTGTTTTTTGCATTGATATCCATACGTTTTTCTATTTTGCCTTTACCTAAAAAGCATTTGAACAGAAAAATATTTCTATTATGTCTCTTCCTGTTGAACTTTTTCAAGTTAATGTGTTCAGTTAATGGAAACCATTGGTCTGAGTCCTCTGGGCAAGTTAATTTGTTCTGTTTTTTCTGGCAGTAGGTGTAAGTTAGGTCTGCTCACACTGATGGGGTGCTCAGGGTCTGGTGAGGCTGTGTCAGTGGTTCAACTGAGCACCTCCAAGCAATCCTGATGAATGCATATCCTAGAGGCAGGCCAGAGCGTGCAAAGTGTTACAAAATCCTTATCTGCTTCAGATATAAACAAGAATATTTTTGAGATTACTTCAGTACTTCAGTTTTTGTTACCTGACCACAGATCTGTATCTTACAGGTATCTTTGCTCCCAGAAAATGACAGATGGAGTGAAACTAGATCCCAGTTGCTCGCACAGATGGATGTCTGTATGGGAGGAAGAGTAGCAGAAGAGCTCATATTTGGAAGTGATCACATCACAACAGGTCAGCTAATTGGTAGTTAAAAGAGTTTTTGATGAAGGGTGTGGACTGGCATATTTAGCGTTGTTTCAGTAATGTAACTTAGATCTGTTTGCTCTCTAGGTGCTTCCAGTGATTTTGACAATGCTACTAAAATTGCAAAACTGATGGTGACTCGATTTGGAATGAGTGAGAAGGTAGTATTATCAATCCTTTAATATTTATATGGAGCAAAACCAAGTTCTGTTCTCTAGCTAAAGCCTATTTGTCTGTCACTGATCTCTGAGATGAGGGTAAGTAGTTATCACAAAACGAGTAAGCCTTATGACCTGGTCTGCTATAGAGGGCTCAACTAGAAAACGTCTATATTTGACAGTTTACAAAATTACCTCGCAGGATTTTCACTTCAAAATTGCCTTGAAAGTTACTAATATCTTCAGGAAATAGTTATAATAAAGCCAGACATGTTGGGATTGAGGATAATTCTGAGTCTGGGAGGGCAAAGGGGGTAATAACAGTGAGTTTTCTAGACTTTCTTTAGAAGCTTCTTTAGTCATGTTGATTGTCCATCAAGTATTAGTAGTCTAGGCATTTTGTTCTGGTTTTAAGTAAGAAGGCACCTAATTAGGATCTGTACTGTGACCTATTGAAACAGAATTCTGCAGTAACTACATAGTTGATTAACAGGCTTCTTGTTTTGCTTCTGCCTAGAGCACTTCAGCAGGCATTTGACTCATGATTTTGTTTGCATGCAGAAGCAATAGGTGCTGAAACTGGTAGAGAGTTTTATGTGTGTGACTGCAACAGTAGGAAGATAAAGATTTTTTTGTTGTTCTTCAGCTTGGTGTTATGACCTACACTGATACAGGGAAAGTCAGCCCTGAAACCCAGTCTGCAATTGAACAGGAAGTGAGGACGCTTCTACGGGTAAGAGCCTCTCCCCCTCCACTCTCATACTTCTGAGATGAATTGAACACCTGCTTGATTAATTCATTTAAGTAATGTATAGTGATGAAAATACGCACGTGGATGGAAGTATTCCCAAGTATTTAATGTAGCTGCAACTTTGAGTCTCTGCATATCAAAACTTGTTGGTGATTGTCATGCACAAGTAGTGTAAATCAAGTTGGTGGTGTTGGGCTCTTTAATATATTCTTTAACACTTCTATTTGGTCAGGATTTGTATTTTACCTATTCAATTCACAGGAAAAGTATGGCTACAAATTGTTTTATAACAGATGTGGAGTTTTATGTTACTTTCACATTTCATAACTGCCAAGATAAGTAATTTTGTATAAAATCACAGGAATGGCTGTATCAGATCAGAGTGTTGCCTCCAGTATCCTGTTCCTCACAGTGATCAGTGTCAAATGTTTAGGGAAATTTGTAACATTTGATAATCACTGAACTTCCTGATCACTGTTCTGGTAATCTGACTTAGTTTGGTACAGGCAGGAGAATTACTTGTATCATAACACTTAAATGAGTTACACTTTTGCTGTAGTTGTTTTTGAACTGACTTGTGAGAACTACCAGGTTAGAACTAAAAGTTGAAGCTGGTAATGCTGGCAGTACACATCTACTTGCAGCAACTGATGACTTTCAGAAAGCTTTCAGCTTTCTAAAACTACATAGTGTTTTGGGTTTTATAAATATTTTAAAATGCTAGTCTTTGAGGAAAAATCTGTGGATGCTGTAGCTTTGCTCATAGTGCAAAAAAATTGTTAGAAAAATCAGGAAATTTTCAAATCTAGTAAGTCTTTTCTAAGTCACACGTAACAATACTAAGGTTTGTCTCAGGACTTTGCTTTTAGCCCTACTTGTGCAAAATGCACAGGTGGCATAATGTGTTTGGTTGCTTTTCATTAATTATGCCAGCTGTATTTATCAGGATCTGGGCTAGCTTTGAAATGTAAGGCACAACTTTAAATGTTTGTCTCAAGTTGTACTTACCCGGAAACAATTTTTAAAGTGGAATCTTGCTGTTGTTTTTGTTGTAAAGTCTTAAAATCTCCTTCTAACTGTTCTTCAAATTAGGACTCCTATGAGCGAGCGAAGAACATCCTGAAGACTCATGCAAAAGAACACAAGAATTTAGCAGAAGCTTTATTGAAATATGAGACTTTGGATGCCAAAGAAATCCAAATTGTTTTAGAGGGGAAAAAACTAGAAGTAAGATGATAACTTCTGGGATATGTAACTGATATTTGAAGAATGTACATCTAGCAATGCAGTAGTCTTACGCAGCATAGCCTTTTTTTCTCTTCCTGATGTGTGTATGGCATTAGTGTCACTTAAATATTAGTCTGTCTCTTGTGAGCTTCTGTTACTCATCTATTTGTTGTGTCTCATCAGAATAAGACACAAAATAAAGCAAGTTCCTCATCCTCTGCTCCTTATACTCTTCGCACAAGAAGTTATTCAGAAGGATAAATCTCAGGGTTGAATTCAGCATTTTGATTCAATCAAATGTGTTGAAGCTGAGCAGAAAAACATGCAGCTCCACTGGTGTGTGTTGGCACAGCTTCCTGGGCCATGCTGCTACATGTGTGTTTGACATGATACCTCACAATATGTGCTCTGGGATGTTATGGAGAGTGACAGACTGAGATGTAAAGCGATAGTACGTCATGTAGCTATTGCTCATACTCTGTTTGAGGTTAGAGACCACTATTAAAGACTTCTTATTTAGAAATGTAGCAAAACATCTCAGAGAATGAACAAGCTACATTGTGGGAGCACCTTGCTACACAAAAATGTTAGTGGTCATGTTTCAGTACTCTTGGGGTTAAAAATACACATATGTATGGCTGGGAGAGAAATTGTGAAAACAACAGGCTAAATGTGTCTAAGCCTCTTTGGACTTGGGTAGAACCATAGCAGGGATAAGAGAAATACCTGTGACCTCTGATGTGCTGCTGATAAGTTTCTTAAAATTTTTATTACTGCAGTAGACAGATGACAGTGCTTTGATGACCATGCTTGTACACTGCTGGAGATTCTACAGAACTAGTTTCTGTTAATACTATGTACGGCGTTTGATAATCCAACAGATAATCTCTTCGAAGAGGACAACATTGCTCACTGAAGAATAATTCAGAAAATGTTTGAAGCATGTGTTGTTTCAAATAACATTCCCAGTTCTGTTCTATGGTAGAAGTAGGCAGATAAAACCTTTTCTTTCAACCCTTACAGAAACCTTGGGAAATTCTAAGAGAATACAAAAAAGGTTTTGAAAACAAGACTAGTTTCCAATTAAGTGGGAAGTGATGGCTGGCAATTATATGCCAGTATTCCTCTCATCTCACGGAACTGGATTTTAGGAATAACACATCTTGATCATAATCCTTCTGCACAATCAGTTGTAGTGTTGTGGAATTACAAGCTTCTGTTGCAGAGAGGGCATGTATTAGCATATTAATGTTGAGGGTTACCATACTTGGACATTAAAATAGTTGGGCTGGTGCCAAGAAATGTGAATGGAAACTGGTAGCTGCACCTAAAACTAGAAGTAACATAGTATTTTAGAATTTTCTGAGTGTAATGCTTGATTATAATCTAGTTTTTTTGGGAAGAGCACATGCTTTTTTTTTTTCCCCTTTCTAAACAAGATCAACATTCTTTTTGCCTGTTTTTGTCAGCTTACTATAGTGGCATCCTGCTCAGCGTGGGAGAGCTTCCAAGTATTATAAAACAGTATAGGAAATGTCTAGGCTGACTAGTTACAGTTGTACTTGTATTTTGGAAATACGCCAACAGAAACAGAACTATACTGCATATTTGACATCTGTTTTTGGAGTAATAAAGGTTAATTTTAATTATGCACATTGGTTTTCTTCTTATTCACTGTAAATTGCTATAAAATGTAATACCAAGTTCCCTAGTATGTAAATTGAGGTGTATAAAACATTTAAAATTGTAAATAAATTTAAGAATTATGGCAAAATTGTACTCTTAAGTGAGATTTCTAGGGAATGTTCTTGCTAGAAATTCACACCTTTTTTCGATTGCTGCTTCAGTAGTGGGACTTGGAAGGGATTTTTTCCAGCTAAATAATGTGAATTTGCATTTAAGAGAAACAAAAAACCTTTTTCTTGTTTGAAGTTACTAAAATCTGCATTGAATGATCTTGTTTAGGGGGGTAAGTTCTTGAAGTCCAACTTTTCTTATTTAAAAACTTCTTGCTGTATGCATAGGATAGCATCGAAAAGGAAAAAAAGTGATGTATCATTGGGTCATGAAAGATTATTACAAGATCAGCCATAAAGTGTAAAGGGTATCTGCTTTCTGGCCAACTTAACAGCACAAGTATTACTGAAGAGTTGACTGTCATTCCTAGTTGGTTTTGTGCGTGTAACATGTGTAACATATTCCAAGAAACTTGTCTGTTGAGGCATTGGATTTGATTGCTGGTGCTCTTGGGAGCACCTAGGAGCTGGAATTTCTCCTTTCATATTATTGGGCAGAGAGAGAGCACTGGATTGGGTTTGTGTGGCAGGGTTTTTGTAGTGAGGAGGCTACATGGGTGGCATCTGGAAGAAGATGCCAGAAGCTTCCCTATGTCCAGTAGAGCACTGCCAGACAGCTCTAGGAGCACCTGCTCCTGTCCAAGGCTGAGCCCATCAGCCCCAGTGGTAAAGCCTCTGGGACAGCACTCTTAAAGAAGAGGAAGAAGCTCTGCCCAAGAGCAATTACAGCCAGAGAGAGAGAGGAATGAATACGCGAGAGAAACAGCTCTGCAGATACCAAAGGCAGTGAAGGAGAGGTAGGAGGGTTAGAGTGAGAGTCCTGCTCACCCTGAGGCGGGAGGAGCAGCAGATGCAACCTGTGATGGACTGACTGCAAGCCCAGTTCCTGTCCCACCCCCACCCTGCTCTTACTGCTGGAGGAGGAGGAGGTAGAGAAAAGAGGAAATGAAGATGAAAACTGGAAAGAAGAGGGGTAGGGGAAGAGGTGGTATTAAAATTTGGTTTGATTTCTCATTTGATTGGCAACTAAACTCATTTTACCAACTCAAAACTGTTTTGCCCATGATGGTAAGTGGTGAGTGATCTCTCCCTGCTTTCATTTCAACCCACAGGCCTTTTGCTGTGTTTTCTCTTCCCTGTCCAGCTAAGGAGGGGAGTGATAGAGTGACTTTGGTGGGCTCCTGCTGTCCAGCCAGGGTCAACCACAAAAAATCACAACCACAAAAGCAGCTTCCAGAAATCAGTCAGAGAGGTGTTCCTTTAAGTAGGAACAGCCTCCTGCTGTTGAAAACAGGGCAGAGCTAAGTGCTTAGATACACTGCTTTTAAAATACCTCTGCAGTGGTCACAAGCAAGGTGGCACATAAAAATAAGAAATTCAAACTTGGGCATAATTCTGATTTTTCTGTATTCCTGAGGCCGGCATGCCAGAATTCTACCAGCAAGCTTAACACAAAGAAAGTTGTGGCCTACTCCTTCTGGCTGCTTCTTACTCTGTGATGACCTAAGTCAGCTGAAGTGTCAGAAGAGTTTTTAAAATCTTAATCTTTTAAACTGGCCGTGAAGATAGAGCAATCACGCCATTCCTAACTTTCTGCTCTATTGATCTGCTTGGAAACTTTGGCTAGAAGTAAGGAGAACTATTTTTGCTTCTAAAACATGGCCAAACAACACAACGATAGGTAAGAGTACGTGCTTTAAATGGGCTGGTCTTTCTACTTCCCTCAGAAGTAGATTTCCCTTTCTCCAAACCCATCACTCACATGTGTTTATTAAGAGGCCTTCCATTGGCACTGGTCAACACGAGAGCGTCGTCTGCTCCTTCCACAGCATCATCAGTGCATAAATGGCTGCAACATTTGCCATTAGAGCCCTAGTATGGAAACATTTAATGGGAGAAGTGGGGACGGGGTTGCACACTCTAGCACATCTGTTTTTTCCCAAATCTAGGTTTGTGTTTAGTGCCCTGTCCTGGGAACTTAATGCTGCTAGCTGTAATTCTGAGATTCAGCATGGGGTTTTGACTTTGAGTTCAGGAGCAGATTTCTTCTAAGATTAATATGAGTTTTCAGTCTTTCACTACTATTTCAAAAACTGTTCTGGAGGAAACAGAAGGATCCTGCCCTGTCTACTGAGTGTCATGAAACGGGCCAGAAGTCACAGGAAACAGAGGCAGACCCTGTCCCACTTGCTCAGTCAGAAGAAACCCTCCACAGCAGCAGATTTCGACCGAATGGTTTAATAAGTTCTACACCAATTTTTCCAGAACTACATCAGTTACCATCATTCACTTTATTTCCAATGGGTTGTTCATGATATTGGCAACAAATTATAAATTGACTTTTACCTACTGTCTTATCCCTGCAAGTTAGAAGGCCACTTCTCCTATATTCTTAGCTCTTACTCAGTGAAAGCTCCTCTGCTCTATCAACAGATCACGGGATGAACAGAATGGAATTTATGGGCTTACGGTTTTAGGACTGATCTGTTTAAACCTGAGTTGCCTTTTCACTTTGTCTTGAATCAGGCTGTGATTCTCTCTAGAGCATCCTTGCCCTGTCATACCATAGCACAGCATCTCCCAGGGTGGTTACTCAGGAGGCCCATACAAGTTCAATAACCTACAGCACATCCCTTTGCAAACTGCAGCCAACAGAAGCTATACACAAACTTCTTAAGGGTAGCAGATGTTCAACCTTAGCTAGAAAACAGGACGCCAAGAAAAGGCTTTGAATAGAAAATGGGAATCAGCTTGGGGTGAGTCATACCCAAGGTTTTCTTGTGCTGCATTAGAATTAGAAACCTAAGCACATTTTGTCTCCTGAAGGCTTACGACTTATTGCAGTCTGAGACAGTTCAGACGTCTTGTAATTTTTCTGTAAAACATCAAGATTTGAGCCTCTTGGGCAAAAAAACTGTCTTCCAGCTCAGTGTTGGGATGAGTTACAGCACCAAGGCAAACAAGGTAGAAAATACAGTCCAATGGAAGTTACTCTTTCCCACTGTGAAGATGTCCTGACGAGCACTGAATGTAGTCCATTAAGCTGACACAGTGGTCAGTGTTTATAATAACTTTAATACGTTCAGTAAACACAAAAAATAAATATTTAACAACATTAACATGTTGACACAAAAATGAGAAATGCAAATGCCATCTCTAAGTTTTAATTTATTATTTACTTGCCTAGCTTTTCTGAAGCCTTTGCTTCCCTGTTGTATTTACTGTCTTTCATTTTCTTCATGTATTGTATTCCCAGACAGTCATTACAACTGAATCTACATATAATAAATATAAATTATAACACATTAAACTTAGTCACAAAAAACCTTTATAATTTCTCAAGCTCAAGTTTTTTAGATTTGGTATTGGGTGATCTGCCAAAGTTTCCAAAAAATGTTAAAAACACTGGAATAAAAACAAGACCATGAAGAGCCCCAAACAAAATAACAAGGAACATGATCTTGAAGAATGTCCTAAAGATGTAGGTGTTTGCTGCAGCCAGGACAACTACGCCCAATATCGTAGAAACTGCACCCTGTAGAACTGGGTAACCTAGCAGGGACAGAGCTTCAATTGACCTTTTATTGGCTGATGACTCTCCACTAGTAACAAAGGCATAGGAAATATGAGCAGAAAAATCTACTGAAAACCCAATGCAAATGACCAGGTTGATCATGGATATGGAATCGAGGTTGACGTTCCAGAACGTCATGAAACCAGCAACGCCTACTATAACAGAGGCTATAGCAAAAGTCACCCACAAGCAGCACAACGGGTTGGGAATGAGCAGAAGGGAGACAACGAGCATGGCCCCGGCAGCAATGACAACGTTCTGAACAGTGTTCTGCACTATTACCAGGTACTGGTCATAGTAGATGAAGGCTGGGTGATACACCTTCAGTGGAATGCTGCACTGCTTGGCTGCCTCTCTTAACTGATTGAGGAGATTCTTCTCATCCACGGCTGATGTCACATTCACTGTCTGGATGAAGAAACGTGAAGCCTCTATTTCATCCTGAGTCTTGTTTATGTCCCACTCAAAACTGGGAAGAATTCTGAACAGTCCAGTTAAATTATTTAAGAAGTCAGTCTTACTGTTTATATTTATCAAACCCCTCAAACCCCTTTTGGCAAGTTCTGTGTATACTCTCAGCCATGACTCTGAGTGGTTCTTATCTACATAGGAAATGTTCTCTAAATTCTGTGTGCAGCTCTCAATGCCAAGACGCACCGACTCATTCCAATAATCTACACTCTCAGCAATGAGAACCATGACCCTGGGTCCGTATGTGGAGAAGTATTTGTCATCATCATCATAGTATGGAATAACGTAGGAGGCATCATTTGCCAGATTTCGGAGATCGATGCCTTCCCTGACCTGAGTACACCCATAAATGCTGCCACCCAAATATGCTCCGTACAGCAACACCATGAGCACCTTGATCCATTTATTTGTAACAAAAGGGCCATAATACTTTTTAAAGAATGTGCTCATTGGATGCTCACCTTCTGGCTGAGATGGCTGCCTAGAACAGCTGCCGATGCAGCAAGCATTGTACAAGCAGGAGCTCTCAGCCTGATCTTTACCTACATCCACACGCATACAAGTCAGCCAGTGTCGGCTCCCTTGCTCCCTTTTGTGATTTAATACCAGAACTGCCCCAAAGAAAGTCATAGTATATACATAGCAGAAGACAAAAGCTGTGCCCGTATAGAGGCAAAAAGACCTCACGGACGGAAAAGCAGTCCAGGTGCCAATGAAGAAGGCCAAAACATCCGTCAGAGTGGTGATGGTCACAGAAAGTGCTGCCTCTGCGTAAGTCTCAGCCAGCAGAGATTTAACACCGGATTTCTCTTTTTTCCTTGAACTTTGTTCCCAGGAAGCAATCATGATGAACATGTCATCAACGCCAACCCCTGCAAGAGGAGAGACTGTTAACGCTGCACTGCCAATGGCAGCTTCCACCAACACCCAACAAAACTACAACATTAGGCACATTTCATTCTGCCTAAAATCTGAAAAAGGAAGTTGGGCTACGAACACTGCTCAAGTGCTGATGCAAGTTACAAGAGAATCTGGAAAACAGATCCTTTGTCTGTGGCTGAATGTATTGCCTTTTAGCACCTCCTGGTGATGTGCTGTTGATCCCTCAGCAACCCTGCTGAAGGACTGAGCACACCTACTGCATCTCTGACAAGTGTCTTGTAGCTGATGTCCACGTGTCCCCTGATGCAGATGACACAGATTTCAAAGCATTACATATTCTTATGCTCAACTATTCTTACTGGAAGCATCCCCCATTATTTCTGGAATCTCTTCCTCAGCACTGCAGCAACATCGACCAATAATTTCTTGTTCTGCCTTCAGAAGGCAGGAAGAGCAGTTGCTAGTGCATGGGAGAAGAGTGATTCCAGGTTCCCAGTGGCTTAATGTTTTTATGCTCTTTCCCTCCACTTCTCTCCAGTTTATTTTCCAGCACTTATTCATGATTTATTATTAATTTTGGTTTACATTTATACCAATGTGCTCATAAATATTACCTGACAGGTCCCTGGGAAAACCTGCCAGGAAGACTGGATCCTGGGTTTGGGTTTTTGCTAAGAGTGAGTGAGCTGAAGTTCAAAAATGAAGAGCCAATGGGCTTCTCTCACCTCTGCTAACTCTCAAGATTATTATCTCACACCTTTCAGTATTTTGCCATGTTGCCAGGGGCTCTTCTATTCACTGAAAATTAATCACACAAAAGGGAAAGCAAGGCTGCGCAAATAGCGGAGTGAGATTTAGCCAAGCACAGAAGAAGAGATGAAATCATTACCTGCTACCTGAACAGGCAATTGCCAGTAAACATGCAAAGATTAATTAAGCAGCACATCCAAAGGTATTACTGGATGGCAGCGAGCCAGGCTGCCTTGGAAAGCAAGCAGCCTTCAAAGCAAATCCTCTGATGTACAGAGAATTTGCTTTAATGCAAGGAAGACAAAAGTCTGTGTGTTATTTCTGAAGATCTGAAGAGACTGGAATAAGCCCTTTCCCAGGTATATAAAAGGAGCTTTTTGATAGTCAGAGCCACTGCAATTGATAGCAAACAAAAATCAATTTAAAAAATGCATTAGAATTATGCAGGAAACAAAGAAACAATGCCTGCCCAAAGGAGCATTTGCATTGAACATCTTAGGATGATGCACAGCCTCTGTCAACCTGGGAGCACCATGTGTTTTCCTCAGCATGAGACCAAGCCAAAGAAAACATCAGAAGAATGTATGACATAGGAGAGCAGTAAGGATTTTAAAAGCAGTAATTTGTTTGCAGCAACATTATGTAATTGGAAACGTTATCTAATTGCAGCAACACTATCAGTATTTGGAATGTTCAGCACTGGCTGTTAAGCAGTCTGCGTAGCAAGGATGCAATACCAACTTCCTTGGGATTTTGGGGGGAGCTGCTTGCACAAATGGTACATCACTTCAGTTGTGCAGCCGACTGAGACTGGTTCGTACACAGATGTTATACTGCAGAGGATTAATCATCCTGGCTACATTTCCAGGGACGCTAGGACAATGCCAGAAGTGCTAACCTTACCACTCTCTCATGTACAAACTTCCTGCTGTAGCAGTGGATCTAGATGAGGCCTTGTCTTCTGGGGAAAGCTGTGCTCGCACCAGAACCCATCTCCAGCCCCACTGCGGGCACACTGAGCTGAGCTGAGGGGCTTGCCTACCTGTAGGTGCTCTGAGGGGGCTGCACCTCTGGGTATCTCCTACACTCACTTCAGGAGAAAATGTTGTATTATCTAACATTCACATCATAAAAGACTGACACCGTTAGGTTGTTTTAACTTCACTCTGGTCTTTGTATCTGAATACAACTCACTTTTTCTACTTACCCAGAATCAGGAATGGTGCATTTGCTACAGTGACCACAAACGGCACTCCACAGAAGAGCATCAATCCAAAGCTGCTTAATACAGCTAAGCCAGAAGAGAGCACTCCACAGCTTGCGAGCCAGATATTATTTCTTATACAGCTCAGTCTGAAAATATTTCAAAGAATATCTTAGTTATGTGTCAAATATATTCACCAAGGTGTTTGGCATGAAAAGTACACAGATACCAGTGATAACCCTCTCTCAGAATAACTCCTGATGAAAGCTGCTAGGAGAGTTCCCAGGTGTCACCATTACACAAAATTAACTTCTCTAGGAGGTGTTATAGACATTTATACCACTGCCCAACTATAGTCAGAAGAGTAAGGATGCGTACTGATCTTTGCATCAATAACAACAGATGGCAAAATAAGGATATATAAGCTCTACTAGTGAGGCAAGACTTTGGGTGACCCAAAAAAGTTGTGAATTTCTAGAAGGTCTTTGATTTTACATGAGTTCTTGCTGTAGCATGTCAGTGGAAGCACCTTTCAGGCAGTATGTGCCACGTAGAGAAACTTTATCAGCAGGCAGGTTGGTGGCCAGCCTTTTGCCAAGACGCCCCATAGGGCTGGCTTAAGCATTCCACAAGATATGTGGTATATGTGGTATAATAGGTGTGATGCTTGATAAAAGCACTAAACCAGCCCACTCACCCTACATGTCTAATTTTTTTGGAAGTACAGGACACAGACACTGCTTTACAGCTATTGATTGTGCAAGTGTTCACTTTCCATCAGCACAAAGAAAGGGCAGGTTAAGTTCTCTGTGGACAGCAGGTAAGGCTCTGACTCTACTAGCAAGCAAAACAACTAAGGCTGTACCCAGACTTGCAGGAATCTATGAAGCTACTGCTCATCCACCTGAACACTTGTTCAAGTTTTCATCTGCCATCTAAGCAGCTGGGAGGTACACATACGTAGACAATAAAAGGCAAAGAAATACATTTTGCCTATAAAATGTCACAGAAATTCTGCAGCTTCAAGAATGCCTTCACTTGACAAGAGCAGAAACCAACTGAAGGAGGTAAAGAACAGCAGAGATCACTGCTCATTGAGCCATGGCTTAGAGACATTTTACCTTAGGCAAGAGATGACTGCAAAGCTAATTGTTAAGAAATACGTCACGGAGAAGAGCGGAATCACACTCTTGGCATTTCCTTCAAACTCCTGTTGTCTGGAGAGTGAGGTAAAGTAAGTCACCTGCCGTTAAAACAACAAGAAATGTTGAAGCACTTTTCCTCTTCTTGGTCTTTCTGCACAAGCACAAGCAAGGCCCAACACCAAGTTGGCAGAGAAGCATTGGCCTAGCCCTCGCACCGTGCCTGCCTTCTCCCTTTCCCTTTCCCTTTCCCTTTCCCTTTCCCTTTCCCTTTCCCTTTCGGGGCTGGCCGGACATTTCGGGCTCGGCGGCTCCGCACGGCCGTACCCGGGCCCTGCGTTACCTGAATGGAGCCGAGGCGCAACTCCGCCACTTTGGACACGATGTTCTGCAGGAAGCTCTCCAGCCACTGCCGGCTGTCCTGCGCCTCGGGGCCGTCCTCCCGCAGGTAATACACCAGCTTCAGGGCCCGCGCCCTGAGCACCCGCCCGCCGTCCGTCTCCACGCCGCCCAGCGCGGCCCCCAGGAAGACGCCGTCGGTGACGGGGAAGCGGAGGCTCC
Source organism: Anomalospiza imberbis (assembly GCF_031753505.1). Taxonomy (NCBI): domain Eukaryota; kingdom Metazoa; phylum Chordata; class Aves; order Passeriformes; family Viduidae; genus Anomalospiza; species Anomalospiza imberbis. The sequence goes on from NC_089681.1 coordinate 136,005,723, forward strand.
CCGGGCCGGGCGGTCCCGCATCGCCCCACCGCGACAGCAGCGGGTTGGGGCTGGCACAGCCGCCGGCGCTGCGGGCGCAGAGCCGCTCGTAGTCGGCGTCGTGCACGGTCGCGTTCAGCCGCAGCACCTCTGCCCACGCCGCCGGGTCCAGGACCGAGGTCCCGTTCGTCGCCACGGCGATGAGGGCGGCGTAGGCGCCCTCGGTGGGCAGCCGCGGGGCGGAGAAGCGCTCCGAGTCGTTGGTGGGGAAGTGCCGCCGCACGAAGTCGCGCTCGGCCTTGGCGGGCCCCCACGTCGGCGTGAACTGCCCCTCGATGTCGTTCGCCTGCCGCTGCGGTAGGAAGAGGAAGCCGGCGCCCAGCCCGCCCGACAGCAGCAGCGGCACCAGCACGAAGGGCCACGGGCAGGCGGCCACGCCGCTCGCCAGCCCTTCGAAGAGCCGGCGCAGCGGCCGCTCCACGCAGTTGGTGTTGCGGCAGGAGCAGCGCTCCGCGGGGTCCCGCGGCCCCGCCATGGGCGAGGGGGCACGGGCTGCCGGCCGCGGCTCCTCGCCGCGGGCGCGTCCCACGCCGGGGCCCGACGGAGCGGTCTGTGCCGGCGCCGGAGGAGAGGAGAGAGAGGAGAGGGAGAAGAAAGGCGTTCACAGCCGCCCTCTGCCCGGCAGAACCTCGGACCGCATTTTTCAGCGGGCGGAACCGCCCCCGCCGTGACTCAGCGGGGCTTCCGCCGCCTCTTTGGGACTGTCACTGGGGGCCGGGCGGGCAGACCAGGCTCCCCTCGCAGCGCGCCGCCTCGGGTTCGTGTCTCCCCTGCCTTCCGCCCTTGGCTCTGGGTCCGTAGGGTCCGGCCCGTTTGCAGCGCCCGCCATGCTGAGCCGCGGCCGGAGCCCGGCTTTGGCTCCGTGATGACCCTGCCGCTTCCCGGCACAGCCCCGCGCCTTCTTTCAGCCTCTAGACGTCATCGACTTTTTTAGTGTTTTCCCCGAAGCGGCCGCATTATTTTTCCATCTGAGAGCAAAAAACAGACAGTGGTGATATATATCTTCCAGTGTTTGCTCTCTCAGTGTACTGGTTTAGAAAACGGGAAAGTGACAGTGGAAGAAATAAAGACTTTGAAACAAGGGGTAGCTATTCCAATTGGCAAGTCACAAGAATATCAGTGGTGTGATATGCCAGAGCTTTATGCAGTAGCAGTGATAGAAAGGGTCTTTCCAAGTCCAAAAACTATCCTGCAGCCTTGTGACAGTGATTTGAGTGGTTTCAGGCTGAAAACATTAAGCTCAGATGTGACAGTGCTAGAGAGGTGTCCAGACAATATGTCACAGGCAGGCATATCTCCTTGCCTTTGAGAAAAGCAACTCTCTCCTCTCCTGCCAGTACTTGCAGAAAAGTTGTAGGTATTTCTTCTCCCCATCTAGGGAAGACAGGCTTGGCACCTGTGAGTATAAAAGAGCCAGCCAGGCTCTGAGCAAAGTTACGTATCTCCTGCTGCACTCAGCACCTAAAGCAGGTTGGTGCCTGGTGATTCCCTTTTCCATGCACAGGTGTTCCCTTTTCCATGAGACAGGTATGTCAGACAGAAGCTATTTCCTGTAGCTCCTAACTTGTTGAAACCTAGGAACTGACCTGGTGGCAGTAGCTACCCAGTCAGGGTACCCACTGGGCACCAGCCAGTGCCTTTAGGTAATCTCTGAGGCTTGGAAATCTGCCTTACAGCATGGAAAGATGGCTCCACCAACTCTCAATTCAGAGTGGTGTTCAAGCAGGTAGTGCATGCCCATCTTCTCCCAGAATCTGAATGCTCGTCCTTGTTCCCTGTCCTATTCATGCACTTTTTATTAAGTTCTAATAAGATAAAATATCCTCCTTGGGGCAGGGCCAGGAACTGGTCATAGGACTTTCAGCAAGGTTTCTGGTATTTTTTGGATGAAGGCACAATCTCTCTCTTTGTTGTTATGTTGCATTTGCTGGAAGTTTCAAAATGAGATTCCAGTGAATTACTTTTTGCCCTTCTTTCCTTCCTTTCCTTCCTTTCCTTCCTTTCCTTCCTTTCCTTCCTTTCCTTCCTTTCCTTCCTTTCCTTCCTTTCCTTCCTTTCCTTCCTTCCTTTCCTTCCTTCCTTCCTTCCTTCCTTCCTTCCTTCCTTCCTTCCTTCCTTCCTTCCTTCCTTCCTTCCTTCCTTCCTTCCTTCCTTCCTTCCTTCCTTCCTTCCTTCCTTCCTTCCTTCCTTCCTTCCTTCCTTCCTTCCTTCCTTCCTTCCTTCCTTCCTTCCTTCCTTCCTTCCTTCCTTCCTTCCTTCCTTCCTTCCTTCCTTCCTTCCTTCCTTCCTTCCTTCCTTCCTTCCTTCCTTCCTTCCTTCCTTCCTTCCTTCCTTCCTTCCTTCCTTCCTTCCTTCCTTCCTTCCTTCCTTCCTTCCTTCCTTCCTTCCTTCCTTCTTCCCCCCTTCCCCCCTTTTCCTCTTCCCCCCTTCCCCCTTCCTCCCTTCCCTCCTTCCCCCCTTCCTTCCCCCTCCCTCCCTCCCTCCCTCTCTTGTGCTTGTATAGTAGCTCAAGGACTAGCACTCTAATTTCCATGCCAAGTGTATAATAAAACTTTGTGATTTTTTTGCAAACCCTCTAACTTTTGCTGTTTCTTTCAACCACGAGCATTTACAAATCTTGGCTGCTCCCTTCACCTTAAGGGTGTGATATCCCTTTTTTGGCATCACTGACAGGATGAATTCCATGACCCATGAATTCCAGACAAGTAGTGATGGGAAGAATATAAGGTGTGCCCAACTCCCCCAGGCACAGTATGTGCAAATTCGAATTGCCCTGAGGCAGGGCTTAAATGGATGAATGTGGTGTTAAGTCAACAAAAGGTATGGAAGGGGAAAAGCAAAGCAGTTTTATCTGCTTTTTTTTTTTTTTCCCCAAAAGGAGAGGTATGCCGACAAACAGGCAGAGGGAGAAATTATTGGATCTCAGCAGGGTTTGGTGAAAGGACTGCAGTATCAGTTAAATGAGAGAGGAAATAGGCTTCGACAGTGAAAGGGAGACTAGGCTGCAGGCTGCTCGCTGCTGAGCGCCGTCAGGAAAAGGAAGAGAGGCTGCCGGCGGACGCGTTGCTTGGAGCGCTCCAAGAGGCTGCAGGTACAGGGGCTGCTCGCAGCTCAGCGAGCTGGGGGAGCTCAGGGTCGGGACAGGGACAGTGAGCTGCAGGCGGGGGCAATGCTTGCGGAGCGCGATCGGGAAAAACAAAAGAGGAGGAGATATAGAGAAGTGGATGTCAGCTTCTCACTCTGCAATTATAATTTATATTGAAAACATTCTGGGTTTTGATATTCCATGCCTTTAACCGCTGCTGTGCTAAATTTTGCAATGGTAAGGCAAATTCAGAGAGCATCCCACTTACGGAGGGCAACTCTAATCGCAGGAGCTATCCACCAAAAAAGGTGGAGGAAGAAGCAACAGTAGTGTGGCAAGCACTTAATGAATTAAAAGTTAAGATTCTACCTGAGGAATGTCAAGACCAAACTGTCCCAGACAGACCAAAGAGATCTTTACTATTCAACTCAGCTGCATTTAAAGAGACAGGACAGAGATGTCCTGAGTGGGAAAAAGGACTTTTGTCACTAGCCCGAGCTGTTCAACAGCTTGGACTAACCCCTCCAGGACTTGTTTTCTCTTCCCAGGGATGATACTGGGAATGTTGCCATGCATCTGCACTGAACATCAAGCTAACCATCAAAGGACTGCTTATCCTTCTTGCAGGAGCAATCATCGCCAGCATGAACTAAATTTGGTTCACACATAAACAAGCTCGACCCACAAGGTGGAGGCCCTCTGTGAGAAGCCAATTCAGTTTTGTTATGTCTCACCAATGGTTCTCAGGGGCACATGGGGAAGGGGAGCATGTGTGCCATGTCCAGGAGGCAGCTAGGAGAAGATGGAGCAAAACCTTGTCTCTGGGGAGACTTTGCCTGGCAAACATGTCATGTCTCACATGGGACAGGCAGTCAGCAGGGGAACACGGAAGATACTGTACCCCAGAGACACTCTCCAGTCAGATGGAAAAAGGTCTCTAGCAACGGACTGCAGTGGGACATTGGACTGGGCCAGTGGTCTCCTGTTACCAGGCAGTCTTTAGGAGGAGCCAGGGCCATAAAAATAACTGCATCACAAGCTTTGGGGGCTCTTTGGGAGCTGTTGTGTCTTTTGGCTTTTGATGCTCTTTGGGGGCTTTTTGAACTTGCTTTTGGAGTCCTGCCTTCTGGCTCTTCTGCCCTCGCTGGCTCTTGCTCTCCCTCGCGTCTGTCCTGCCTCCCTGTGTCCCTGACCGACGCTCTGCCTGCTTCGTCTCTGCGTCCCTGCCTGAGCCCCCTGCGTCCAACCCTGCCCGCCTCCGAGCCTGCCCACCACCGTGATCCTCGTCGCGATCCTGTCCAGGATTCTGGACATCCTGCCTGAGCGCCCCGCACCTCATGTCCGGTCGCCCTTCACCGCGGGGGCTGTCCCCAGGCAGGCAGCGTGCACAGCCCCCGCCTCCTGGATGTCGACGGCACTCCCCGACCTCCGGTGGTAATGCCCTTTTTTCCCCTGCCTCTATTCTATCTCTCTCTCTCTCTGTCTTCCTCTCCCTCTCCTTCCCTCTCTCTCCCTTTCCCTCTCTCTCCCTCTCTCATTTTTCTTTCTCCTGCTCTGTCTTCTCTAGCCCTCTCAGTAGGGTAACTCCTTTTTATTTTTCTCTTTCATTACCAACAAACGGTTCTTGGATACAATGTTTGCCTCGTTTGGCTTAATTTTGTTCCTGACCATCTATTTTTAAAAGAACTCCTCACAGTTTCCCACATTGGAACACAACACTCACTTTTTTATTTGTGCTAATCAGTATGGCAACTCTAGTATATTGCGCACCACATATGCTTCTCAGTTGTGGGTGCAATTTACTGTGGCAGAAATTATAAAGGAGATGAAAGCAATTTGCCCACTGAAATTCAAAAGGCAACTTGACATAATGCAAGTAGATTTAAAAGGGAATTCCACTCTTGGTGTTACCTAGTTAATTTCATTTATAACCCAACAAGCTGTAAAGGCACAGTTTTTGTTTTAACAATGCATAAAGCTGTATGGTATATACTCTATACCAAATCATTGAGTCAGAATTAAATCACAGCAGAGCTGCAGCCTACCCCCTGGAGAACAGAGTATGGGAGGGAATACTCTGAGGAAATGGATGTGCCTGTATGAGAACCTATTGTGACTTTGTACTTGTAGACAACCTTACGATAGACTCAAGTAATCACCATTATATTTGTGTTTGTAACTTTGTTGAAATTATGTGATTCTAGTATTCAGCACTTTTATCTATTGTTATGATTTAATTATGCACTTATCGTTATGATTCAATTATATATAAGATCTAGAGCCTACCCCTATTGGAATCAATCTCACCTTGAGGAGAAAGCTCCTATTGAAGCAAGCACAAGAGAAACGACAAAGGACTTTGATTACTGTTCGTCATCACGTGGAAAAAATCCACTGAGTGATGGTGCAAGTGAAGAAAGATGGGTCCTCCATTGTTGGGACATTTTATTTGGATGGTCAAACAAGCTGATAGATACTTGACATGCCTAAGAAGAGAGCTGACAGGGGTAGCACGTGCTCCACATTTAAGCAGGTTGTATTTGCCTCTTTTCAAGATCTGTGGGGACCCAGCCCTATAATCAATTAATTTCTAATATCCCTAGTGACCTTATCTCTAAGTGGTGTCAGAATATGCCTGACATTGTCCACTTGAAGTCCACATAAACCAGTCAAGAGCAGCTGTAAGAAAACCCTGAAAAGCAGAAGAACAAACAGACTGTTCACCATTCAGGTGGCTGAGTTGTGTCCCTGTTGCACAGCACTCAAGGTCAGGAGAGCAGGAGACCCAGGCTCAATCCCACTCTGAAACTGCAGTGCCAGAACCTTCTCTCTTCCACAGCAGGGTCCACTGTCTGTCTCTGGGGCATTTTTACCCTGCCAGAAGCAAGAAGCAAGAAGAATAATTCAGCCCAGGTGTCTTTCAGAAACAGCCCAGTCAGGCTCGCAAATGCAGACATGACTCTGGTTGTGGCCTAAGCGTCACAATGGCTCCAGGGCTGAGCCAGCTCCTAGCTGAAGAGACACCAGGTTAGGGGGAGCAAATGCAGTTTCTTGCATGTGTGACCTTCTGCACAGCCTTTGAAATTAAAAATCAACATGTGCCTGGTTGGTGAAACTCCCTGCTTCACAGCCTTTTTCTTGTTTGAAAACTCTTCTTCAGTTTGCCCCTTCAGCCTCCATTTCCCTCTGCTTGGAGCAGGGCTTGTCTCCTGCTCTGCCCGTGGCTGCCTGTTGTCTCTGCTCACAAACTCTGTGGTAATATGTATTTATTTTGAAAGGTAAAGGTGTCCCCAGTAATGCTAACAAGCATTTTCTGCTTGGTCTCTGTATTTTTGTATCTTTCAAACATTTACTGAGCCTAGAAGTGATTCCAACAGTTTTGTAGAATCATGGAATAACTGGTGTTGGAAGGATCCTTTGGCGCTCACGTCACGTGTGCCCTGCTCAGAGAAAGGCTGCTGCAGGTGCTAGGCCAGGTCACTCAGGGCTTTTCCCACATGAGCTTACAGTTACCTCCAAGGGTACATATTCCAGAGCCTCTGCACAACCTGCCTCAGTATTTGACTACTTCATCATGACTTTTCCCCTCATAAATGTCAAGGTTTTGGTAGAGGGCCTGCAGGGGTGGCCTCTGTGAGGAGAGACCAGGCCTGCCCTCAGCTGGTCACAGTCAATGCCAGCAGGATCCAACAAACCCAACCCAAGGCATGGCTGGGCCCATCCTCAGGGGAGTCGGTGGCACCTCTGGAAAAGTGTCTTAAAGTGACAGCGGGAAACACCAAGCAGAAGGAGAAAGAAGGCCAGGGTGGGAGGAAAAGGAGGAAAGAAATCTGCAAGGGAGCAGGAGGAGGGAAGAGAGAAGAGCATACCTGGGCAGGGGCTGTATCCAGGGTTTTGCCAGAGCAGGAGCTGAAAGGTGCAGCCGGGAGAAGCTGCTGCCAGTGAAGGAACCAGCCCCGTGTGCACTGGTCCCAGTCTGCTGCGCTGGCCACTGCCTCAGCAAAGGAGCTGAGCATGAGCAGGGGGTGAGGGCACTGAGGAGCAAAAGCTCGGACAGGGAAGGAAGAAGTATGAAGGAAAGCAGGATTTTTCCTCAGGGTTGTTTGGTTTTTTTCAGTCTCCCTTGATACCAGAATCTGTAATTAACAGATTGTTAATTGGCAAATAAATTAGATTAATGGAAATTCCCTGAAGGAGGAAACAGTTTTTGCCTGTGACAATATCTAACTGAAATTTCTCTGGTCCAATTTGTGACAGTTGGTCCTTGTTCTTTCCCAAGATACCTCTGAGAGCAGCCCGGCTGTGTCTCCCCTGTACCTTCTCATCTCATGTCTGAAGACAGCAAGAGGATGCTCCCTACCCATGGTCATCTCCAGACGAGATCTAGGTCCTGTGCCCTGGCACATTTGGGTACTCCAGGACCCAACCATCATGGTGCCTCTTCACTGGTCTCACTCCAGCGAGCTGATATGTCTCTTGTGCACTGCAGTGATGATGAAGTCTTGCGCTGAATGGAGGAAGATAATTATTTTCTTTAAAGTGCTGGCTACGCTCTTGTTAATGCAGCCCTCAATGTGGTTGGCTGTCGCCACCACAAGGTCGTGATGTTGACTCATGTTCATGCATTGTTAACTCATGCTTAGTTGTCTGGGTGGTGAACATAGTCTTAAAATAAACCTGTGATGTGTAAATTCTTATGAAATAAGGAGGAAGGGATGTCAAAAAACTTTCTCAGCTCCATGGGTATTTATTTCCAAGCATACATTAATGAAAATCCCTATCTACTCTGTGTTTCATAGGTAGAAAATATCTTTGTGATTTCTGTCCTTTCAATAAATCCCTTTAGCCTAAAGTAATTTCCTTATACTACAAAGATCTTTTGCAATCATGTTATTTGAAATAAAATGCCATGAGATAGCATTTTATGTAAGTTTTCCCAATTTCTTGAAAATCTCGTTAGGAATTCTAGCTTGTATATTCTATTTTTGGAATGTTTAGTTTACACAGGAGAAATGACAATTTTTCCATGCTTTATTTCAAGTTATGTTAATACTGTTCTTCAGCTACTTTTAATTTCTTAGCTGTCTTCTTTAATGAAAAAATAGGAAATCAAAATATCATAATTAATTGTAAAGCAAAATAAATTTCCCCGAATCATTCCAGTTGGAAAGCTGTCTAGAGATCTAGTCTACCCTGCCCTTCTGAAGGGTCAACTAGAGCAGGTTGCTCAGGACATTGTCCAGTCCAGTTTTGAACATCTGCAGTGGTAGATCCTCAACTTCTCTGGGTAACCTGTTCCAGTACCTGGGAATCCTCACTGTAAAAAGTTCTTGGTTTGATTCTTACTATAGAGGTAATCTAGAAAAGTTGTAAAATCAGCTGTGAACACCAGTGCAGCTCTCCAGAAGCTAAGGACTGAATTTGTCTTGCTTGTCTATTTTCACAAAGTCTTTGAGCTCAATCGCAGACTGTGGTGAAGTACGACACAACCAAGTCTCAGAAAGCACGGTGTATTTTAATTTCAAAATGCAGAGCTGTGTTCTTACATCAGGAATGGACGTTTGTAGTTCCAAGTTCTCAGTCAGAGCATAGATGGCTTATTTCTGACCCTCTCTTTGGAATGCCAGGAGAGAGGGGGATTTCCAAATGCATCCAGTCTGCCCTTGGAAAGTGCTTTGCAAATTGTGTGAGACACATGGACACTGGGGTAAAACTAAGTGACATCAAGAAGTCTTCTATCCCATTTCTTCCACCATGATGCAGCATAATTATGGCAGGGCCATTTCTAAAGGAAGTTTGATCGACTTGATCTTTACAGTGCCCTCCACAGAACCTGACAGAGAAATTACATCCTATGCTATGCTATCCTGTTCTTTCCATGCATGTGGGAAATGCAGTGCCTCAAAGCCCTGTGTCCAAAGGGAACAGTTTAATTGTCACACTGGGGGCTGCCAGTGGGAGATGTGTGTCCTCTGTGCCTTCACCAGCCAGAGTGCAAGAAAGGATCACATTTTCTTTGGCCTTCAGGAAAATGCCCACAAAGGAATGATGGGAGTGGCTGGGTGATGGTGACAGCAGAATGGGAAGTGAATTCCTGGTTTCCTCTAGGGTGGCTTGTCTGTCTAGAATATAAGATTCCAAAGAAACTCCAGAAGTTATTCTAGCACCAGGACCCAGAACTAACAGATGTTTATTCATGTTGAGGAGCCACTTTTCCTTTGCTTTGGGAGCACACAGTGACACTGAAATTGCCACATTCTGGGTGCTGGCAGGATGAGTGGCTCCTCTGCTGCATGATGAAATTGTAGAAGCTGGCGAACCCAATGGGAAGAATGATGATGTCTAACTCTAGTTCAGAAGGCTGAATGATTTCTTTATTATGCTATAATACATTAATATACTGTATAAAAGAGGATACTAAAAACTACATGCTACTTTCTCTATCATATCTAACTAACACAGAACTTGTGACTTTCTCGTGAGAGTCCAGACACAGGTGGATCTGACAGGTGGATCTGGGCCATCAGGCCCAAACAATCCACCATGATCCAACCACGTGATCACTCTAGGTAAACAATTCTCCAAACACATTCCGCAAGAGAAAAACAAGGAGCAGAAATAGAAATTGTTTTCTCTTTCATTTCTCTCTGTGCACCTCTATGAAAAATCCTGAGAGAGAGAGAAATGTGTTTGCCACAATGAAATTGCATTCATTTGATTTTTCATTTTTGTTTTTGGGAAGAGTGAAGGTGCCCAAGTGTTTTAACTGTCTGGGTGATACTGTGGATAGAAACTGTCTGTTTCAATTGGACATTGTCATGATGAACAGAATTTCAGTTTATCAGTGTAGGATACCAAAAAGGCAAGGTATGCTGCCAGATTTTATTAATTTAGTTCTGGGGAATATTTCTTTCCAAGCTGACTTAAAGAAAAATTCCCGTCTCCACAGTGATTTTTTAATCACGAGGTTTCCCAAGAAGACTGCATAAAACCCTGGAAGGCAATGATATGATGTAACGTGAACATAATTCTACCAAAGAACCTAATCAACTTTTGTACTTGTATATCCTTATAAAGGGTCCATAACATTTCACTTTCCTTAATGTACATGAATTGTTTCCCAACTGTCTTCCATGAAAACTGCAAATTTTTGCCTCTTTGATCAGTTTTTTTTTACTCAGGTGTGTTATCTTTGTAGTCTGCTTTTTTTTTTTTTTTTTTTTTTTTTTGCATATATATTTATAGGTTTCATCATAAAATGGTCAGTCATTCCAGAACTGTAAGTTTACGTGATTATGGAGAAAAACAGAGTAAAACTACAGTGTCTCTCTTTTACTCCTGCTTTGATCAGGCAATGTCTGCTTGAAATTTTTTGGTGGTAGCTTTTATTTTAAACATTACCATATTATTTTGTCTATTTATATATCAGAGAATACTGATACTGAATATGAACTGAACTCTGATTTATTAGAGTGCAGAAACACAACAAAGATATTGCAGGGGCTAATGTGAGCATTTATTCTCTTATCCGTGGAGGGGATGACCTTTCAAATCCCTTCCAATTTCATTTACATTTGGAAGGAAATGTTATGCTTCCTTGACAACAAATTTTTTTGCCAAACACACAACTAATGTAACCATTGCCCTTCTACTCCACAGTGTTTCTGTGCCAACAGGCTATTAGAGAAGGTTTCTCCTTGTCAGGTTAATCCAGTCTCTCCTGTCATCTATTTATTTATAATGGGTGTGCATGTCAGGGTAATATCTTCTGTTGCTGGTGCAAACATGGAAGTCTGCTTGTCTGGTTCTAACTGTGCCTGTATTTTTTTATCAACATGTGGTTTTAAACTTCATTTTGTAAGCTAGAATATTTGCAGAGATGTCAGTACCTGCTTTACATACAATATAGAAGAACCCTCTAGAGAATTTCAGCTTCTTGAATTCCTGTCAGCTTGGGAGTGTTTTTCTTAGAATTCTGACATGTCATATGGAGACTTCATATCCTTAGAAAAAAACCTTTTTGATCCCTGAGTATGGACAGCCACATTAAATATTACTTTTCATAAATGAACCAGAGTGCATCCTGATCCCACCTTGATGTTCCTCTGGTACCTTTATCTTTCTTCATCCCTTTCTTTTTCTTCACTGGTCAGCTTCTGGAATATGGTCCAGAGAAATCACTCCTGTTCAGTTAGCAATGCTCTCAGATTACTAATTGTAAAACATAAATGTAACTCTGGCTGCCCCTTTCCCTTTACTTTTCTTGGATAGGAATTATCCTCTAACTGAAAGAGTATTTTTGCTTCCTTTCCCAGCCATTCCTTATGTTCATTGCACCCACTTGGAGTGGGAGTGCAGTGACCACTTGCACTGGTCCAACAGCCAGTTCTCTTCAGTGCTCCATTGCCTTAATGACCAGATGTCGTGGTTTAACCCCAGCCAGCAGCCAAGCACCACGCAGGTGCTTGCTCCCTCTGAACTTCAGCTCAGGTTCAGACCAATGTTCCAGCCTGTCTAGTGCAGCAGCACACAACCAGCAGGAGCACCCTGGCCACCTGCCAGCCTAAGCTGGCAATCACTATGGATGTTATCAAGATGTTCCCAGGCACAATTCAATAAGGTGAGAAGTAGCAGAGCACTACAGTAAGCAACAAAAGCAAAAAACAGTCACTAACTAGCACTAGGCTCTAACATGCAGTCAGGAAGGTGAGCCCCATGGCAAGCATAGGTGCTCACTCATAACCAGCTAAACAGCACTGACAGATATAAATTCAGTCTAGCACATCCCAATCAGATCTGTCATTATCTCAAACCCTTCAAGCACCATGTTGGGCACCAAACAAGGACGATTGCGGTTTAACCCCACTCAGTAGCCAAGCCCAGGCAGACGCTCATTCACTCCCTCCCTCACCTGCAGGATTAGGAAAGAGAATTAGAAGGATAAAAAGTAGAAAACTCATGGGCTAAAGACAGTTTAATAAGGAAAGCAAAATCTGTGCAAACAAGCAGAGCAAACGAGGGAATTAATTCACTGCTTCCCATTGGCAGGTAGGTGTGTTCAGCCATCTCCAGGAGAGCAGGGCTCCATCATGTGCAATGTGCAATTACTTGGGAAGACAAAGGCATCACTCCAAATGTGTTATGTCTCTCCCACCCCTTCCTTGATTTTCTCCCTAGCTTGATATACTGAGCATATAGTCATATGGTATGGAAAATCCCTTTGGTCAGTTTGGGTCATCTGTCCCAGCTGTGTCTACTCCCAACCTCCCATGCACCCCCAGTTTCCTTGCCAGAGTGGTGGTACAAAAAGCAGAAAAGGCCTTGGCTCTGTGTAAGCCCTGTTCAGCAATAACAAAAACATCTCTGTATTACCAACTCTGCTCAGCACAGTTCCAAACACAACCCCATGCCAGCCACTGTGAAGATGGTGAACCATCCCAGTCCAAGTCAGCACACCAGATCGCCATAAACTGTTAAAGGCTCTTACTTAGACATTCAACTCCATGTAAGTAGATCCTTACACAGCCACCATCTAGAGTGTTCTAGTTCTACGTAAAGAAGCTTCAATTTATGTGTGCCAGATTAATATGCAGATCTGCAGTTCACATGCCTGTCTGCCATTTCCATTAGGTCTATTTAGAAGAATAATGTCTTCTTAAGAACTTCTCTGTCAGTAAAGCAAAAGATCAGCTCTTCAGTTTCTTCTGGCTCATTCTAAAGCTGCAGGGTTCCCAGAACAAATTTTTAGGAAGAGCCAGATTTCGACAACCAGAGACTAGTGCCAAATGGTTCAATATCCAATTTGAGATTAGTGATCAGTGGTGTCATCAGGCTTCAAAATTGGGATCAGTAGTATTTAATACCTTTATCAATGGCATAGACAGTGGGGTTGAGTGCACCCTCAGCAAATTTGTGGATTACACCAAGCTCAGTGGTGTGGTTGAGAGCCCTGAAGGACAGGATGCCATCCAGAGGGAGCTGGACAAGATCAAGAAATAGTCCATGGGAATCTCATGAGGGTCAACAAGGCCAAGTACAAGGTTCTCTACCTGAGTTGGTACAATCTCTGATACCAATACAGGCTGGGGGATGAAGGGAATGAGAGCAGCCCTGCTGAGACAACTTGGGGATACACTGGTGGATGAGCAGCTGGACTTAGCCAGCAATGCACTCACAGCCCAGAAAGACAACTGCATCCTGGGCTGCATCAAAAGATGTGTGGCCAGTAGATCGAGGAAGGTGATTCTGCCCCTCTGCTTTCCTCTTGTGGGACACCATTGTGACACTGTGGCCCCTACCCTGCCTTTTTCTGATTAATAGCCACCAGTGGTAGTTGTGATGACTGTATTTTACTTACAGATATCAACCCAATAGCTAAGGGCCCTAAATCTTGCTTGACAACTAAAGGCAGTTAGTTCTGCCAACAACTCAGGGCTAGTTGAGCATGCAACAATCCAAAATACATATGGTGTGTAAGTATGACTGCAAGTCAATCGTCTTATTCCATGAATAGTGGACAGCCTGGGCCCATTGAGCTGTCCTGCATGGGAGTGAATTGCATGCCAGAATCTCCCCCTGAGCAGGAATATCTCTCAGACCTACTCCTTATGGCTGAGAGCCCTCTTACTGCAACAGATTCTTGGTAAGTGATTAATAGCATGCTAAACTTCAAAATCATAGCTGGGTGATATAAAGGATTGATTGTGCACAGATTATCCTTGAGGCATAAACCACTGACCTAGTCTGGGACTAACTCTGCATCCCTCAGAAAGCAATTAAGAAAGCAGTGGGTTTTTTCTGAACCTCCTGAGTCAACAGGAAGGTGTCCCTGACAGTTTTGTCTGACTCTGACCTTTATGCAGTAAAAATCAAGTGTACCTAGAATTAAATCTTGTTAAACCACTGTCACATTTACTAACAGACTTTGTTAAATTGCTTGTTTATATCAATAAACATATTGCTACTTCTGTCTTAGAGGTGAAGTGGATCACTTAATCTGTGATACTGTCCTGGAGTACTGCATTCATCTTTGGAGTCCTCAGCACAGGAGAGACATGGACCTATTGGAGGGGGTACAGAGGAAGGCCACAAGAAAGATCAAAGCAATGAAACAGCTCTGAGAGAGCTGGGGTTGTTCAGCCTGGAGAAGAAAAGGGTCCAGGAAATCCTTTCAATACTTAAAGGAGGCTTATAAGCAAGCTGGGGCAGATTTTTTTAATAGGGTCTGAAGTAATAGGACAAGGTCTCATTGTTTTAAAATAAAAGAGGTTAGATTCAGAGTAGATATAAAGAAGAAATATTTTACAATGAGAGTGGTGAAACACAGGAACAGGTTTCCCAGAAGGGTGTTAGGTGCTCCATCCCTGGAAACATTCAAGATCAGGTTGGACAGGACTCTCAGCAACCTGGTCTAGTTGAAGAGATCTCATTGCAGTGGGTTTTGACTAGATGACCTTTCAAGGTTCCCAACTATTATATTTCAAATTACTTTGAGATCTCTTGCTTAATGGGAATGGCTTGAGTCAAAAAAAAAAAAAATCAATAAACAAAAGACCAAGAAACCAACCCATTCTTCTTTATTGGGAGGACTGTTAGTTGGTGTGGAACAGAACCTCTTGCAGAGATGCAGACCGAACGAGCACTTATTTTGGCACAGCAGAACACTGCTGTTCCTCTCTCAAAGACTCCTTGAATATCAGTACTTACCTGTGTTCCTTCCTTTGTTTTGTGATAGCTCTCACAGAGTTCTTGTCATACAAGAGGACAAGAGAACACAATCCTGGTAGGGAGTGCCCTGCTCAGGAATAAGCAGGGTAATTATCTTCTACAGGATAATTGGGTCAAGTGTGCATCATATTCTTTCTGCTTTCCTTTGGAGCATAATACTTGTCTCTGATTGGGATCTTCCTTTTGGTTCATTGCTTTTGTTTTTGTTTTGTTTTTTTTTTTTTTTTTGGTCATTTGAGAAAATATGTGGTAGATGAAGATTAGTTCATGAGTCTTTTTAGGCTGATTTCCTATGACATAGGTTGTTGCCAACCTTGTTGTCAAGAAATGTCATCTCACTTGACACTTTGAAGCTTTTCTACAGTCTTCAGAAGAAATCAACTGTGGATTTATGAGGAATACTGTAGCCAGAAAGGATAAACTCATTTGGCGGGTAAGACTTCAAGGCTTTGATGGTGGACACTCACCTAGCCAATAGGCTTACAGACTTCACAGTGAATCCAGAAGCCAAAGGTAGGTGGCTGTAATCCTGTAATTCCCCAGTGGGATGAGGAAATGGGAGACTCAGGAGGCAGAACAACAAGAAATGCAGAGATTAAGGAGTGGGAAGAAGTTCTACTATCAGTAAAAAAGGAAATTACCACTCTGGGTGACACTGATCATCCCATGTTTTACGGCTGCAGATGGGTAATTTTGTGTACCTGGAGTTAAAGATAAGTGAATAGCAACCAGGTAAAGAGGTGTCAACTTCTTCAATAGCCTCTTATTGCCTGCAGCCACTGTCCAGGAAGGGTTGAGGTGAGTTGAGCCTTTAGCTGAGTGGCTGCACGAGGATGTTAAAGAGAGGAAGAGGACAAGCACAATAGATCTTGGCTCTGCACCCTAGCAGATAGGGTGCTCATTTGGGAGGTGAAAATGACTCATTCTGCTTCTGAATCAAGATGAAGGCTTTTATCTGAAACAGCTACTGCCTCCACTAGCAAAATAATTCAATGTAGATCGTTCAAAGTCTTCCTGGTGATTCTCTGGTGATTAGGTGTGTAGATGACAGAGAACCTCATTATGGTGAGCAATTTATTAGCTCTAGCTAAAGGCTGAAAATGTGTCACCATTTTCAGTGCCCACAAAGCTAAATGAAATTAATGTCATCAGTGCTATGTTTTGAAATAATCTACATGTGTTGGTTGTGCTCTGGGCCTGTTAGACCAGATTGAATTCACAGGAGTGCCTAGTGTGTCTCTGGAATGTCATAGGCTTGCTAGAACAGGATGCTTACTTCTTTAGTGCACAGAACTATTGGGTGTGAACAGGATGGCAACAACAGGAGTTCAGAGTTCTTCTAAGCTGAAGATAGAGATATCTTATCAGTTCACATTCTGGTCTTCTGGGTGAGCAAGTTTGGGGTTCTTTTTTGTTGGTTGGTTTTATTTTTAAGTAAATTTGTCTGTTAAGTCTCAAACACTCACTGAAATCCTGAGGTAGCTCTTGAAATCTTTAGTTGGAAATAGTCCATATTGCCTTCCTGTTGAAAGTGGTAGATGAACATGTTTTGTAAGATGTTTTTAATCAGAGAACAAAAATAATATTTGTTGGAGTGCATGCTGGCATCTACACCACAGTTTCACTTATTTAGTAATTTTTTTTCTACTTCCATTAATAATGTGGTTTGGAGCCTTATTTCAACTTTTCAGTTTTCACAGAACTCTGTTGACAAGTTTTAAGTTCCTGCTTGAACAGGGGAGTTGAATCAGATGATCTCTGTAGGTCCCTTCCAACACAAACCATTCCGTGATTCTCTGAAAACTTGCGTTTCCCACAACTTTTGTTGCTGATTAGTCATGCCTGCAGGGAAGCAAGCACACAGGTGGAGGGAAGAGTCACCAATAGTCTTTCTCCTGGGCTGTTGTTCACCTGTTGTCCCCTGTGTTGGTGACTGTGCTGTAAAGAATTATTAATAAATACTGGAACTGTACTCTGAACTACAAATGTCTGAGGTGGATCTAAGTTTACTTTGCTAGGAGCCTACAACACATATTACATTTTAGGAATACTTTTGTTAGTGAGAATCTGTTTCTTAGTCTGCTCACCTCTCCGTTCCAGAGGTATCTCTACAGTGCAGTGCTTATCTGCATGACCAGGTGTATGTTGACTGCTTTTTTTCACTGTGAGTATGAATGTGTTAAATTTGTATACCTGAGATCCTGCAAGGGTTTTTAAATTCCTTTGTCTTTAGCACAGAATATTTAATTTATTTGACTTTACTTATCTCTCTGTTGGCTAACATTAGCCATTTGCACTTCATGACCTGGTATGTGCTGGGACGTGTGCATGTCTTGTGTGTCAATGTATGTGAAGTTTATTAAAATAGTTAAATATATTATTGCTGCCTATAAGAATGACAAAGCAATCTGTACATTTGGCCAGCTAGAGGCTCCCTTCAGTAATACCTATGTATATTTAAACAGAGTTCTATGGTTGTTTTACCACTTACATAAGACCCTTGTGAATTGCCAGAAGATGCAATTTCTGTGAAAACATGTTTGCTGTCTGTAATCCTGTAACAGCCTGCCAATCTGCAAAGGCTTATACATGCTTTCAAGTCCAGGGCTGCTAACAGGTTTATAGGGCCCAGGAAGAAAACCAGCTTTTCTTAAAGGAACAGTTTTGAGTTGATTGAGCTGTTATTTGGGGCCTCGGGCTGCAATTTATCAGCTGTCAAACAGAGAGCTTCTACCTTGCTTATAATTGTTTTGGCTGCAGGCTAGATTAAAATGTACACCATTTATTTTTGCATTAAAATTCTTAATTTTTCAATAATTTAATACTGGAGAAAACTAGAAATAATCTGCTCTTTAATATTACGGGAAATCAGTGAGGCATGCAGGGGTGGCAATGGTAAGGTGCATGGCTGAGCTTAGATCAAAGGGTACAGGATGTTTCTGCTGTCAGGGACACTCAAGGCAGGGCCTTGCCAGGAGCAACTGTGGGAGACTGAAATGGCCCGGGGGAGCAATGTGACCAGGATGGGCACATGGGGATCGAGAGGGCAAACAGGGCTTGAGAGGGTGCAGCCATTAGCACAGAAGGGCACGTGAGAAGGGCTGTGAACCCTGCCTGTGGGCCCACAGCCCAGGGAAGTGCTCTAAGTCTCTGCCATAATGGTGGGCACATGCCTCAGATATAAACCCAGTGATTCTACAGAGAAAGCCTCTGAGATTATTGAGGCTTCCTTGCAGATGGGACTGGTAGTGATGGAGATTTCAGTAGAAGCAGTAGACTGCAATGAGTGACCACACTCTTTTGGAGAAAAGGTAAATGTCTGTGAAAGATGTGCACAGGGTGTTGCATCAGCTGGCTGAGTTGCAGGAAACAGTTAAAAGGCTGTGCAGTATTAGAGAGGCTGAGATGGAGATAGATACGTGGTTTCAGAACCATACACCTGTAGCGGGCAACACAGAGAATGTGACATCTTTGGCCCTCGTGACCCACAAAAGCCTGACTCTGCTTCATTCCCCACCCTCCAGCATTGCAATCAAAACCAGATATGAAGCTTTAACTGCTGTAGACATCCATGAACAAGGTCTGCGAGGAGAAACTATACCAGCAGCAGGCAGTGGATGCCACAGAAGGAAATGACAAATGCTTGTAGTGGGTGACGCACTGTTAAGGGGTATTGAAGCACCCATCTGTGGGCATGAGAAGAGGATATACTTTGATGACAGTGGCCTGTTCAAGAGGGATGGAATCCACCTCTCTGGAAGCAGAAGGGTGATCTTCAGTAGCAGGACAACTTAGTAAGCTTGGCTTTAAACAGGAGGACTCTGGGGGTGGGGTCCAAAGTGGCAACACTTACACCATTGCAACTAACAGTGGAATAAGGCCAACAGAGTCGTGACAAATTTTCCTTATTTGCCTGGCCAGATAGAACCAGAAGGAAGACCCCTGACATAGCAAGTGTGTGTTGATCAATGCACACTGTCTGAGGAACAACAGGAGGAACTGGAATTTTGTGCATCTGTCAGAAAGTTATGATATCATGGGAATAACTGAACCATGGTGGGACAGCTCACATGACTGAAGAATTACGATGGATGGCAATAGACTGTTTCGTAAAGACAGGCAGGGATAAAGAGGAAAATTAGTCATGCTGTATGATAAGGAAAACCAGAATATGTAGAGGTCAACTACAGCAATTCAGATTCTACTTGGACAGAAGATGAACATTTTTCATAACAGGAACAACAAGTCATTGGAATAATCTCACCATGGAAGTGGAATTTCCCAATTTTGACACTTTTAAGATTCAGCTGGAGAGGGTGCTGGCCATCTGGTGCTTTTTCTAAAAAAGACTGCAGCAGGTGATCCTTGAGGTCTCTTCCAACCTGGTATTCTATGATACTATGAAAATAGTTTGTATTTACTATAAAGGCTACACGTGGTTCAAGGCTAGTTCTACCCTTTTTTTTTTGTTTGGTTGGTTTTTGTTTGTTTTTGTTTTTGTTTTTGTTTTTGTTTTTGGTGATGTACCTATTTTTGACCAGTTATGTTCCATCTTTAAAAAAAATTAACATCTTAATAACATCTTAAACATCTAAATGTAAGCCCTGATACCAGATGCAGTTACTCAACAGTGAAATTTTCAGGGGAACTTTTTGAGATAGCTGAATGCAATGTCATGTACCAGGAATAGAGAAAGTGGGGATTCGACAGGATGTGGTATTTCCTTCTGAGAAGCTACAATTCTGAAAAGGAAACTGGGAGTCCTGTTAGTTAATAATCTTATTTCACATCTCAGATTAAGTATATAGAAAAATAAGTTGATGTCATCCCTCCATACACAAAAAGGAATATTGAATAGGTATAGGGAAATTATTGTTCTACTGCATTTGCCATTGAAAATGGTTTTATATAACTTTAACTCTCTAAATTGATCTGATTTTCCCACTGCAGGTTTTTCTCTGTTGTCTTTGGAGAAGAAAGCTAGATGGTTACCATAGACTATGTGCATAACATTTGCATAGCTCAGGTTAAATGGGGGGAACCCTATCCATATCCCAGCAATGTTCAGAGTTTACACAAGGCATGCAGATTCCAGATTCCACCTCTAGAAAGTTAAGAGAAATCCTCTTGTGCTCCATCCTTTCTTTATCATTCAAATTTTAGGAAAAATTTGCAAACATCTTCATACTATGATGTCATGTCTTCTCTTCTACTTGTTGATCATCAGGAAAGTAGTTGCTTTTGTCCATGCTCAAACTATTAGCAATGGCACCACACTATCCACAGCTGGTCTGAATGAGGGCTTGGATATTGTTTCAGGCTTTCAGCAAATGCATGCAGACATTTTTGCATCATTTACTGTCATATAAAAAGCTTGTTTTTGCAATCATACAACTTGATGACAAACCAGCATGTAATTCAGTTATAAATAGACTGCCTACGTTAGTAACAGACTCAATCCATTATTGCTACATTTGCTTCCATTCTTAGTTCCTACTTCTGTTTCTGTCATTGCTCAAAACGATTGGGCAGGCACTTAATATATTCCAACTATGATGAGACTAATGCAAGTCATCAGCACTCAGGCAACACACTGCTAAACTATAAACAAAAATGTTCAGAACTAATTATGTGAACAGCTCTTTCTTAGTCCTGCACTAGTGTTCACATTGTTCATATTGTGTTTGGATTACTGGGGTTCAGATTGGTTTAACTTGCATTGAAATTAATGACCACAGGTGTGCAGGATTCATTTCAATTTTCTACCAATACCTAACTAATACATCAAAATATGGCTTAGCAGTCATGGCTTTCAGGTGCTGATTGTGAAACTGTAACAGAGGTTCCACAGTGCATTCCTAGTTCATTTGGCAAATCCACATTCTGTTTTGCCAGGGAATGTTAGTGGTACCAGCACTAACAAGAGTGCTCTTTAGAGATGTGTAAACTATGGAGATTCTCAAGTCTCTTTCAGACTAGCCATCTTGTTAATAAGCCTCATAATGATATCGAGGAAGTATGTTAATTAAGTTAAAAATCATTAAATAACTCCCAACAGCCTCAGAACTGAGAAAGGTGAGTGACTGAGATATACAGCTATGAAATAGAGAGACGAATTTAAAACTTTTCAGAGCTGGTTATGAAGCTTCTTGGTGGCAAAATATGACAGAATAAACTGTTTATTCTGTCTATAAGCAGAATAAACTCTTTATTCACAGCACAATGCTTTTTTGCTTTCTTTGTGGAAAGATTTGAGTCCCGCCATGAACGAAAACTTAAATCATAAGTGAATGCAATCCTGTGTTTCCATTACAAAGTCAGAAGAGGAGAAAAATGAGTTTAGGTGGTTGAGATGAATTCAGATGAGGGACAGTGAAAAAGGGATCTAGCAGTGACTACTGGACTTGATCACTTCAGGGCTTATTTCTGGATATTCCAGTGTTGTTTGGCTTTTAAACAGATGGCAGTTTTTAGAAAGAAAGTTCAATACTGCCTTTAATATTGTGGTAGGCTTAGAAATATTTTGGGATATTTTGTTTTTTGACAAGGCTTTTGTGCTTTTGCATTTAAATGGTCGTGCTCAGCAAAAGAAAGTAGCTGTGGAATCAAACATGAGACTCAGGTTTTAAGTTTCTAGAGAGTTTATTTTTCATTTTCATAAAATATGCCACAAACAAATAGATAGGGCTTTAACACTAGTTCATATTTATTGATATTAAGAGTAAACCAAAATGAGTTATTACTTTAAAGACAGTCTTTTAAATCATAGTCTTAGGATCATAAAGATTTTATGAGCTATTTCATAACAAGATATCTCAAATTAACTGTTTTGCTAACTGTAAAAAGTTAGATAAGACAGAGGTTTTACTACAGTTTTGGTGTCAAAATTTATGACATCAAGAATTTACTACTTCAGGGAATTAGTTTTGAACTTTAGTCGGGTTTACTGACTAATCACATGACTCATTTTCATTTTTCCTTTAAAAGGCGTTCACATTTTAGCATGCCTATTTAAAAAAGAAACCACACAGAATCCTATATAAACGACTTCCACAGACAGCCTATTGCTCTACCCCACTGGGATGATATAAGGTAAGAGTTACATAGCTCCAGAGATGCCAAAGATATGTTTTATGTTATGATTGGAAGGTCCTGAATTTTCTATTATGTGCTATTTAAATGACAACTTAGGAAAAATACTTTAAAGTACTTTAGTGATAAAATATTTTGTTGGGCTTTGCAGCTTTAGTTTAGTTTTTAGTTTAGCTGTTACCTTAAAACAAGAATTCATAGAAAGAATTGTTGGGTCAATTTTGAATTTACATTATTAGTAAAATAGAATTTACTCCTAGAAAGCCAGATTCTGGTATACTTATTTTTGCTAGGTGGCCTTTTAACTTTTTCTGCCTTAACTAATGGAACCTAGAAGTAAAATTTTCAAAGTAGGAATCAGAGCAGTTATTCCTAATTTAACCTTTCAAAGCAAACCTCTGAGTGATGTGTGGGGCTGTGAAACAGCCTCATCTCTGCTTCACTACTGTCAGTCAGTGACTGAGAAAGGCTCTTTGGGACCTGCTGTGCTATCCCTGGGATGGGAAACTCTCCCCACCACCAAGAGTCCCCCACAAAACCTTTCTAGAGGAATCTTCTCCTCTTTGTGGGTTGAAGGAAGTCCAGGAGGAGTGCAGAGCTTAGAGATGGGCACCCTAGTGAGTTCTAATTAGTTCAATTGAACTGATTCTCATCTGACAAGTTCCTTTCTCGGAATCAAGGAAAAAAAATCCTCAGTCAATTCTATCCTGGGGTATTTAATTTGACCCCAAAGAGAATTCTTGTCTTTGCGATCAAAATATTAACATTTGTTAGCAGAGGGTAAACAGTAAAAAGGAAGTGTCTGTGCATGAGAAAGTCTGGGGAATTAAGTGGGGAATTCCCTCTGAAAGTAGAGACAAGAGGAAAAATATAGTACAGAGCTCTGGTCACTTGTGAGCAGCGTCATTTGTCATCACAACCAACCGTAGATCATTCCAGATTAACTAAGTTTTGAACAAGTTTGTGTGTTTGTGGGAAGTTCACCTTTTAACCTAATATTTATTCAATGGTAAATGCATAGTTGTTGGACTGGACTGACAGTGCTCCTGTCTTGTGCAGCCCAGGAGATGGAGATCGAGAGTGCAGAAGAAGTTGCTATTGTTGGAATAGGATGCAACTTTCCTGGAGGTAACTTTGGGGTAAAAGCAAAGCAGGCTGTGAGTGATCATTGAAAAGCAGAGTCTCTAATTAATGTTGAAATGGAGAAAACCAACAGTTGTTGGTTTGTCCCTTAGCTGAATCTGTTGCTTTGCTGCTTGTGGGATCTTTTTGAAAGGTGGTGCTGTGGTGGAAAGAAATTTGTTTGAATTTGCCTGCAGACAAACAAACAGACAAAAGAAGCTGCAGTGCTGGCTGTGGGTAGGGCATTGAGCTGCACATGAAACTCATACAAATGAGCTGGATGGGTCTGGGATGATTTGAACTTTCTGTGTGTTCACTGGCTGGGTGATTGTGCATTGTTACAGGACTCTACATGCATAGGAACAGGACAGATGAAGGGCTGGACTTTCTTATCAGCCATGGCTGTAAAATAAACGGGTTGGGTTTTCCTAAAAGAAAGCTTCTTGCTTTATTACAGTAGGTGGAGTAGATACAGTGAGATGGTAGGGAAATGGGGAGGGAAGGTGGTTAAGGATTTTTGGGGTTCCTTTGCTTTTAGACAAGCAGTGAGGGGATCAGTCATGCTTTTTCATTTTCCTCTCACCAAAGAATGATCACTTCTTTCTGTGGCAAGTCTGCTTGAGCAGCCTAGATTTACATGTGGGAGGTCCTTGTTGCTGATTGTGCATTTCTGAGTCTGTGTGAGGACGGGGAGCACATCATTTATCTGTTTTTAAAACTTTGTACAACAGGAGATGGAATTGACAATTTCTGGAAAGTCCTGGAGGAAGGCAAAAACTGCACTGTAGAAATCCCCCCCGAGAGATTTAATGCCAAGGAGTGGTATGATGCAGATGGCAACAAGCCAGGAAAAATATGTACAACACGAGCTGCTCTTCTCGATGAGTGAGTCTGTTACCCTGCTGCACCACTGACTTTTGTAGTACTTAGACTGTGGGTACAGCTGCTCAGGGGCTGGGATAGGGTGAAGAATAGCAAATTACAGTAAGGTCAACATTTGAATTCCACATTCCCCTAAAATCCTCAGGCTGTAGAGCTTCATTCAAAGGAGAAGTTGACATGCCCAGAAGAAATCTTATTGTCTCCTGAAATTTATACTTGGCAGGGTTGAATCATAGGACCCAGAATTACTTTAGTGCTTAGTCCCATCTTAGATATTGAATCCTGCTCTGAGATCAAGAAACGATAGAAGGCCATATAAATCTGATCTTGGGATACAAGATTAAAGTTGGACTTGGCCTTTTGTAAGCATGGGCCTATTTTGAAGACAAACATATACTTGCACACACACAGAGCATTTTGAATGTATTGTTAGAGAAGCTCTGGTATTTTTTTGAAAACACCTGAGCTGATCCTCTGCTTTTTGGTTTTAAATTTAGAGCATTGGTCTGTATTGGCTTAAAGAGTAATGTAGAAATCAAGTTTTTGTGGGGGATTCTTTGCAATGAGGAGAGATTGTCATTTTGTTTATAGCTTGTTGAAGCTATGACCACATTACAGCAGTCTCTTTCTGCACATTTCATAGTCTGAGGAATCCAGTTGGTAGTAGTGCAATAACCATGGGAATAAAAGTGGTTTGGAGTGGGCTCTTTACTCTGAAATGCAGAATCATTGATAAAATGACATATTTTCTGGTGGGACATAAAACATCTTTGGCTTATAAACATTTTCTTCTGATTTTCATAAATGGGAACTGTGGCCTAAACACCAGTTACCGCTCGGCTTTTCACGAAGTTGCAAAAAAATGTTTACTGTGAGTCTAGGAGTAAATGCATCTTATATACATATGTCATATTTTATTATTGTCTGTGTATTTCAGATTTAATTCATTTGACAACCACCTGTTTGGAATTAATAATATGGAAGCAGAACGCATGGATCCGCAACAGAAATTACTGATAGAGTGCACATACAAAGCCCTGGAGGATGCAGGAGTTCCTGTGGAATCTCTCAGTGGCACCAAAACAGGTGTTTTCATTGGTAAGATGAAAAGTTCATGGCAAAGAAAGTGTGTCTGAACCTCACAAAGATTGGAGCAGTCCTTTACAACCTTTCAATATGTTATGTAGCACTGGATCTAGGCTGGATCTAGACTGGAGACTTAAGGCTACTGTGCTATGGCACTAGTGGTTGCTTTTGGTAAGAATTACCAGGCTACTCTAGAAGTTCAAGGTACAATTCCTGTATCTCTTTTTGGTGCTCTTCTTCCTGCGTTCAGGCACTGAAGGGAACAGGGAACTGCAGCTGCAACCCAACCCGTCTTAGGAAAGACACTCCCAAGCCAGGCTGTGATGTTCCACCCTTAAGGGGAAGGGAACACCCAAGATGCATAATTTCTCAGGTCTGCAGGAAACGTTTTCTTAGTAAATTACACGCTTGGCAAGGAAATTGGAATGTTGACCTGCTACATCAGCACATGGCAGTGGGTTGTGGCTAAAGGTGTAGGGTGGAAGAAAAGAGGGAAAGGAAGAGATAAATTAAAGAAGGGGAGAGAGAAAGAGAGAAAGATAGAGAAAGTGATCACCAGTCCTTGTTCCAGTGTTGGTCTGGCCAATGGGATGTCTAGGGTCCTGGAGCACCCCCCCAGGCTTGTTTGGGTTACCTTTTTATAAATAGGTTTCCCTGCCCTGAAGACAGGTTGCTCTCTTTCTATGCAAATTATCATGTCCAGTCCCTTCTTTCAGACCTTTTTGAAAATGCATCAGAGACTTTAGGGTTCTTGGGTGGTCCTCATCCCCTCCGTCCCCAGATTGAACTTGGGTCAATATTTCATTCTTGTTTCTGTGCTGGTGCTGTCATTTGTTGATTGATGGGGTCAGAGTGGTCTGAAAGTGGCCCAGCGGAAAAGGACCTGGTGGTGCTGGTGGTCAGTAGCTGAACATGAGCCAGTCTGTGTCCAGGTGGCCAAGAAGGCCAGTGGCCTGTATCAGCAATAGTGTCACCACAGGAGCAGGGCAGTGATTCTTCCAACTGCATATGGCACTGGTGAGGCCACAAAGTCAAGTCCCATGTCCACTTCTGGGCCCCTCAATTGAGGAAGGACATTGAGGTGCTGGAGTAAGTCCAGAGAAAGGCAGCAGAGCTGGGGAAGGGTCTGGAGCACAAGTCCTGTGGGGAACAGCTGAGGGTGCTGGGAGTGTATAGCCTGAGAAGAGGAGGCTCAGGGGTGATTTTATTGCTCTCTACAACTGCCTGAAAGGAGGGTGTAGTGACGTGGGGATCAACATCTTTCACAGGCAACTGGAGACAGGAAGAAGGGACATGGCCTCAGGCTGTGCCAGGGGAGTTTCTGGTTGAACATGAGGGAGAAATTCTTCACAGAAAGGGGTGATTGGATATGAGAATCAGTTGCCCAGAGAGCTGATGGAGTTACCATCCCTGGAGGTGTTTGAGAAAAGACTGGATGTGGCAGTTCATGCCATTGTGTCATGAACAATGTGGTATTTGGGCACAGGGTGCACTCAATGTTCTCAGCGGTCTTTCCCAACCTAACTGATTCTGTGATTTTGTGATTGTGTCTCTGTGGAACATTTCAAGTGTAGTGTTCCCAGAAAGAGGACACAACTGCTCTCACAGGCCCTGCTCTTCTTTACTATTTCTTACTGGTTGCAAGTGTGAAAAAAAAGATAAATTCAGAATATTGGATGTAGCTTGTGCTGTGACCTTTAACTTGGGACATCTGAGGAACTGAAGCTAATGTCTTGTACATTTATGTCTGAACTACCTTCCTTGTAACTTGTTGATAAATATTCTCATAGCTAAACTAAAACAACCTGAGTCTCAAAACTGTATCTCAGACTCAAAGTGAGATACAGAGGTTTAACCAGACTACAGAGATCTTAGCTGCATCATACAGTGAGCTAAGCCATCAGGAAAGGCAGGTGGGAATTTCCTGTCATTTCTTGGGCAGGTAGGAGTTTCCAGTGTTAGGTATGTGTGTATAAGTTGGGTCCAGGAGAAATTGCTGTGCCTTCTGCCTTTGACTTGTGTTGGAGCAAAGCTTCATGACAGGAGCCCTGATGCCATATGGTTTCATCTTAACACTGAAAACCAAACCACGCCATCAGGTTTTGAGCTGTACATGCCTATTGTTGGCTTGGCTTAACTTGTAATGTATCGGATGTTTTCCAGGTCTCATGAATCGAGACTATGAAATCATAACCAGCAGAGCTGTGAGTGAAATAAATCACTATGATGGTACTGGAACAGCAATGAGCATTGCAGCCAACAGGATCTCTTTCACATTTAATCTGACTGGGCCATCTCTGACTGTCGACACTGCGTGTTCGTCTTTTCTTTTTGCTCTGCACTACGCCTTGCGAGCCATTAAATCAGGTAATGAGACAATGAGGTGCTGGACAATGAAATCAGGATGGCTACTGTTTCTGTCTATCACCAGGGCCATCTCAACATGAATATGTTTCTGTTTGACTCCAGGAGACTGTGAGGCGGCAATCTGTGGTGGGGTGAACTCCATCATTGATCCCCGCACCTTTGTATCTCTCAGTAAAGCCAGAATGATCTCTCCGGAGGGCATAAGCAAACCCTTCTCCAAAAAAGCAGATGGCTATGGAAGGGGAGAAGGCTGCGGTGTTGTTTTCCTCAAACCACTGAGAAAGGTAAGATTGCTTGTGAAGCAACCTGAAATGAGACTGGTTGCTTGCCTGAAATTTTTATCTTCAGCTCTAATAATGACTATTCCAGAGACGTTTTTCCAATCCAAGTGTAAGAATAACGAAGCATTTTTTTAGAATTTATTCACTTTCCGTAGCATAGGGAAAGGATCTTGCATTTAAAAGTTAGCATCATGTTCTGGTTGTTCTTGGCTGTGTTGTGTCTTTTTGTTGTCTTCTTTACAAAGAAAGCATGAGTTTATTAGAGACAATTTAACTTTTCATGGTACAGGCAAAGGAAGACTACAGCAAAATCTGGGGTGTGATAAACATCAGTGCAGTCAATCAGAACGGCAGGTCCACGACTCCAATCACGAGACCATCTCAAATAGAGCAAGAGAAGTTACTGCGCAGCATTTATGAAAGTCATGTTGATCCCTCAGTTGTGCAGTACATTGAAGCCCATGGCACAGGAACTGCTGCTGGAGATCCTACTGAAGCTGAGAGCCTGGGCAGTGTCATTAGCAAAAACAGGTCTTCCCGAGTTTCCGTTCTGAAAATCGGTTCAGTGAAAGGAAATATTGGACACACTGAATCAGCTGCTGGAGCAGCCGGATTAATCAAAGTGCTCCTGATGATGCATCATGGAAAGATTGTTCCATCCTTGCATTACTCAAAGGAGATGAGCAGCATTGATGCAGAGAAATTAAACCTTGCTGTTGCCACAGCTGTAGAGCCCTGGGAAGAATCCAGTGAGTATGGAAGAGTAGCTGGCATCAACTGCTTTGGCTTTGGAGGAACCAATGCTCATGTTGTAGTCAGGCAGGTGAAGCAGCCAGAGCCTCTTCCTGCCTTTAAGAAGCCCCTGGAATTAGTTCTGCTGTCAGCGGCATCCCCCAAGTCCCTTCAGATGACAATGGTCGACACAGCTGAGCAGCTGAGCACAAGGAACTCTGTAACTCTCCCAAGCCTAGCCTATACATCTGCCTGCAGAAGAAGCCATGCCAGCTACAGGTACCGAAAAGCGTTTGTCACAAACTCCCTCCAACACTTGCAGCAAGAGCTTAAGTTGGCAGCGAGCATGGAACCTGCCATGTCCAAAGTGGACCCACAGCTGGTGTTTGTGTTCTGTGGCAACGGCGTAACGCTGAAGGAGTTCAGTGAGGCACTGCTGAGCTCAGAGCCGGTGTTCAGAGACAAGTGTAAGGAAATAGAAGACCTTTTTCAGCAGCACGCTGCCATCAGCCTCCTGCCAGCAAGAAATCATAGCCCAAAGGACTTGTTGAATCCAGAGCTTTCTCAGCCCTTGCTGTTTGCCCTGCAGGTTGCTGTAGCTTCCCTCCTGAAGCACTGGGGTATTAAGCCCGTTGCTGTTGTTGGCCACTCGGTGGGGGAAGTTGCTGCTGCACATATTGCTGGGTGCCTTTCCCTGGCAGATGCGGTCAAAGTGATCTATCACCGGAGCAGGCTGCAGGCAAAGACTGCCAGCGGCAGAATGCTGGTGGTTGGAAACATCCCTGTTGAAGAGATTGCTGCACGCCTGCATCCCTACTCAGGAAAGGTGTGCATTGCTGCTTTCAACAGCCCCATTTCCTGCACCTTGTCTGGGAGTGTAGAGGCTGTGGAAGCTGTCCAGAAAGAGTTAGCTGAAGCTTTCAGACAGAGAAAGATCTTTCTTCATGTTTTAAATGTTCCAGCTGCATACCACAGCCCCAGCATGGATATGATACTCGAGGAGCTGGAGGAGCAGATAGAGCCTTTAGAAAGGCAGAAGGGGGAAATGGAAGTGATTTCAACACTGACTGGGGTGGCTGCATCTGAAAATGACTTTGCTCAGGGCAAATTCTGGGCACAGCATACTCGCAAGCCTGTTGCTTTCACACAAGCCATCCAAACTGCAGCCAGAGGCAGGGAAAACGTGGTGTTTGTGGAAATAAGTCCTCACCGAGCACTGCAGCGAAGCATAAAAGAAACGCTAGGGAAAGGCACAAAGGTGTTGTCCTCTTTGCAAACAGATGCAGAATATCAGACTCTCTTCACCCTGGTAGGAAATCTGTTTGAACTGGGATTTAATCCCAACTGGCAGCACTTTTATAATGGGTATCAAAGTGTTCCTGTGGCCATTCCACGATATCAGTTTGATCGCCAAAAACTCATGGGCTGCCTGGATATCCATCAACAAGCTAACCAAAGAGGTGCCAGTTCCAGTCATCCTTTGATTTACGGCATAAACGGTGACAACGTGGAGTTTGGCTGCCTGGTGTCCCAGGACACGACACCATACTTGTATGAGCACAAGAACAATGGGGTGGCCTTAGTCCCTGGTGCTTTCTATGTGGAGCTTGGTCTGGCCTCTGTGATGAGCAGGTCAGAACCTAAAGTGCTTCTGAGCACTTGCCAGCTGAGTATCAGTTTTTCTGCACCATGTGTTCTTACACAGAATTCCCAAGTGCTGAGTATCAAGCTGAGTCCGCAAAAAGCCATTACAACCTTTGAGGTTCTTTCTTCCTCCAACGCAGTTTATGCTGCTGGCCAAGTGGCAAAGGGGCTTGAAGGTGTGGTGGAAGAAAGCAGCATCTCCTTCCAAGCCATCTATCGAAGATGCAGGTCAGTGATTAGCAGAGAGGAGGTTTATGAAGCACTGTCTCAGGTTGGCTTTCAGTATGGCTCCATATTCAGGCAGCTCAGTGATGTGCATTATTGCCAGGAGCTAAAGGAAGCTATAACAAGCATAAAGGTGAATGAGGAGATTGCTAGAGACATGTACAGCTACTGTATCCACCCAGTGCTGCTCGACTGTTTTCTGCAGATGACTGCTGTCCTGACCTCAAGGACACTGCAGTCCAGAGCAGGCTTTCCTTCAGGGATAGGCAGCCTGGTGGTGCTCCGCCCGCTGGAGGAGGAAATGATGATATACATGAGAATGAGCAAATCCACTGGGAACTGCCTTGAGGTCTGTGGATGCTTCGTGGACAAACACGGCTCTGTTTTGGCTGAGCTCAAGCGCGTTGCCATCACTTTCATGAAGGAATCGTCTTCCAGAGACAATGAGTTTCTGTTTGAAAACAAATGGAAAGAAGTCTCTCTTTCACAGACAATTGGACATCTGGGGTTTAAGCCCAGAGTCCTTGTGTTTGCAGACAAATTTGGGATAGCTGAGCAGCTCAAAAAATACTTGCATCCGGCTTCGAGATATGTTATGTATGAAGGCTGGGAATGCCTCGTGGAAGGTGATACACAGAATAAAATGAGAGCAGAGGTTCAGGATTATGATGAAATTCTCTTCCTGTGGGGAATCCAAAAGTTAAATGAAGATTCCCCAAGGAAAGCAGTAGATCAGTTGGCAAAGTGCTGCGAAGCCTATCGCCAGGTAGTGGTGGCACTAAGAGAGAAGACATCCCGCTGTTCCATCAGAGTGATCACGTACAGAACAACGGAGAGATATGTGGACCACGTTAACTGTGGGTTTGCATTGTATGGCATGACCAGAACTTGTACTGTTGAAGTTCCAGAAATCACATTTCAGTTGATTGACCTCAGCTCCTCCACTTCCCTGGACATCTCAGTGTTAGCAGATGTTCTTGTCAAGTACAAAGGTGGGGACTATCCAGAAGTCTGCATCAGCCAGGGAAGACTTTATGTGTCGGAAATCAGACGCACACCTTTTGTAGATGCAGATTACATCCAACCTGTAAGGTCTCTCCAGAAATCACAGTCATTCACTTTGTACACTTCTGATCCATACACAGCAAAAGACTTGTCTGGGGAATTATCCACCGGTGCTGCTACTCAGCTTGACAAACAGAGTGTTGAAATTCAAGTGGATAAAATTTGTCTGCACTCAGAAGATTATTTTCCCATTAGTGTTTCTAGCTGCAACTTTGGTAATACATTGTATTGGAACTCACAGGCAGGAGACAAACACAGGCTTCTAGCTCTTGATTTCAGTGGCACAGTCATTGCAACAGGCAGTGATGTGAAAAAAGTGAAAGTGGGAGATCATGTGGTTTCATGTTATCCCACTGCTGCATCATCCAGAGTTCAGATTCCAGGAACAGTTTGTTTCAATGCAAGGAAATTCCCATTCCTCCAGAATGTCCCTTGTGTGTCATACTTCATCATTGCATGGGAAATCTTCACTCAGAGGTTACCCAAAGGGAAAAATGACAGAACATTGGGTATTGTTACTACAGAGCCATCCTCAGTTTTGTGCTACATTCTTTCTGCAGCAGCAGAAGAGATGGGTTGGAGAACAGTCCTTGCAAAGCCCACTCCTAATGTGTTCCAGTATATCAACCTGTGCAGTGCCCTGGTTATTCTTCCTCCAGTCAACAGACTGTCTCAGGAGGATCTGGCCCACATGTGCTTTCTTAAAGATGTGGTGATCGTGTGTGGCAGTCAACAGTCTGAATGTATCCAGAACGTCAGTGAAATTGATCATGAAAACATCAGCTTTCATATCCTTGCCGTTGCCAGCCTTTTCCGGAAAGCACCTCTAAAGGAAGTGCAGAAGACCGTGCATGCCTGGATCAGTTCCATGGATATGAAACGGTTTAGACATCTCTCAGGTTCTGTTTTTCAGCATACTGAGAACTTTGAAGGGCTAAATTCTGTGATGTCCTATTTCACCTGCACTTCTGTCCCCCTTGTTGTTCTGAGAAGGCAGAAGGACATGGGTGTGCTTTCAGATATCCCGCTGTATGAGCCCCAGAAGCAGCTGTTCAAGCAGAACGCTGTTTATGTAGTAGCTGGGGGGCTCACTGGACTTGGCTTTGAAACGGTGAAATTCATAGCTGAGAACGGAGGAGGGTGTATTGCAATTCTCTCCAGGAGAATTCCCAGCAGTGAGAAGCAAGAGGAGTTAAGGGCTTTGCAGCAGCAGTACAAAGGGAGCAAAGTAGTGTCTGTGCAGTGTGATGTGGCTTTGACCAGTGACGTTGAGAAAGCTTTCCAGTCCATTGCCAACACCTTTGTGGGGAGTCCAATCAAAGGGGTGTTCCAAAGTGCTGTTGCTTTACACGACGGCCACCTTGAAGTGCTGAAGCTGGCTGACTTTCACAAAGTGCTGAGCCCAAAAGTAGCAGGGACCCTAAATCTTCACTGGGCTACCAGAGACCAGGAGCTCGACTACTTTGTGTGCTACTCCTCTGTTACTTCCTTTCTGGGCAATGCCACTCAGGCAAACTATGCAGCTGCAAACTCCTTCCTGGATGTCTTCTGCCTCTACAGGAGGAACTGTGGGCTTTCAGGCCAGGCCATTAACTGGGGTGCTTTGAACCTCGGCATTCTGCTCAACCAAAACTACATTCAGAGCATTCTGGGATCCAAGGGCATAGACATTCTGCAAGTGCATGAAATTCATGACTACCTCAGGAAGACCTTACTTATAAACAACCCACAGCAAGCTGT
The DNA here is from genome assembly GCF_031753505.1 of Anomalospiza imberbis. Taxonomy (NCBI): domain Eukaryota; kingdom Metazoa; phylum Chordata; class Aves; order Passeriformes; family Viduidae; genus Anomalospiza; species Anomalospiza imberbis. Next base: position 136,038,810 of record NC_089681.1, read on the forward strand.
GGTCAAATTGAACTTTCAAGCTTTGCATCATCATGTTTTTACTCAGATTACTTCTCTCAAAAGTCGCTTCATATCACTTATGTCAGAAGATTTCAAGATCAAGATTGAAACATCTGAGAAAACTGAAGTCCCAGAGACTGCCTTTCTCAAATCTGAGGACTACATCACCTCACTGGTGAGTGACCTCACAGGAGTGAACGCAGATGAACTAACCATGAACACACCACTTTCATCTTTGGGCATAGACTCTATGTTAGCTATGACAATTCAGAACCGTGTCTTTCAGGAGCGAAAGGTGGACATACCCCTTGTGAAACTGCTTGATCCTCACACAACTCTGTCAAGTTTAGTGGTAGTGTTAGAAGAAAGGAGCGATGCAAATGGAACAGTTGAAAAGAATGCTGTGGTTGAAAGTGCAGAAAATGGGTGCTGGCTATAGGAATCTTCCCAGTCAGGAATTGTGTAACTTTGACAATACTCAGTCCCTTTGTAGCATGTCAGAATGTATAATTGCAGAACATCTGGTGATGCTGAATGTACTCGTCTGCGCTGACTCAGAAAAACCCACACCAGGTTCTTCTGCCATTATTCTGCTAGCTGTGTTAATTTCAGTCAATTGTTTGAGTTTTTACTTTCAATGTCTTTTACCTTTTACCTTAATTTTCAATAGTTTTAACTGGAAATAAGTTGGTAATTTCCTACACATTGCCCATTGCAGTTTTAAAATTGTATTCAATTTTTGATGAAAATTGTATGTTTTCACCTCTAAACAGTAATTATGTACACATAAGACTGCATAAGCTTATCAGCATTTTTGTCATATTCTATTGTTAATATATCTTTTTTTTAATATTACCAAATATTTATAAATTATTGAAAGTCTGATGTCAATTTCAAAAACCTAGTGTTTTGCTTATGTTTTCAAAAATATTAACAATTTACCAATTGTTACCAATTGTAAAGCATACAGAAAAGCAAATTTTTTTTATGAATTAAATTTTTATGAAAGCCAAAATAAACAAGACTAGTAAAATATTTTAAAAAATCTTGAAGTGTATTTTTATCCTATTGTATTTTTTTGTCCCTTATCTGCTCTCCTACTTCAAATTTTTGTTACCCTAATACCTGGCCTGCTTTTGTTCCAGTGTGCGAAAACAGACTTTTCCAAAGACACTGAAGAAAACTTTGTTTATAGTTTTTTAATATGGGAATAGGGTATTGTATTATTTCTCCCTTTTCTCCCTAATTCTGGTGAGTTGTCCCTTGCAGATGTGGTTCTATTTTCCAGGGTGTAGAGTATCCATTGTCTATGAGGTCCCCCTGAAAGAATCTGATCTCCAGGCTGAAAAGTTCCCTTAGTCTCTCTTAGCTCTGATGTGCCAGCCCCAAAGATTTTGGTGGTTTTATGCCAAAAGTGCTCAGGCCCATCTATATCTTTCTCATAGTGGAGAGCCCAGAGCTGGACCTGGGTTCAGGATGGGGTGTAATGAGTCAAGTGTGGTGTACTGGTGGTGCACATTACACCAGTGTGATGCAGAGTTCCCTGCCCAGCTGGCTGTTGGCTTTCATTGCTGTCAGCGTGCACAGTGAACTCCTGTTCAGTCCACTGCCCATCAGGACCCCCCAGTCCTTTTCATCCAGGCTGCTCTGCAGCCAGTGAGTCCCTGCACTGTAATGCTGTGGTGCTTCTCCCGCCTCATGAGTGGAACAGGTGCAGGGGGGCTAAGCCATCCCAGGAGAAAGGCCTTGCATTCACTATGGTTGGAAATAATGAAGATTCTGTAAAGCTGTTTGTCCTTGTGAATAGTGGCTTTCCCTTTCAATGTGCCAGATGCTCTCACCTGACTTGATGTTGGCTAGGCTGTTAATAAAGAGCCTGCAGGGTGCTGCTATTGACTCACTCCCAGATGGACTTGGCACAGCTGATATCACCCTTTAGGCCTGGCAGTCCAGTGAACACTCCACCCAGCTTATAGTTGTCTTCAATCTATCTAGCATCAGTTTGGCTACAAGGATGCATTGGGACACTGCTGAAAGTCTTTATGGAATCAAGGTGCATAAAATCTCTCTCTCCTTGTCGGGATCTGTGATATTTAGATGCTCCCGAGATTGTAGAAAGTCTCTGTCTTTCAGCCCCGCTGCCAAAGAAGGAGTTGTAATTCATCTGTGCTGGTTTTCAAGGTTGTTTATGTCTTCTTATCTAAAATATTTTCTCTCTGACCTGCAGCAGGTCTGTCTTGCAGGACAGTGTGTGGGGCTCTGCCCCTCAGTGGGATGTCACAAACATTATATACTAAAAACTACGTGTGGTATATTTACAAAAATGTGCCAATACCTATCACCCATGTTGAACAGTGTGTTCCCAGCCTAAACCAATAGAAAAATGCCAACACCACAGTGAAACGCGGAGAGCATGAAGAAGAAGATAAAGGACAAGGCACACCCAGTTTCCTCCATCTTGCCCCCTTTGAACCCCTTACCTAGAATCCTAAAATTCTACTTTTGCACCCGTGCCACACTAATTACTACTTAAACACTCAGAGCTTGTAATTCATCTTGAAAGATTGAAACATCTTTTCCATGGACAGAGATCAGAGACAGTGTCTCTCGGGGCTCTGTACAGGGGGGTTCCTGACCCCCTGCCAGGGTCCCAGACCTTCCAGGGCAGCCAGAGGGATGCCCTGGATTTCCACATCTCCTCAATGTTTTCATTCTTCAAGGTGATCAGGCTAGTCAGCCACCATATCTCTGTGGAAAATCCATGATGGTTGTTCCTAACCACTTCATTCATGTCCCTTACTACCTGAGTCATTCTGAGCTTATGGTTCTGTATGGGCAGAGATCCCTGTGACCTTGCCCAAACATTTTGGAGGGAAATATGGTAATGAAATTGGAAGCAGTTAACTCTATACATATATATACACATATACAGAAAAGCACAGGGAGGATTTCAAATCCAGAGTGGTTCTGGTATGGCATAACCTGAACAACAGCCAGGCAAATTATGAAGCATAGAAACAGATTTTTTTGTACTCATTTTCTGTGCTGTTCCCTGTGCAAAAACATAAGAACCTTGTAGCACTGATGTCAAGGTCAAAGCAGTAATCCAACAGGGCTGCTTTGCACAGCAGGAGTAGATAAAGATATGCTAGACAGATGTTAGGTGTATGACAATCTCTCATAGATATCCACATTGCACAGTTGTGACTGAATCTATTGATTTCAGCCTTTATACAGACAGGTCTGATTCTGAAAGACTAAAGCACCAACTTTGGCTGGCTGCAGTTCTTTGGTTTTCTCTCACCAAAGCCATCACTGCTCTCTCAGCACTGTGAAATCCCTCTCTTATCTCTTCTATGTGTTTTGCTTTTGACTGCTTCTGTGAGTCTGCCATAAATGTCCCAAAAGTCAAAATATTTGAACAAAAACAAGACCATTGCCAGCCTCCAGAAATACAGTGAGAAACCTAAGCTCAAAAACTGCTCTGGCAAAGCAATTTTCAGCTGCAGCCAGGGCGATTAGAATTAGCAGTTTGTAAGAAAGGGTAAGGCAGCAATAGCAGAGTACTGACTACTCTTTAATTTGTGCCGGATAAATACATAGAACATATGACCAGAAAAATAGCCCAGAAAATCCACACAGATGACAAAATAGCTCAGAGATTTGTTTGATGTCCTGAAGACAGCAACAAGCTGGACGAGAAGGCAAAGATATCTACAAGCAACAGAATGGACTGCAAAAACAGAAACAACCTGCAGTACTGTAAGAGCAGTGAGAAAGTCCTGAGTCCTCTTCTGTGCTACTAAACATTATAAATGGAACAGATAAACAGCCCTTTGCAGTTGGCAATGTATTCCTACTACAGCCCAGGGTACCATCGGCCTTCTTGGACCCCAGGACACACTGCTGGCTCATGGACAACTTGTTGTCCTCCAGAACCCTCAGGTCCTTCTCCACAGAGCTGCTTTCCAGCAGGTTGACCCCCAACCTGTCCTGGTGCAGGGGGTTATTCCTCCCCTGGTGCAGGACCCTGCACTTGCCCTTGTTGAATTTCAGACAGTTCTTCTCTGTCCATCTCTCCGACCTGTCGAGGTCCCTCTGAAGGGCTGCACAGCCCTCTGGGGTATCAGGCACTCCTGCCAGCTTTGTGAACTGGCTGGAACAGAAGAAGTCTCTGCCCCTTCATTCAAGCCATTCATGAATAAGATAAACAATACTGGGCCTGGTATTGAACCCTGGGGGACCCCACTAGTGACAGGCCTCTAGCTACACCCTGTGACAGTGATTATCACCTCTGGGATCTGGCATTCAGCCAGTTTAGTTTAAATCGATTTAAAAGGGTTTTTTTTCTTCATCAGCTCTCAAACATGATTGCAGAGACCTGTACTGCCACTTCCTCCTGAAAAAATGATGTTCTTCTCAAAACCTGAATTGTACTCAGATAAATTACTTGTGGAAAAAAAATCTGTATCTGTGTTTAACAAAAGGCTTTTAGTGACAATGTTCTTTGGTGTTTGCAATTAATCTCAGATAGTTAACTACATAGGGGTATTTTTAATGATTCTGAGCCCTCAGTCTCCAAACTCTCAATACTGTTATTAGAGGAAGGATCCCATTAACAGGATGCGTATTCAGTAATCAGATAAATGTGACTCTGCGACAATACTTGAAAAACTATTAATTTTTCCAGGCAGAGCCTGAAGTGATATAACATTTGGACAAACTGCTAAAACACCTGGCTCCCCTTCTCTGAGTACAACCATAAATCCAATTAGCCAGATATGTTCTAAACAGAAGCAACATAAATACAGAATTAATGGCACAGAGACTTAATGTTTCTTTGGAAAATGTGCTTGTGGATGGACTTTTTGCTTAGGCACTTCATCAAAACATCCCCTATTGCATAACAGGACCTTGCAGGCTGAACTAATAAATGCATTATCCTGCAAGTAAACCAATGTCTGTTTCTGGTTTTGCCTGGATCATAAAACACCTGATAACATCCCTGTTGGCCTGGAGGTGTGTTCTGCACCTGGATCAAGGGCCACAACCAGCCTGTGGCAGGCCTACGACACGGCAGTGGCCAAAGCTCTGCCAGGGCCCAAGACCAGGGCTGGCTGTATCCATGGCCTCCCCACTGTGCCTCTGGGAGCCTCTTCCCTGTGGTCCCAGTTGATCTGCCTTGGCCCCAGGCCCAGGCAGCCAAACCCCAGGATTTCATGAAGCCAACATGTGTTTTATCCTTCAGATAACACTCCAGAGAAGTAGGCATTCAGTTGATAGTGGGAATGATACTGATAATGGCTTCTGTCAGTCATACCTTACAAGTGATACACATTGATTTTCACTGTAAAGCAAAAATGCTCTATCCTAAATGGACCCATGTAAATGTTTTACTTAATGTAGTCAACAGATTAAGACATGTTTTACTCAACAGGCTGTTCCTATGGTGCTGGTGGAATGTAATCCTGACTCTGCTACTCAGTGTTTGCACCTGTGATCTCAGAGCTAGTTATAATAAATGGTGACATTAATAACAAAACAAGACATACATTTTGCAAGATCCTTGGAAAGCTATAGCAAAATTACTCAGATACATGAGGCTGTTTGGATGATGAAGGGACTGGAGCACTTCACATATAAGGAAAACTGAGGCAGCTGGGATTGTTCAGGAGAGAAGGCGGCTCAGGGAGATCTTATTAGTGTATAAAAATTAATGAGGGGAAGGTGCAAAGGTGGCAGAGCCAGGCTCCATTGGTGCCCAGTGACAAAACCAGAGGAACAGGCACAGACTGAAACATGATAAGTTCCCTCTGAACACCAGAAAACACTTTTTTATTGCGAGGATGACCAAGCACAGGCACAGATTTCCTGGAGAGGCTATGGATTCTCCATCCTTGAAGGTATTCAAAAGCCTTTTAGACATGGTCCTGGCAACAGGTTCTGTGTTTTCTCGCTTGAGCAGGAATTTAGTCCAAATGGCTTCTGGCGATCTCTCCCAAGCTGCTGTAATTCTGTGAAATCCATTGGCAGATGGATTTGATCATCTTCATCAGTTCAAATCTTGGGTAATGTGTGACACTACCACATTAAACAGAACCTTGTGGAAAAAAACCCCAATCAATTCAGAAGCCTGTGTCTCATCTCCCTCTTTCCCTTTTACATCCCTTTTGATCACCCTTCATGCTCTCAGGGAAGACCAACACCCCACTGTTGAAAGAAGTGCCCAGAGAGACAAATTTAATTATATTTATGTATTAGTAAGACAATTCCACAAATTCCAGAGTATTTTTAAAAATATTTTTGTTAAAAATCAGACCTTCATATTCCATTTGACATCTAACTATAGGACATAATTTTTATACTTTTAAGAAAGCATTTTCTATTGCAAACTTAAAAGCAAATCTCATGCATCAGTAAAACACAGAATACACTTTCCATGCATGCTGTCATTACCTGTGACTTTATATGCTACCTGGAATTCATTCGGAGATGACAGTTGTGATATTCACATGCCTTCTGAACAGAGAGAGACTTAGCTTTCTCAGGATTTCTCCTGAGAGAAGCTGTGAGAGAAGAAGAGAAAAGAGAATCAAAACAATTCTTATCTCATTCACTGCTCCTGTTTGTGCCCATGTGGAATGTGGTATGGAGATTGTTTACCCAAGGTGATTGCTTGATTGGATTCTGCTGATGGTGTTTGGATTCATTGACCAATTGGATCCACGTGTGTGTCAGGACTCTCGGGCAGAGAGAGTCACAGGTTTTCTAGTCCGTTAGTTAGTGATAGTTCTTGTTAGTATAATATAGTACAATAAAATAATTAATTAGCCCTCTTGTTGTGGTGTGATTCCATGGTTTCCCCAGAACCCTGGTTTTCTCCCCTGAAGGTGTCCTCCCAGGTGTGTCAATCACTCCTCCTTTCCCCACCCTGACCCCTGCCAGCACTGTCTGTCACTCCTGGCATTCTAGAAGTGCATTGAGTGATTGGGCAGATCCAAAAGATGCCCTCCACCCCCCAGGGGGCATTGGGCCATGCAGCTGTCCTTTGTCCCCTGAGACCTCCTCTCCCGTACCTGGTTGGTGGGCTTCCTATCCCTTCCCCCTTCCCCTCACGCAGGTAAAAGAGAGGGGAACCACGCAGTCCAAGTAGTTCTGATGGAGCATTGACTGGATTCAGAGGCCTGCAGGGAAGTTCTGCTTGGAGCTGTTGCTACATTCAGGGGCCTGAGGGCCAGAATAAAAGCTCTGGATTAAACCCTCCATCAGAACCAACCCCTTTCCTTCACCATCGCCTTAAAGTATTCTTCAACAGTGGTAAACCTGAGGAGCGGGACCTTGGTGAGAGGAGGCTCCATCCTGCCGCCACCTGAGCTCCGGCTTGCCTGGACTTGTCCTCATGTGCCCAGCTGCAACATCCAGCTAGCCAAAAGGGTCTCTGGGGTGAAACACCACAGTTGCTGCTATTTGGTTCAGCAGCAGGGGCCAGACAAGCCAGGGCACGTCCTGTTCTCTATATTGGAGCCTCCAATACCTTCTGAAATCAATAGAGTTCAGACATCATTCTTCCTGCCGGTTAGACACCGCCTTTTACAATAGACAGTCTAATCTACCACTTCATGCAAAGACCCTCTTCAGTTAGACCTTCAGGTCAGACCAAATCATTCTTGATTAGTCGATGGTGAGAACAGTACTTTGAGAATAGCTGACACACCTCACAGAGCAGACAGGCTGCTTGTTTCAGCTGCAGTGTTAGTTTCGACTACTTGGACAACAGCACATGACCCTGCAAAAAAGAAGTTGACCCATTCTCCTATTATTTTCATGGATGGATTTAGCAGAGTGACATCTTCAATGCAAAGTTAGTCACAGACACTCCATGCACACATACACAAAGAAAAAAGAAATCTTTTCCAAGACAAAACCATTCAATAGATTTGAATGAGGCCTAATGACTCCTCTCTCTAAAATATCTGCTTTCCCATTCGTAACAGGAGGAGCAGGAGGAATCACACTGTGTGGCGTGGCTCACACAGTGCTCTCTTGGAGACAGCCAAACTGATTTTGTTCAATATTCACAGAAATTCAACCTGCATAAGCATGGATGGAAAATCTGTAGCCTTGTGGCCTATGTTTGGCAGAAGTCTGTGCAACTGGACGGGGGGCTGAGTATGGAAAATGTCAGACAAAATTCATTATAATGTTACTCCAGTCTAGATGCATCAGCCCCCAGCAGATGAGTGGCCTTGTCCAAGCTTGTGACATGGATGAGAGCTGATGGAACTGCTTGAGCCATAGTACTGGCTCAGAAAGACACACATCTTTCATATAAGAGCAAAGGAAGATTTTGTTCAATTGATGGGTTTCTTTTCAATACTCAGAACAGGAAGAACAGGCTTCTGTATAGAAATGCAATTTCTTGTCATGACACCATTTATTGCAAAACTATTAAGAAATTCAGAGAATGCAATGTTTCATATTGACATAATGTACCTTTACTTCCATAGGTGAACTGAAGAGAAAAAAGCTGGTTATTCTGCTTTTTAAGTAATAAAGCCACTAGGTGATGGAACTGATAATTTCTGGGAACAAACAAAACTAATATCATGGAAATACTATTAGAAAAATTTAATATCAAAACATTGTGTACACAGCAGAAAATGTGCATGGTGTGAGCTGTCTTCTTGTTGAGTAGATATGTTACTGCAATCTGAAACTTCAGATTTTTAGCATGGAGACTCTAACATTGTTCTCCATGAAGTAAATAACTTTGTTTTTCATAAGCTGTGGAAGCCTTCCCCAGTGAGCACCCTTAGGCTTCCAGGAATCTAACCCTTGTTTTATCTTGTAAATCTTCTTGTCTTTACATCCTGAAAGTGCCACAGGAAACAGTGGTGATGACTGGATTTTGCATGTTTCCTCATCTGCTTTTACTGTAATTTCTGGATTAACAGTTCCTCACCTTTCAGCTGTTATTTGATAAACCCCTTTGTTACAAGGCCAGATGGACACAGAGCAATGTTACCTGTCATTTCACCTCCTATGGTGGCTGCTGTGGCTAGATGTGGCTTATGGCGACAAGGTGGAATCCAATTTGTGGCCAGGATGGCACTGAGCAAACTCAGCAGAATGTATCTGCTTCTTCAGAAACTGCTTAAATCCACATGTAACTTACTTGCTGATGCTGCAATATTCTTCCAAATCAAGAAACCACCCTCTAAGCAGCTCCACAGTTGCTGTGTTTGCATTGCTTTCTGGGAGATCCGTTTGAGAAGAGTTTTCAGGACAGGACTTATGTGTATGTGAAATATTCTTTTTCTAAAAATTCTTGTTCCAAATAATTTCAATGAACAAGGACTCAAATTGCCTTAAATGTTATTTGGACAAAAGTCTGTTTAAAGTTTGCTCCCTGAAGTTGCATTACAGCAAATATAAGCCCTTCATTAAACTGGTTAGACCTGTTGAAGTAACAAGATTTTTACTTACAGCTTATAGTGTGAGTCTAAACTCAGGTTAAAAAAGGTTTAAAAGCACAAGAGATGGTCTGTGATTAGCAAGAAGGTACCTTTTTGCAGCAGCACAATGGTAAATAAAATAGCCCAGGTCTTCAAACACCAGGTTATGTTTTTCAGAAGGGAATTTCTGAGGTAATGATGAGCTCCTCATAGCTGGTGTTTAGCCCAGAAATAAATGTGCAGCGATTCCCAGGGTTCTCTGGTGGGAGGAAGATACTGTAGAAGTCATATATTCTTCTCAGTTAGCAGAAAGACATTTGAAATTTGTGACATGGGGACAGAAGATACAGATTCAAGTATTTTGGGGGTCTTAAAGGCAGTAGTTTCAGGGTGAGAGAGTGCTGCTTGTTACAACTTGAGACATGTATCCCCTCAGGTACAGAGAAGGAACTAAAATATGTGGAAACACTAGAGTTATTGAACACTAGATTTAACATGGTATGAACAGCTTTGATAATTCTTGTTGACATTTATGAATGGATATATTGGCTGCATTTCATAGATTATATGCTATAAATACTAGTGTTCTAGATCAGTACAGACAGTCCATACTCTGGCTGCAAACCCAGCTCAGTTTCAAACAAGACTCCATTTAGTCTATTTACCAAGTTGATCACTGATCAGTTGAACAGTCTTCAAAAGTTCTTACTCTGAAGCCTGACTTGGTTAAAAATCAACTGTGGTTAATTAAATTTTCTTCAAAGGATGTTTACATCACATCAGTGAAGAGATTGTTCAATATCTGTGGTCCTTAAATGCATACACAACAGAGTTACGAAGAAGTGAAACTTCTGATTTCAGCATCTTTATGCAAGCAAGAAGAAGCTGGTGAGTTTGGGAAAATATGGGACTGAGGGGGAATGGGTTTATGGGAAAAAAAAGCCTCAAAAAGCTTATGAAAATAAAGACTGCTCTTCCCAGTAGAGGAAGCCTGGAATTATTTCTCTTTTCTCAAAAAAAACCCCAAACAAACAAACAAACAAACAAAACCCCCCCCCCCAAAAAAAAAAAACCCAAAACAAACAAAAAAAAACCCACAAAAAACCAACAAAAAAACCAAAAAAAAACCCAAAAAAAAAAAAAAACACCTGACTAGCTGAAACCAAGAAATCAATTGCTGTCTCTGGACTTGCCAAGTTACCTGCCCATAGAAATATCAGGTTTACTGGTGCTTTTCAGAAACATTTGATTTTAACGCTGCCATGGTTTAACTCCAGCTGGCCACAAACTACCAGGCAGCCACTCGTTAAATCCCTCCCCTTCCCTCCCCTGGTGGGATAAGGATAAGAGGCAGAAAAAATTAAAACTCGTGGGTAGAGATAAGAAGAGTTTAATGATTGAAATATAGTAATAATAATAAAAAATATAATAATAATATCATAGTAATAGTAATGTAATTGTAATAGTAATAGTAAGGGGGAGAGAGAGAAAGGAATAAAACACAAGAAAAACAAATCACACAATGTAATTCCTCACTACCCACTGAGCTATCCCAGCCCCAAGCAGCAATTGGCTGCTCCAGGCCAATCCCCCCAGTTTATATATGGAGCATGATGTTCTAGGGTATGGAACAACCCTTTGATTCTTTCAGATTAGCTCTTCTGGCCATGCTCCCTCCCAGCTTCTTGTGCACCTGCTCACTGGCAGAGCATGGAAAATTGAAAGTCTTTGATTTAGAGTAAGAACTAGAAGTAACAAGAAACCATCCATTTATTATCAACTTTGTCCTCATACTACCTCCATAAGAAGAAAATTAACCATCTCAGCTGAAACCAGAACAAGCATGCAAAAGAAGAAATGTTTGTCCTTATCTTTTAGATGTCCCAGTTGTGCTCCACAGCTTGAATACCCTACTAGAAACTAAGGAAAAATGGTATTGAATTTAAACCAACAGAAGTGGATTCTGGGGGTTTGCTGCCTGGGATTGCTGCTTCTTCAGAGGAGGCCACTGAGCAATGCACAAATAACTTGATGCTGCCTTGTTTTTTGGCAAGTAGTAGCACAGAAATAGGATAAAACCTCAAGTGTTTGTAGAAACATGTCCTCAGAGAGGTTGATATGTAGACACTTGGCACACTAACACTGGATATCACAAACCTGTTTGACCTGGGATGTGCAACAGACTGGCAGCCCCTCTGTGCATCATTTTTGCATCTCTTTACCTGAATCATTTCTCTGAGTGTCCCAGTGCCCGTTCCACAGTACCCATTATGATCACAAGAAATCGATGGGCTGTCTGTATATTTCTGCTGCTGAGAAGTTCTGAACCTGGAACTGTCAAAGGCTCTTTCATTGCTAGGTCTGAACTACTCAGAGGACACAGGGGCAAAAAATACAAAAGCTGAGTAAACCTGGCATTTTTTCTGAACTTAAACTCCATTACTACATTTGTCAAATAAAGAGAAAGATCAGGTGCAGAAAATCTGTCATGGTTTAATCCCAGATGGTAACTAAGCCACACATTGCCACTCACTCTCTAGGGGATGAGGGAGTGAATTGGAAAAGTAAAAGTCAGAAAACTTGTGGGTGGAGATAAAGACAGTTTAGCAGGTAAAGGCAAAAGCTGCATGCACAAGCAAAGCAAAATAAGGAATGAATTCACTGCTTCCCATTGCAGGCAGGTTTTCAGCCATCTCCAGAAGAGCAGGGCTTTATCACATGTGTAACAGTGACTTGGGAAGACAAATACCATCACCTTTTCCTTCCTTCCTTCTTCTTCCTCCAGCTTTGTATATTGAGCATGACACCATATGATCTGAGATATCCTATGGGCTGGCTATACTTGGCTGTCCTGGTTGTGTCCCCTCCCAACTCCTTGTGCACCCCCAGCCTCCTTCCTGGTGGGGTGAGGAGCAGAAAAGGCCTTGACACTGTGTAAGCACTGCTCAGCCATAGCTAAAACATCCCTCACTTATCAACAGTTTCCAGCACAAATCCGAAACACAGCCCCATACCAGCTATTGTGAAGAAATTAAATCTATCTCAGACAAAACACCAAAAGCTCCGAGCACTAAAATTGAACTAATGAAATTGCTTTTATGGGACAGAGAAGAAGCATGAAAATTTTGACTACTGCCACTAATTGTAGCATAACCTACATATGTCTCTTGAAAATTTTATTTCCTCCTGCAGCTTTTACAGTGTTCATATAACATGTAGTAAAGCTGAAAGCAGTGGGAGTTTCACTTCTCTTTGTCAGTGAGCTCTGAGTTTGTATTTGGGGCATTTCTGTGAAAGGGTGGGGACAAGGAAGTGGGTTTTGCTTTTATCAAGCTTCTCCATTCTTTTGGAGCTCCCAGTCCCAGAGCCATTTCTCAGCGATGCTGCCTCCTGCCTGTGAGCACTTCCCAAGGCTGACACCCTGTGCTCTGCAGCTGGGCAGGGTCAAGTGCAGCAGGAAGCCCTCTGCCCATCGTGCCCCATGTCCAGGGCTGGGTGCAGTGCCTTGTTTTCACTGACCACAGGGGATCCCTGCACTACTGCTGGGATTGGTTCAACAGCCAGCTCTCTTCAGTGTTTGGTATGAATGAGTGTTTAAGATTGCTTAAGAAATCATTGGCACGGGTATCAGTGAAAACCAGATTTAACATTATGTAAGGACAACAGCACAACAAAGTTTGTTGCCAAGGTTCACTCTACTACTTACAGAACAGTTAAGACACAGTGAGGGAAAAAAAAGGAACAAAATACAGTCAATCAGAAGAGAAATGACCTGAGAACTATCTATGTATGTTTGAATGTGTGTGTTTAGTCGCTGTGACAAAGGACAGAAAGGAATACAACCTAAAAGCTTAGCAGCACTCAAATGTAACAGTACTTAAATCTAACTTATATCTTAAATGTAACTTATAACCTAACCTTAAAAATTTAGCAAAGGAATAACACTTACCAGCATTTAACTTAGTTTATAACTTTAACTTACTTGCAGGCCTAACTTACTTAGATAGCTAAGGTATTTAAATATCTAAGAGAGCAGCATTTCTCCCAGATTTGCTATAGCATGTGTGTAAGTGTGTATGCACACAGACATAAAGGTCAGTGCAAGGTACCTGTGAAAAATCTCTCTTGCAGGTAGTGAAACACTCACTTTGGATTGCTTTTGCAACTCCGCAATGTGTGAAATACAAACTTGCGTTTCATGTCAGGTAAATAAAGGCAACCTGTGTAATTGTAATTGTGAAATGTGTGAAACACGGCCATGGGACAGTTATGAAGATGAGTTCTAATAAACTACCAAGGAAAGCATGGAAGAAGGCTTTTAAACCAATCTTTTGTTTGCAAATAACAATGTATAAGTCTTAAGCTGTTTTGCAATCAGAACTTTGAATTATAACTTTAGAATGTTGCTTACTACTAAATATTTTAAACTGTAGCTTTAGAATGTGTAAAGGATTTAAACAGAAAGGGAAGTGGCCCATCCCAAGCTCCTGCAGAAGGAAGATGGACATCAAGGTTGCTGATTAATGATTTTGAAAGGGGAAGATGGACATCACTACCATAGATTAATGATCCTAGAAAATAGAAGTGGGACCTCACCATCTGGACACACATCCTAGGATGTACACAATAGAGTGTAGAAATTGGAAAGGAACCAGACATCACCATCATAGATTTACGATCCTAAAGTATAGAATTGTGACATTAAAAGGTAGAAATGGAAACTGCCAAAAGCTATTGTAGAAGCTGGGAAAAGCTGATGAATATGCATGAATATGATCCATAAATACCAGCAAGCCCAACAATCTGTGTGCAGTTGGAGGAGAAAACCCTCACCACTGTACCCAGCACTGTCTTTGCTCATATGTTACCATATTAATTAATAAATTGAATTCCTGGTTGATATATTGGCTGAGTCAAGCGTCTCATTTCTAACAAATGCATGAAGGGTTGAGCCTTGAGGAGTGGGGGTTTTAGCCCAGGATTCGTTGTTGTTCAGTGATCCCCCAAGTACAGTAAACCACAGTTTGCAGGCTCTGAGAGGTCCCACTCAGATGGAGGTCACTGGTCACAGCACACTGCAGCTCAAAGGACTCATTTTGGACCCCTGTTCATAAGGCTGCAAGAGAGGGGCATTGTTCACAAGTGTTCCAACCTGACCACAATACAGGTCAGCACACTTTCTTTGAAAGTGTGAGAACAGGGATATTATGTTATGGAGGCAAGGAAAATAGTTTCCAAGGGTTTTAGTGAAAAAAAGCCTGGAGCTAATTAGACAGTAGCAGTTCCTAGGAGCAGACAGTGTTTCTGATAAGCTCAAGAGGAGCTGAGCCCAGGTGCTGTTCATCAAGGCTGAGGCCTAATGGGCATTTCTCAGATGGCAGTGCAGCCTGAAAAAGAGAGGGGAATGCACCACCACAGTGCTCCATTGCCTTTGTTGACCAGACCTCCATTAACTGTTAAAGACACTTAGACACTCATCTCTCATGTAAGTAGATCCTTGCACAGCCACCATCTAGAGTAGGTGGGCTGTTCTAGGTAAAGAGGCTTCAATTTATGTGTGCAGATTTATTTGAATCTTCAGCAGACTCCCCCCTTACAGTTCACTTGCCTGTCTGCCACTTCCATAAAGTCTGTTTAGAAGAAAAATGTCTTTTAAAGGATATTCTACCAGTAAAACAAAAATTTGTCTGTTCAGATTCTTCTGGGTCATTCAAAGGTTACAGGATGATAAAAGCAAGATTTTAGGGAGAGGTAAATGGCCTCTATTTCAACTATTGCCTCTATTTCAACTATTTCAAATCCCTTTTCTGTCTCATGCATTACTGTGAATGGGCTGAGTTTAAAACAAACCCAGTAAACTGAAAAGCAACAAACAAACTCATTCTACCTGAATAGGGAGGACTGTTAGTTGGCGTGGAACAGAACCTCAACAGGCAGGCAGGCAGGCCAGCTCTGTGGAGAATGTGTTTACAGCAGTATATTGCCAATCCTACCCCAAAGTCTCCCTGACCATCTGTAATTACCTGCCTTTCTCACTTTTGTGATTGCACTCAGAGAGAGTTCTTGTCACACAAGAGAACATAATCCTGGTGGGGAGTGCCCTGCTGAGGGGTAAGTGAGGTAATTCTCCCTTAGGGACACAGTGGGTCAAGTCTGTCTTGTGCTCTTCATGCTTTCATCTGGAGCAACATGACATCTGTCTGTGAATGGAATCTTCTCTCTGATTTTGGAGGCTCTAAGGGGTGTTTTTGATTTTCCTTTGTTTTCTTGTTGCTGTTTTTTAGATCATGCAGAAAAGTATACAGGTGACAAAGATTAGATTATGATCCTGTGCAGGTTAACTTTTTATGAAATAGGTTGCAAAGAAGTACCATTTCACTTGACTCTGAACGGTTTCTACAGCTTTCATCATCAATCATGAATGGTTTGAATATTGATAAATATTTCAATATAGTAAGGAAACATAAGTCAATATGTTTTCAGGAGCTGTTTAATTTATGTCTCTTCCTTCTAAAGCCTGTGTAATTAAGGTTATAGGCAGTTATAAGTTAGTATATTTTCCACTTTAACTATATAAACACTAAAGGTTATGGTTGTTTGTATTTTACCTTCAAAGAGAAACTGTTTTTACATGGGGCACACCCAGATCATCAAGGCATCATAATGTGGTTTCTTAGTGGTTTTGGAACACAACGGAGGCAGTGCTTGTCTTCAGTCCAGCCTCTGTCACACCCATAACTGTGCCTTGCTCCAGCAGCAGCCCCCCGCAGACTGGGAGGGAAAAGAGCCAATGAACTTCTGTCACTGTGGGAAGCCATAGGCTCTTTTCTTTTATGCAGTGTACTATATAGAAAAATACTGGTATCAGATGAGGACTGAGCCATAAGAAGATTCATGTTTACAAGCAGTGCCAAAAGTCAGACTTGCAAAGCTGCTGTATCTCTTGCCTGAGACCCCTTGGCCACCCCCCACAGGGTGACTGCCAAGCTGCACATACAAACAGGGAGGCACCAAGATCTTCCCCTTGACTGTTTGTCTCAAAGCTGTACGCAGCCTTTTACTTACCCCTCTTGCTTCTGTCCAGAAGTCCTAGTGCTCTGGGTCAGATCTCTGTGCTCTGCTGGTGCATGTCACTGTCAGGCTGTAGTAGACTTGTGACCATCTGGGGTTGGTCATTGCTGAGCAATGCTTGCAGAGGGACAAGTCTTTGTGTTTCTCACTTTCCTCTTCAGGGTCATTTGGGGGTGGGCAAGAGGCAGGGAGGGGACACAGCTGGGACACGTTGCTGGACCTTGTACTAACAAACCACGAGGGATGGGTTGAAGATGTGAAGTTTGGGGGCAGCCTTGGCTGTAGTAACCATGAGATGGTGGAACTGAGGATCCTACATGGAGGAAGCAAAGCATTAGGAAGAACTAGATCCCTAAACTAATGGAGAGCTAACTGTGGCCTCTTGAAAGACCTGCTTAGAGGAATCCCATGGCTTGGGGCTTTAGAAGAGAAGGGCTTCTACGAGCGCAGCAGCATTAAAGGGAGACTGGGGAGAACGTTGGGGCGCTGCTGAATCAGAAGGATGTTCTGGTCACGGAAGACACAGAGAAGGCAGAATGACTGGAAGCCTTCTTTTCCTCAGATCTTACTGCTGAGAATGGCCCTCGGGAGTCCCAGAACTGGGAGGTGAGAGAAGGCTGGAGAAAGTAAGGCTTTCCCTTGGTCTTGGAGACAGTGAAGAGATTGACTAGGCAGACTTAAGACCCATAAATCCATGGGGCCTGATGGGATGAAGCCAGGTGTGCTGAGGGAGCTGGCAGATATTGTTGCTAAGCCGCTCTCCAGGGAAATCATTAACCATGTATGAATGCAACTCTGTGTTTCCATTACAAAGTCAGAAGAGGAGAAAGATGAGTTTAGGTGGTTGGGATGAACTCAGATGAGCGAGAGTGAAAAAGGGATCTAGCAGTGACTACCGGACTTGATCCCTTTAGAGGTTATTTCCAGATATTCCAGTGTTATTTGGGTTTTAAGAAGACGGCGCTTTTTAGACAGAAAGTTCAATATTGCCTTTAATGTTGTGGTAGGCTCAGAAATATTTGGGGACTTTTTTGTATTTTGACAAGTCTTTTTTTCTT